>NC_041739.1:32753286-33056341 GCF_004115215.2 Ornithorhynchus anatinus
CACGTTTCACGCTACGGTTGTGGTAACAGCATACGTGTATATTCACTCCTGTGGATGGAAAATTATTCCCTTTCTGATGTGTGATTAAACACAAGCTGTAGGTGGGAGAATGGTCACACTTTGCAAATTCTTAAGTCGATAGGTTTCTAAGTCGCCGCAGGATCTGTTTCTGTCATGGGCAATTCTGAGTAGGATTTGGCTTTCTCCTAAAGGTCTTTCCCTGTTGTTTTGATTATCAAATTTTATTTTACTAAAAGTATTGGAAATAGTTTACATAGTAGAGTTTCAAAATCTCTGTTATGAATGAATAGGACAGTTCCAGAAAGACTTAAAAATAAGGTGTGACTTGGACCTTAACTACAGTGGCTTAGTGATTGTCCTGGCATTTGGGCAGGGAAACGCATCTACCGACTCTGTTGAGTTGTTCTCTCCCAAAACCTTAGTCCAGTGCTCTGCACACAGTAAGTGCTCAATAAACACGAGTGTAGGGATCAATTTGTCTTCTCCTCTGTTTGTCTTCAACTTACCTCCCATTGTTCTGCTGTGGAACATTTTGCCACGGCAAAGAAGCCTAGTCAGGGGAAATAGAATGAGGTGAAATTCAAATCTGTGCATTTTGCTACTCTGGTCAAAGTGTGTTTTGGGGTTCTTTTTTCTTAATGGTTAAGCACTTACCATGTACCAGGCACTGGGCTAAGCCCTGGGTAGATATAAGATAATCAGGTTAGACACTGTCCCTGTCCCACACAGGGCTCACTGTCTTAATCCCCATTTTACAGATGAGGTAACTGAGGCATGGAGAACTTAAGTGACATACCTAAGGTCACCAAGCAGACAAGCGGTGGAACCGGAATAAGACACAAGTCCTATAACTCCGGTCCTGTGCTCTATCCACAGGCCATGCTTGCTCTCTCGCTGGACAGAAGGTTGACACTGTTTATTTAAAGGGTGTATTTGGATGATTTGTGATTTCATTTGCTCTGTAGTCCTTCAGATCTTTCTGAATGATTTTTTTTTTTTTTCGATCACTTTCAGCCAACTAGATACTTCTGAAAGACAACAGTCTGTCCACTTTCTCATTCAGAAGGTGCCCAGTGTTCTTTATGCTGTTTGTAGTGAGGCATTAGAGAAGCAGCGTGGCTCGGTGGAAAGAGCCCGGGCTTGGGAGTCAGAGGTCATGAGTTCGAATCCTGGCTCTGCCACTTGTCAGCTGTATGAATGTGGGTAAGTCACTTCACTTCTCTGTGCCTCAGTTCCCTCATCTGTAAAATGGGGATTAACCTGTGAGCCTCACGTGGGACAACCCGATTACCCTGTATCTACCCCAGCGCTTAGAACAGTGCTCGGCACATAGTAAGCGCTTAACAAATACCAACGTTATTATTTCTACGAGTCATTTATTTAAATGGCATGTGTTAGGTACTTACTAGATGGCAGGCACTGTACTAAGCACTAGGATAGATTCAAGAAAATCAGATTGGACACAGTCCATGACCCATGTAGGACTCACAGTATTTATCCCCATCTTATAGGGTAATTGAGGAACAGTGCAGTTAAGCAACTTGCTCCAAGTCGCACAACAGGTAAGTGGCAGAGCAGGATTAGAACCCATGTCCTTCTGAAATCCAGGCCCCTGCTCTGTCCATTAGGCCACGCTGCTTCTCTCCTCTACTGGATTGAATTTGATACTGTGGTTAATACAAAGAACTGGTAATTCTGTTAGGGAATAAACAGGACTTTTTCAAGTATTAGTTTCATTAAACTGTCACAGCCTCTGATGACCTCTAGAGAGAAAGAGGAAGAAGAAGAGAGGTAAACCTAAAACGCCACTCAACATTAACTCCATATTAATGCTTGTCACCCAGAAGCTAAGAGTAACCATCTATATAATTACAGCAAATTGGAACTTTTTAGCCACCTGAAAATGCCATTCAAAATAAAAATACCTGTTTTCCCTCCTTCCTAGACCTTGAGCTCTATGTGGAATGGGGACCACGTCCCTCTTGTTATCTTGTATCTACCCCAGCGCTTAGTAAAGTGTTTGGCATCTTGTGGGTGCTTCACAGACACCATAATTGATGTTATTAAGTGCAGTTTTGTATTCTATCGTATTGTATTCTTGATTCTATATATTGCTACTGTTCTTGTCTGTCCGTCAAAGGGCAGGGACTGTCTCTATCTGTTACCGATTTGTACATTCCAAGAGCTTAGTACAGTGCTCTGCACATAATAATAATAATGTTGGTATTTGTTAAGCGCTTACTATGTGCAGAGCACTGTTCTAAGCGCTGGGGGAGATACGGGGTCATCAGATTGTCCCACGTGAGGCTCACAGTTAATCCCCCTTTTACAGATGAGGGAACTGAGGCACAGAGAAGTGAAGTGACTTGCCCACAGTCACACAGCTGACAAGTGGCAGAGCCGGCACATAGTAAGCGCTCAATAAATACTATTGAATGAATGAATGAATGAATTTCTCTGTGTTACATTAGAGTTTATCCTTTGCAAGTGAGAAGGGTACTTAGCACAGTTTTTAAAATCAAGCAGGCCACAAAAAAATCAGTGTTTTCGCGTTCCATCTCACGGTTTAGTCCTTTAAGGTTTTAGAGTTTTCAAATGCAGATTGGTAAGCAATTAATCACCAAATCCATCCTGCTCGTAAATTGCTGTCTAATTGACAGAGATGGCTGTGAGTGTGAGGACTGTCTGATGGAACTCAGAATTCTCTTCATTCATTGCCCATCTCATTTCTATAAAGCTTAAAAGAAAAAGAAATTTTGGCGGGGTGAACATTAGGTTATCGTGACATTTTGATTAATGATTTGGAAAGCAAAACAGAAAATGGGCTTTGGGGAGGAAATAAATGAATCTGGGCTCAGAAGTCAAGAGGTCCAAAGATCACCACTAGCCAGGGCCCTCTTTATATAAATTGTGATCCTCATTCTGAGGAAGTCACGGAAGGCAAAACAAAGCACGGACCCAAGAATAAATCCTTTTGCCAGGCCAGCACATCACTAACACCTGTGCAGAGGTAGGCAATGTGTAGAATTCACATTAAAAAGCCTATTTATTGCTCAGTCATCTACGTTTATTTGACAAGTCGCACTGCATAGTGCGTATGGTGATTGAGGTGTGGCCTAATGGAAAGAGCCTGGGTTTGGGAGTCTGAGGATCTGGGTTCTAGTCCCGGCTTTGCCGCTTACCTGCTCTGTGTGACCTTGAGCAAGTTAGTTTACTTCTCTCTGCTTCAGTTCCCTCCTCTGTAAAATGGGGATTCAATACCTGTTTCTCCCTCCTCCTTAGACTGTGAGTCCCATGCGGCACCTGATTATCTCGTATCTACCCCAATGCTTAGTACAGTGCTTGGCACATTGTAAGCACATACAGATAACACAATTAGTATTATCATTCTTATTAAGCTTCCCTACTTGGGTCCAGGACTAACGGATATTTTAAGGTCCCCGTGTGAAGCGTGATGCTATTGTATCCCACCGCATATGACGACACTGGAGCTGATTCCGTGGCTTGGCTGATGAGCCTCCGATGAGACGCTTCCCCAAAACTCATCCTGGCTCCCCCCTGCCATTCCGCCAGTGGATACAGCATGGGCCTGGGAGTCAGAAGGATCTGGGTTCTAATCCTAGCTCTGCCCCTTGTCTGCCTCCGTTTGCTCATCTTTAAAATGGGGGTTAAGACTGTGAGCCCCTTGGGGGACTGGGACTATGTCCTACCCAGTTACCTTGTATCTTCCACAGTGCTTCACCTGGTACTAGTAAGAACTTAATAAATACCAGAATCGTCGTTATTTCCGAAGCTGGTGCTTGCACTGTGGACCGTTTGCACTCATTTCGGGATCTCTGGGCTTCTCCCACCTGAGCCCCGGTTGCCAACCCAACCCTGAAAGTGGCCACTCAGAAGTTCTAATTAGACTCTGAATTGGCCTCAGCAGATTCAATGGAAACAATTCAACACCCACACTGTATTCTTTGTTTCTTGAAGAACTCATGGTTTCCGTTACTCCGTGATGAGGCTTTCAGTGGCTAACACCCAAGCATTGCCATATATGTTGTAGAACGTGTAGCACAGTCGTGTTCACAGGGGCACCCGATATACTCAATACTCTACCCATACACTGGATCTAAGTGTACGTGACAAAAATCAAACGGTGGAAGTTACTGCGTGTTTACTTTGCGCTGAGCGAAAGGTCTAGTGGCCAGCATTCATCTTACAGTGGGACTAGTGGAAAAAGCATGTGTCTGGGAGTCAAGGGACCTGGGTTCTAATCTCAGCTCTGCCTCTGGCTTTGGGACTGTGACCTTGGGGAAGTCACTCAATCTGTCAGAGCCCCAGTTTCCATATTTGTAACTGAGGGATGAAATTCCTAACGTGTTCCTGTCCTGAAATCCCTGCTCTACTTAATGGTTAGATTGTAAGCCTCGTGCAGGATAGGTACTGTGCCCGTCCGATTGTCTTCTGTCTTTCCCAGTACTTGGCCCCTTGTAACACCTGATAAACACCATTATTATCACTACTTTATTAATAACAATAATAATAATGATAGAGAGGCAGTGTGGCTCAGTGGAAAGAGCCCGGGCTTGGGAGTCAGAGATCATGAGTTGGCATCCCTGCTCTGCCACTTGTCAGCTGTGTGACTGTGGGCAAGTCACTTAACTTCTCTGTGCCTCAGTTCCCTCATCTGGACAATGGGGATTAACTGTGAGCCTCACCTGGTACAGCCTGATTACCTTGTATCTCCCCCAGCGCTTAGAACAGTGCTCTGCACATAGTAAGCGCTTAACAAATACCAACATTATTATTATTATTATTATTAGTGCTCTATTAGCTTACTAATAATCCTCAACTCAATTCCAGGGTACTCCGCTCACAGATTCACTGAGGAAATGTCACTCCCGTCTGGCCAGGGAGAGAGTTTCCGTCCCTCGTGTAAGCCAGAGTGAGGACTAATTTAGCTTTCCCTGAGCCTCTTTCTGGCTCAGTAATGATAATGATAACTATATTATTTGTTAAGCACTTACTATGTATCGCACACTGTCCTGAGCGCTGGGGTAGATGCAAGATAATCAGGTCCACGTCGGAGGGAGAGCAGGTATCGTACCCCATTTTGCAGAGGAGGGAACCGGGGCCCAGGGAACTTAAGTGACTTACCCGAGGTCACGCGACAGGCAAATGGCAGTATTAGAATCCAGATCCTCCGAGTCCCAGACGCGCCCGCCAGGTCTTGCTGCTTCTCAAAGGAGCGGCCATTCCGCGTTACTTCCTGTTTCAGAGAGCTTCCTGCTCAGCTCTCCACCGTGGAAGCCAAGCTAATGGGGTTGCATTCCTCCTGCCGAATCCACGGGTGGGCACTTCTGCTCAAGAGCCGCATTTGAATCTGAGAGGAACCATATGGAGCTTGCAAGCCGTCTGCCTTCCGGCTACGTTGAAGAAAGCTTCCGATATGCTTTTGAAAAGCTATGTAGCAGGATTGATGAGAAGCCGGTGAGGAACGTGGGCCATTAGTCTAAAGATGAGAAAGCGGAGAACAGGCTCAATGCAGAGGATGGTCAGTTACTCTCCCCCTACTTGCCTTCTAGGCAGAACGAGAGGTAAACACAGCAGCAGCCGCTGTTTAGATGAGATGAGGAGGATTGATGATGGTGGTATTGCCTGCTGAAAAACAAAGGACGAGCTTTGGTCCAGAGGCTTCAGGACTCTTCGGGACAATGGATTGCCATTGTTCTCGCCTGTCCGTCTCCCCCGATTAGACCGTAAGCCCGTCAAACGGCAGGGACCGTCTCTATCTGTTGCCGACCTGTTCATTCCAAGCGCCTAGTACAGGGCTCTGCACATAGTAAGCGCTCAGTAAATACTATTGAATGAATGAAGGAAGGACTGAGAACCTGCAGCAGAGAAAGAAATGAAACCTAGGGATAGCGACTGGCATAGCACCGCTTGCCTTCTCCTATCCCTGCCAGTCGAGTCCCCCGATTAGACCGTGAGCCCGTCAAAGGGCAGGGACCGTCTCTATCTGTTGCCGACCTGTTCATTCCAAGCGCTTAGTACAGTGCTCTGCACATAGTAAGCGCTCAATAAATACTATTGAATGAACGAGTTCCTGTTGTGGCGTGGCGTGCAATGAGCGCCTAGTCGCACACAAGTGCAGCAAACTGTAATGTGCAGCGTTAAGCACTTACTGTGATTGTCTCCATCTGTTGCCGCATTGTCCATTCCAAGCGCTTAGTACAATGCTCTGCACATAGTACGCACTCAATAAATAGTAATAACGTTGGTATTCGTTAAGCGCTTACTATGTGCGGAGCACCGTTCTAAGCGCTGGGGTAGATACAGGGTAATCAGGTTGTCCCACGTGAGGCTCGCGGTTAATCCCCATTTTACAGATGAGGTAACTGAGGCACCGAGAAGTGAAGTGACTTGCCCACGGTCACACAACTGACAAGTGGCAGAGCCGGGATTCGAAGCCATGACCTCTGACTCCAGAGCCCGGGCTCTTTCCACTGAGCCGCGCTGCTTCAAATACTGTTGAATTGAATGAATGAATGTGCCAGGCACTGTTTTAAGCGCTGAGGGATAGGAGGTTATCGGATTGGTCACAGCTCATGTCTCACATGGGGCTCACGGTCTTAATCCCCATTTGAAAGATGAGGTAACTGCGGCATAGAGACGTGACTTGTCCAAGGCCACACAGCAGAAAAATGGCAGAGCCAGGATTAGAACCCAGGTCTTTCTGACTTCCAAGCCCGTGCTCTATCCACTAGGCCATGCTGCTGCTCATGTGCAAGAATGATGGATCGTCAGAGGGACTCCACCATCATGCTTGATACTGTTCCCAAGTGCCAAACCTCCGCAGGCAATCAGGCGATCAACCACCGCCGCTTATGGTACACTTACTTTGTGCCCAACACTGTGCTGAGCTCTCAGGAGAGTGTACTGCAGTGGAGTCGGTAGAGATCGCTGCCTTCGGGGACCTCACAGTTGCCCAGTAGCCACTGCAAGCCTCACCTCTCACATTTTTCAGGATTCCTGCTTGGTCTCTTTGCCTCATGGAATACCCAAAGTCATTCTGTGATCTAAAGGTTTCACCACCGATGACATAGCTGCACCCACCATTACTCTATCTGCGGAGCCAGACTAGAACCCAGATCTCCTGATTCCTGGAGCCAATCTCTTTCCACTGGACCCAAATTGGTGTTTTTAAAATAATGCTACACCCAGGAAGAAACGCAAATGGCGTCGGACGTTTTGAAGAATTTAATACAACGATCTAGGAGGGAAGGGTTTGTTTGTGCGCAAGAAATGGAAGGGGCACTGATGAAATTTCCCAGTCGGTACTGTCATCTTTGAACCACAAGAATAGGCTCTGTGGATATGCATGTTTGAATTCAATCTTCCTGTACACCTCATTTGGTTACAACGCAGTTTCACTGAATGAGTAGGCTCTATCATGATGGAAGAATCAGGGAAGATTCTTTTCACAACATGAGTCTTTTCTGGTATAAAATGAATTGCAAGTCGTTTCAATGTGGGAAGAAACATCTGTTTACGTGCACATGGCTTGGGTCTAATAATATGCCATTAATAATATCATAATAATTAATGGATATAATAAGGGTACCCTAGATTGTAAGCCCGTTGAGGGTAGGTATCGTGGCTTCTAAGTCTTTGCAAATCCCTCAAGGGCTTAGTAAAGTGCTGTGCACACAGTAGGTGCTCAATACATGATATCGATGAGCAGCGTGGACTGGTGGTTAAAGCACAAGCCTGAGAATCAGAAAGACCTGGGTTCTAATCCCAATTCCACCTCTTGTCCGCTGTGAGACCTAGGGCAGGTCACTTCACATCTCTGTCCTTGAGTTACCTCATCTGTAAAACGGGGATTAGGACTGTGAGCCCCATGTGGGACAGGGACCGTGTCCAACCAGATGACCTTGTATCTACCCCAGTGCTTAGAACAGTGCCCGGCACATAGTAAGTGCATAACAGATACCATTTTTTCAAAAAAAGTCATGATGCAGCTACCCTTCCCAGACTCTCTTCAGCCTTACAGTACCTACAGTATTATCTAATTGTACCTTTGGTACGGTGAGTGTCGATGGTGTAAAGGTTTTGCAAGCAATGGTATCTATTGAGCACCTTCTATGTGCAGAGCGCTGTACTAAGTGCTTGGGAGACGACAGTACAAGAGAATTAGCAGATGCACTCCCTGCTCATAGTGAGCTTCCGGTCTAGAGGGAGAGACAGACATTAATATGAGTGAATATGTAATTTATTCTGCTAGTGGTGGATATAAAAATAATACAGGAATTTATATAGAAAAATGTCAATCATGGTGTTGCCCTTTAACCAGCTCCTCCCACCCCTAGTAATTCCCACTGAACCAGCAGTTGTAATGCACTTTTCTCATAAAGTAAAGTAGAATATAAGCTTCTTGTGGAAAGGAACTGTATCACTTCTTTATGTTGTTCTTTCCCAAGTGCTTAATCATGGTGATATTTGTTAAGCATTTACTGTGTGCCGGGTACTGTACTAAGGACTGAAATCGATACAAGAAAATCAGGTTGGACACAGTCCCTGTCCCTCGTGGGGCTCACGGTCTTAATCCACATTTGACAGATAAAGTAACTGAGGCACAGAGAAGTAAAGTGATTTGCCCAAGGTCACACGGCAGGCAGGTGGCTGTTCTGGGATTATTCATTCATTCATTCAATAGTATTTATTGAGCGCTTACTATACGCAGAGCACTGTACTAAGCGCTTGGAATGTACAATTCGGCAACAGATAGAGACAATCCCTGCCCACTGACGGGCTCACAGTCTAATCGGGGGAGACAGACGGACAAAAACTAGACAACTTAATCACGATAAATAGGATCAAGGAGATGTACAACTCCTTAACGAAATAAATAGGGTAATAAAAATATATACGAATGAGCACAGTGCTGAGGGGAAGGGAGAGGGGGAGGAGCAGAGGGAAAGGGGGGGTAAAAGGGGCTTAGCTGAGGGGAGGTGAAGGGGGGGGCAGAGAGAGGCAGCAGAGGGAAAAAGGGAAGCTAAGTCAGGGAAGGCCTCTTGGAGGTGGTGAGCTCTCAGTAGGGCTTTGAAGAGGGGAAGAGAGTTAGTTTGGATTAGAGATCAAATCTTTCTGACTCCGAGGCCCACGGTCTACGCGTTACTGCACCCAATGGGTATTATTGCTGCTACTTAAATAACTCTGAATTTGTTTTTAATGGTAGTTAAGTTTTTAATGGCAATTTTCAAAGCGCCTGGGTAGATACAGGCTGCGTAGTGTAGTGGAGAGAGCGTGGGCCTGGGAGTCAGAAGGTCATGGGTTCTAATCCCGGCTCTGCCGCCTGTCTGCTGTGTGGCCTTGGGCGAGTCACTTCAGTTTTCTGTCCCTCAGTTACCTCACCTGTAAAATAGAGATTAAGATTGTGAGCCCCATGCGGGCCAGGGACTGGGTCCAACCTGATTTGCTTGTATCCACCCCAGAGCTTAGAACGGTGTCTGGCGCATAGTAAGCACTTGACAAATACCACAGTTACGATTATTATTATTACGTCGAATTAATCTCCTCTCCATTTTTCCTAAGATATCTCCAAAGATGTTTCCTCTAGTTCTCCTAAAGATACATCAGTCCACTGCCAAATTAATCTAACCATTAAGAACTTTCCTTAATATCTTATATGAATTTCACTTGTTCTAGCTTCGGGAAATCAGTCTCTTTAATATATTTCTCTTTTTCTTCATTATTTCTACCCTTAGGTAGGCATAAGATGTATGCTGCATGATTATGTTCTTTGTTTGTGGACACATTTTCCTTTGTATTTCAATATTTATTACAAATATAAAATTCCTTCTGTCTATTATTTTATTCTGAGTTCTCAATTTCATTTATGTTAATTCTTTTCTACAACTCTATTTTGTTTGTGTTCGATCCGTCTTGTGACTCTAATTATGAGTTCCACACAATTGTAAAACACATGCTTTTTAACCTTGTATTTAATTTGATTAGATGGGACCCATTTGGAATTGGGCTATTTCCTTGAAGTGGACTAGGAATGTTTCTCCCAATCCAGGCTATTAAAAGTTCGGGCTCTGGGGGTAGGACTTTAAATATGCCATCCACTAGGACGTAAATTGCCGCTTGACAGAATAGCTGTAAATAGCTCAAAATACCATGAACATCATCACCTCCCCAGCGTTAGGTCCTTAAGGGTAAGGTCTTTAAGGGTCCTAAAAGTCCTTAAGGGTCCTTAAGAGTGTAAGGTCCCTAAGGGTAGGTACCATGCCTCGTAATTCTGTCGTATTTTCCCAAGCTCTTAGTACTGTTCTCTGCACAGAGTTTGGTGCTCAATGAATATTGATCGATCGATCACCATCCCCAGTGTTGATTGAGCTTCTTAAGGGTGAAAAGGGTGCCCTAGGTGCTGGGGAGAATACACTGAGAGTAGAAAGCCAATCCCCACCCTTGAATAGTTTAGACTTTTCGGGTTAGCCAAATTGTAATATGATCAGGACCCAATACTGGTTCACTACTCCGATCGTGAATTAATAATAATAATAATAATGTTGGTATTTGTTAAGCGCGTACTATGTGCAGAGCACTGTTCTAAGCGCTGGGGTAGACACAGAGGAATCAGACTGTCCCACGTGGGGCTCACAACCTTCATCCCCATTTTACAGATGAGGTAACTGAGGCACAGAGAAGTTAAGTGACTTGCCCACGGTCACACAGCTGACAAGTGGCAGGGCAGGGATTCGAACCCATGACCTCTGACTCCAAAGCCCGTGCTCTTTCCACTGAGCCATGCTGCTTCTCGTATTGCCCCCAGAGCACCCGAATGGCAAATTTGAGAAGACAAGGACCATATTATCAGATTTGATTGCTATGGCTTTGGTGCCTACTGATTACACTCATTTCACTCCTCCCCGATTTCATGTCTTTCCACTTCTTCCACAATTCTCTATTCCTTCTTCCAGTGAAAGCACATTCGATGTCGCGATGATGTACTGTTGGGGTGGGTCTCTGAATTACTGGGCATTTTCACAGCTGCCCATCCGGCCACAGGATGATCAACGTAAAGAGTTAAGGTGGTGGTAATGGCTGTGGGCATGGCAGCTTCATATCTCAACAGTAGTCAGAGTATTAGCGGCAGCAGTCGTAGGGGGTTAGTAGGAGCAGCAGTTGAGAAGCAGCGTGGCTCAGTGGAAAGAGGCCGGGCTTGGGAGTCAGAGGTCATGGGTTCTAATCCCAGCTCTGCCACTTTCATTCAATAGTATTTATTGAGCGCCTACTATGTGCAGAGCACTGTACTAAGCGCTTGGAATGTACGGATCATTAACAGATAGAGACAGTCCCTGCCCTTTGAGGGGCTTACAGTCTTGTCAGCTGACTGACCTTGGGCAAGTCACTAAACGTCTCTGTGCCTCAGTTACCTCATCTGGAAAATGGGGATGAAGACTATGAGTCCCACGAGGGACAACCTGATTACACTGTATTTACCCCAGCACTTAGAACAGTGCTTGGCACATAATAAGCTCTTAGCAAATACCGCCATTATTATCGTTTTTGTTATTAATAGTGATAGTAGCATAAATAGTGTTTATTGAGCTTATTGAAGGCACTGCACTGTAATAATAAAATCATTTCTTGGGAAGCAATAGATGTGTTATCCACCCACAAAGAACTATAAGAAGAGGGACAGATAGAAATATTCAACAATGAGAACTGAATAAATCAAAGCGAGAGTTAGTTCAAATACAAAGTAGCGAGGGTAGACATATATAATTACATGCAAAAGTGCAAGAGGGGACTGACGGATTGATAATGTTCAGGGTGCAGTATTTAGTCAGGAAGTCTTGTTGGAGGAGCTGGCTTCTCTTCCCAATTTTACACGTGTTCATTTTTCATCCTTCACCGTTTTTCTCATAAGGGCCTCACGTGACTTTCAGAAGAGCTCTATGTCCCAGAGATTATATTATGGAGGGTGAAGAAAAAGGGATAAATTCAGAAAGTTTTCTATAAGGACTGAATAATTTGAATAAGCCTGAGATGTGTCCATGGATTCGCTATGGGCCAGAAATGACTCAACAGCAGAAGACAAGATAACCGTGCTTCAGCAAGCACGTGACTAAAGGTTCATCTAACTCGCTCTCTTCTCCAAAATTATGAGACATCTAACTTTTGAAAAAGAAAGACTTTTGTGGGGGTTAGCTTTCTGTAATACTCAAGGACAGAGCATTCATTTCAGAATCATACAATTACATACAGGCATGGAATGCATGATTTATGCTTTGATTCTGTCTTTAGTGCACTCTTAAATTTTGCTATTCTTTTCAAGAATGTCATCAAAGCAGAGAGAGCCTTCTAGTGATTATGACATTTGTTGAAGGCTTACAAGTTGTCAACATCAGTGGTATTCGACGAGCGCTTTCTGTGTGCAGATAACTACTAAGCGACTGAGAGAGTACAGTGATGTGCCAAACTCTGTGAAGAGTTCTGGGAGAGATTCAAGATAATCAGCTCAGACACCGTCCCCGACCCACACCAGGCTTGGTTAGCTGATGATCAGACTTATTGCTGATTAGAAGTAGTTGTTATTGTGCTTTGTGTCCCTCCCCGTAGAAACTGGTGTGGAACGAGGCCCGGTTCATCTAAGTGCCCCCGCACTAGGACGTGCTGCTTTTCATTTGCTCAAGATCCAACTGGTGGTTAATATCCTCTTAGTAGGGTTAGCCAACAGCACGGTGCAGTGGATAGAGCACTGGCCTGGGAGTCTGAAGGTCATGGTTTCCCTGCTGTAGCACTCGTCTGCTGTGGGACCTTGGGCAAGCCACTTCACCTTTTGGGGCCTCAGTTCCCTCATCTGTAAAATGGGAATTGAGACTGTGGGTCAGACCCCCATGGGTCAGAGCCAGTGTCTGCCTCAATTTGCTTGTATCCATCCCAGTGGGCTAATAAAGTGCCTGGCACATAGTAAGCGCTTAACAGTTACCGACTCCCGGCTCTGCCACTTGTCAGCTGTGTGACTGTGGGCAAGTCACTTAACTTCTCTTTGCCTCAGTTACCTCATCTGTAAAATGGGGATTAACTGTGAGCCTCACATGGGATGACCTGATTACCCTGTATCTACCCCAGCGCTTAGAACAGTGCTCTGCTCATAGTAAGCGCTTAACAAATACCAATAATATACCTTGATTATTACCATGATCATCGTTATTATTATCATTTAGGAGACATAGGGAAAATGAAAGGAGGCATAGTCAGTCAGGGGATTCCGTTGTCGAAAAAGGGGCATGCTGAGCCAGTTTGCACCAAAGGCAGTGAAGGCCTAGTTTGCTTATGAGGTAGAGCTATCGTGGCCTGCGAGGGTACCTCTTCAAGGGATGGTGCCTTAGGCAGAGCTGCAGCATGGGTAAATAGGTATAAATGATGATGGGGCGCGGACCAAATCTGACTGGATAACCCAAGAAGTTTTCAAGGATGAATCTTTAGCCCCTTATGGACAGGGATGCTGTCATTTTCCTCTTTTTCACTCTTCCAACGGCTTAGTACCTTGACAGCATTCTGCCTCCGTTAAGTGTGCGATAAATATCGCTGATGGGATTCATTGATTGGAGGGTAGTTGGTCAACACTGCTGGACTGCAGTGGGCATAATTCCCTAGGTCCTCCTCATTTCACTCATCCGAACGAGGACTGCCGCCCTGACCTTGTGGCTCACGGACTCTGCGTGAAATCGGACTATACGTTTGGGTAATTGTTCATCGTCCGGATGGGGTGGGGGCAGTAGAAAGTTGAATATGCACTACAGGCTCTTCATAAAATAAGGATCATTTTAGCACTACTAATGGTTAGATCACTAGTTCCTGATAGGAAATGCAAATTCAGGTCACGTTGTTCTGTTTTTTAGGTCATGTTGGGTTTTTTTCGTTTTATGAATATGAAAATATGTATGGAAGAATGTAATTTTTCTGACAAGTACAGAAAGGTCGTGACTTACTGATCCCCAATATAATATGTATTCACTAATACTGCTACATAGCAATTTAAATACATCGGGAGGTCAAGGGAAAGGAGAAGGTCCTGGCTGATTTTATAGAAGGCAAAGAAATTAAAAATAGAAGGTGGAGAAGAAGGAAAAGAAAAGACTTTTCTAATGACTCAGGTATGTTTTAGGTAACTTCGAGGGACTTACCTATGCCTCGAAGCACAGGCATAATAAGGAAAATGACTGACTTGATCTGTTTAAGGAAAACATTGCTTGTGGGGGCTGAATCCCTTTCAGAACTCTTTATTGTAGATGAAGCGACTTTTGGAATGGCAACCATGGAGAAAATCAAAGTGCAAGTGCACTGAAAATCATCTGATTTCAATACTATTAGATCGCATCCCTGATTGCTTCATATTCCTAGTCAGGCTGAATTCCCTGACCTTTTGCTATTAAAAATGTCTCCGATTTTACTTCTTGGCGACACCCTCCGACCTACATCATAAACATGTGAGCCAAGGCATCGTTGTATCATCCTGAGTAATAATAGTAATGATTTGTATTTATTAAACACCTTTTTTGCGGCAACCCCTCCGTTAAGCACTGGGTATAAACAAGATAATCAGATCAGACACAGCTCCTGTTCCACGTGGGGCTCACAGTCTGAGAGGGAGAGTGAACTGAACAGGTAGTGTCTTCCCATTTTACAGATGAGGAAAGCTAAGTAAACAGAAGTTAAACGATATGTCCAAGATCACAGGACAGGTAAATGACAGAGCAGGTCCTCCGATTCTCAGTTCCCATGCTCTTTCCGTGACATAGCCTGGTCTTTAATTGTTTCTTCTATTTGAAAATGAAATATCCTCCATATTTGGAATTTGTGAATCAGTGTGGAGAGTAGAGGACCAATGAGGGGAATGTTAGAGTTGAAAATAGTTTTTCAGTCTTCAGCTAGCCAGTTTCAAGATGTTTCTCATGCAAAGCCAAAAAGGGTCATTGCAGTTTTTTTTAGTTAATCCTCTTAAGGTCATATATACTCCCAGAATAATCACTGAACTCTGCCTGGATGTGTTCTTACTGTGGCTATAAGCTATCGCTATAATGCTCAGACCGGCATTTCACTGATTTTATATTTTTACTTAGGCATCCAGTGTTTTTCAGAAGTGAAATCTCCATTTGTTCGTTGTCGAATGGTCTCAAATGTGCATCTTCTACACTGTGTTGCATTTGAAAGTATGTATTGGTCTTTGGAAAATAGAAGACATTAATTCTGTAAAAACCGACACCGTCCATTTAACTGAATAGCAACACGAAGTCACACAAAGTCCATGCCATTTTGGCCATACCTAATGCCATCTTTCTGTAGAGGGTGTACCAAGCCTGCCCATCCTTTCTAAAATGACTTTCTCTTTTACTGTGACTTCCCAAACGCCTCCTTTTTTTATGGGATTCGTTAAGCACATTACTTCGTATCAAGCACTGTTTAAAGTACCACGGTAAGTACAAATTAGTCAAGCTGGATACAGTCCCTATCCCACATGGGGGACCCGGTCTAAGTAGGAGGGAGAAGAGATACTGAATTCCCATTTCGCAGTTGAGGAAATTGAGGCACAGAGAAGTTAAGTGACTTACCCATGGTCACACAGCAGGAAGACCGGGGTTAGAATCCAAATCCTGTGGCCCCCTGGCTTTTGCTTTTTCCACTGGGCCTTGCCGCTTCAATTCCTGTGTGATTGAGAGGCTAATTGCACATTTGTAGCTTTAATTTGCCTTCAGATGCATTTCTCTTCAGGAGAAGCAAAGGCTAGAACCCATGAAAATACACGGATCATCGGCTTTATCATAATCTAGCTGTGAAGACCATCTTTCAGATTCAGCTGTTGTTTTGGCCTTTCCCCCAGCACAACTTCAAAGACGTTTGGCAGGGACTGAAAAGAAAATATTTGCTTTTTCTGCACTTGGAGATGAGTGGCTGAGTTTTCCAGCTCAGTAACTTGATCGTACAGGCTGGTTTGAGACTGTAAACTCCCTGTGGGCCAGAATTATGTCTACCAGCTCTGTTGTACTCTCCCAAGTGCTTAGTACCTTAATCGCTCAATCAGTACCTTTGACTGATTCCTCAATTAACCAATGAATCAATCAAGAATGATAAGACTGTAAGCCCGTCAAAGGGCAGTGACTGTTTTTATCTGTTACCGATTTGTTTGTACATTCCAAGCGCTTAGCACAGTGCTCTGCACATAGTAAGCGCTCAGTAAATACTATTGAATGAATAATGATAACAGTAATGATTGTGGCATCAAAGTGTTATTATGTGTCATGCAGAGGGGTAGATAAAGGATAATCAAACCAAACACAACCCCTCTCCCACATGAGACTCACAGTCCAAGTAGACGGGAGAACAGGTAAAATCTTATCCCCATTTTACAGATGAGGAAACAGAGACACAGAGCAGGTAAGTGACTTGCCCAAGGTCACGCAGTAGGCAAATGGCAGGGTCTGGCTTAGAATCCAAATCTCTTGAACCCAGTCCAATGCTATTTGTACTAGGAGACATTGCTTCATAATAGGATATATTGAGCCCTTATTTTGTGCAGAGGGCAGTACCAAATTTTGGGGGGAGTAAAGTAGAATTAGTAGAAATGATCCCTGGCCTTCAGAAACAGGGCAAACAGTAAAATAATTTATAGGTAGGGCAAAACCGCAGAGATTACAGATATTGGAGAAGCAGCATGGCCTAGTGGATAGAACACGGGCCTGCGAGTCAGAGGGTCATGAGTTCTAATCTCAGCTCTGCCAGTTATCTGCTGTGTGACCTTGGGCAAGTCACTTTACCAACATTATCATTATTACTTTACATCTCTGTGCCTCAGTTGCCTCATCTGTAAAATGGGGATTGAGACGATGATCCCCACGTGCGACAGGGACTCAGTCCAACGTGATTTGCTTATATGCACCACAGCTCTTAGTACAGTGCCTGGCACAAATACCACAATTATTATTGTTATTATTATTATAAGTGATGTGACAGAGAGGAGGTAGGTTGGCTACCCAAGGGCTTAAGGAGTGAGGGCTGAAGGGCTTGAGTGATGCAGTAGTGGGGGAGATAGGGAGAAGATGAGAGCTCAGTCAGGGTAGGTCTTGTGGTGGCAATGTGGTTTTAGTAGGGCTGTGAAGATGGGGAGAATATTGACCTATCTGATATGACGGGGGAGGGAGTTCAATGGAGGAAAGATTTGAAGGGGGTTGATGTCGAGAGAGATGAGAGTGAGGCAAAGCGAGGAGGTTGTCATTTCAGGAACGAAGACTGAATTATAGAAAGTGAAGGTGAGGAAGAACAGAGTCACTAACCCTGCTTCTCTATTAACTGGAATGTTTCACCCTGAAAAAATTACAAACGAGAAATGTCCTACCCGCACTATCCTTCCTGGCCAGGCATGGGGTTTGGCAAGGATTCTCCCTTGCCACACTTACCCACCCCCGAGTCGAACCGTGATTCCTGTTCACTCTTTCTTCAGCTGAGAAGGCGGCTGTGGATATTAGAGGCTCTGGAGGTGCGTTTGACAGGAAGGGGAGGCTTTCCTTTTCTTGCTCCAAATACTGCCTCCACTAACTAGTCTGTGAACTACGATGGTGAGGAAGCGCAAGAATGGGTGCCTTCCCCCACACTTCTGACCATCGGCAGCAGATGTGCTAAGGGCCACAGAGCTGAGCGACGGGTGAGAGTTCAGTGACCCTACCAATCTGAGAGGATTCATCACGCAAGGAATCGATACCCTCCGGCCCAACACCTGCCTAGAAAAAACCCTGCTGATAGGAAATGTGTTAATACAGGATACGGCAGACATCATGACCTCTGCAAATCTTGCTAAGTGAAAGCTCGGGCATCAACACTGTATTTAATTGGTCTACTAAGAGCGACACCGTACTACCTCTCGGAAGCAATGATCAAGTAGGAGTTTGATACTTGGTGGAAATTCTGGCTTTCACGTTTTCAGAGCCTAAGGGACCTATTCCCCTTGTCGATCGCACTTATCTGTTTGAGATGCTTTGGAAATAATTCCTTCAGAACAGTTGTCATTACTTCGAAGGAATGCAGTGAGTCAAGATCTATATTTTTGGCGCAGCACACGAGAGTAATGAAAAATATTTACCAAAAAAAGCCTTTCGTCTGTTTCCAGTTTACATTCAGCTCTCTGTGTCATTTGTAGGCATGGGTATGGCCTTATGAGGTTTGTTCATATATAGAGATATGCACCTAACGTTGATCAACCTATGAGATGCAAGAGCCATTTGACTGACACTTTAGGTATTTCAGCAATCCAAGGAGAAAGACTGATTGATTGGTTTCCATTTTGCCATGTAAAATAACTTAATCAGGCAGCTGTTTTTCGACGAGGAGCTGCTGACAAAAGAAAAGCTCAGTATCCTCGGTAAAACTTCCAGTGAGAAGATCCACTTCCAGTGGGTGTTCCGAGCCAGTGCCTGAGTCAGTTGGTTACCGCAGATTCCTGAAAGGAATGCCCTGCTTAGGTAAGTGAGTTTGCACACGCAATTCAGAAAGCTGAATATTGTGCAAATTAGACAGATGACATGTTGAATTTTACCATATGCTTTCCTTTCTTATTTACTTTTTGCTATGCAGCAATCCTCAAAAATCCTACTCACTCTCTATTTATGTTTCTTATCTACTGTCCCAGAGGATGTCCTTAAACTCACTTGAAAGCAAATTTATTATATCGGAGAGGATGAGATTAGCTTTTCTTCCTGTGAGCCTCTTAGATGCTTAGCATGTTATCTGGAGAATTTGCATATTATCCATCCAGCCTTCTCATTTTGCCATAACACACGGGTACTTGCGTAGCAGTGGCGATTTGAATCTGAGCCCAGTTAAAGCAATGGTGAGTTTAATTAGGGTCAGTTTTAAGCTGCCCACCCTGCATGTGTGAATTGAAAATGTAACCTTTTCCATAAGCTTCAAGAGGAAATTAAAGGGTTCTCCATTGGATTCCAATTTTCTTTCAGAAATCCTTAAAAGGGCAAAATGCAGTAGAAAATCCATTCCAGGAAATATCAAATAAAATGACCAGAATTTTCAAGGAAAAGAAAAGATTGACTTTTTTTTTTCAATGTTATTTGTTAAGCATTTTCTGTGTGCCAGACGCTGTACTAAGCACTGGGGTAGATACAAGTTAACCAGCTTAGACACAGTTCATATCCCACATGGCGTTCACAGTCTTAATCCCCATTTTACAGATGAAGTAACTGAGGCCCAGAGAAGTTAAGTGACTTGCCCAAAGTCATGCAGCCGACAAGTAGCAGAGCAGGATTAAGACCCAGGTCCCTGCTCTATCCACTAGACAACTCTGCTTCTCTAACAACATACCTTTGTCGGCATCTGCGTCCCTTTGCCAGACAAAAAGGAATCTTTTCAAAATATGCAATAAACCTAACTCTCTCTCTTCCTCAGTGACCCCTACCCCAGTCAGGGACTGTCATGAATCTGTGGAGACATACCCTAAACTGTGTGTTTTATATGCATTGGGGAACTTGTGGGAGACAGAGAGTGAGATGGGTTTTTTTGTTCTTTTTTTTCAGCCAGGACTTGGGGCCTCAGAACCGATCCCAAATCGTGAAATTGCCTAACTTAACTAGAACAGATAGTCAGCTGATTCATTTGCTGTGTCTCATCAAGTGTTGTCTTACCTTTACATTTGACACTTTCTATTTTGTGATAGGGTAAGGTGGATATCACCTCCCATTCAGCTGTATTCCAGCCCTCGCTAAATGATAGAGCTATTTCATAGCATGGGTTTCTCATCTCTTTATATATTCATGAGCAAACAAATTGTTGACTGGAAATCTATCTTCCAGTTCCTTCCCTTCAGACTTGACAGTGACATTTCATTTTCCTTTCTTGTTGACGAGCTATTTTAGTCTCCCAATTCTCTGCTAAATTGGTAAATGGTGGAGTCAGGATTAGAACCCAGGTCATCTGATTCCCAGATCTGTGCGCTTTCCCACTAGGCTCTTATCTTCAGATATTTTCATCGAATTGCCCCCGTTTAGTTCCTACCTTGTTATAGCAACCCATTTCTATACCCCTTGAAAACTCACCGATTGAGAGTAGTGGAGCTGAAAGCCCACGTCGATCCTCCACCTGGATTACTGCATCAGCCTGCTTGCCGACCTCCCCGCCACCTGTCTCTCCCCACTCCACTCCATACTTCACTCTGCTGCTCCGATCGTTTCTCCAGAAAAACATTCAGGACGCTTCACCCCGCTCCTCAGAAGACTTCATTGGTTACCCATCCACCATCGCATCAAACAAAAACTCCTCACCATTGGCTTTAAAGCAGTCCACCACCTCGTCCCCTCCTACTTCACCTCGCTTCTCTCCATCTACAGCCCACCCCCCACACTTTGCTCCACTAGTGCTAACCTTCTCACTGTGCCTCGATATTGCCTGCCTCGCCCCCGACCCTTAGCCCACGTCCTGCCTCTCGCCTGGAACGCCCTCCCTCCTCAAACCTGGCAGACAGTTACCTCCCCTCTTCAAAGCCTTATTGAAAACACATCTTCTCCAAGATGCCTTCCCAGACTAAGCCCCACTTTTCCTCATCTCTCACTCCCTTCTGTGTCACCCTGATGTACTTCCTTTGCTCTCCCCACTCCATCCCCAGCACCACAGCACGTATGTACATATCTGTAATTTGATTTATTTGCATTGATGTCTGTCTACCCCAGTCTAGACTGTAAGCTCGTTATGGACAGGGAATGTGATTGTTTATTGTTGTATTGTACTCTCCCAAGCCCCGAGTACAGTGCTGTGCACATAGTAAGCTCTCACTAAATATGATTGAATGGATTTATGAAACATCTGAACTGCAGAATTGTAATGCATTTTTGTTACATCACGCCAATGCTGTTGAATTGACTGTATACCAGAATCTCATTCCAATCCCTACTTGCTGTTTTGTGTCAATATAGCATGACAGTAGCTAGGATGGGACTGTTCTTGAAAGGGACATCAATGAATTAAAGCCATACCAAAGGTCCAGGAAAAGGAATTTAGGAAAAGGATTCAACTCTGGATCATTATGGAAACTCTTGGTTTTATGGATCAAGGAAATGCAAATGTCCTGCGGTAGGGGGTTGGGGGAGGGATGGGGGGACGGGAGGGAAAGTGAGCTAAACCTGGTTCATTTAATCACAATTAAAACAGAAAAATGGGGTGAGAGAGTGGTCAGGTCAAGAGGATAGATAGAAGTTAGAAAAGGTGGTGACTACGAGAAGGACGTGTAAGATAGGACTGGAGTCTTTGTAATGGCTTTGGCAATATGAAGAAGTTTTTGGTTTCATGGCGGTGCCAGTAACTCAACCAGAAATACCATTGACTATATCATAGTGTGGCAGAGGGACCTCAAGGATGTGTGTATCACATCAGGCTTGAATAAAGCAGATTGTTGGATGCACTGTCATCTCAAATACGCCAAGCTCACATTGTCTTTAGAACCACTGTATCAGAACAGGGCCTCCAGATAACCGAAACAGCTGAGCGTTAACAAAAACGTAACAGCAGCAACACCGCAGCAGTCGTGTTGAAACAAGAAAGATCAAACCACAGTCCTCATCATTCACAATGAATGGACAGTTATTCAGGATGCTGCTTTCCACACTGCTATTAAGGCACTAAGCACAATCCAGATAAACCACCAAGATGGGCTCAACACAAATGACTCACAGATAAAAGTCTAATTTGCAGCAAAGCATCGATTGCTCAGCACTGCCTAGTGGCACCCGAGAACTCAGACCGGAGTGAGGCATTCAGAAACCTATCCTGCTACATATAAATCTAATTAAGAAACATGAATGGCACGTGGTGGGATGCCAAAGTAGAAGAGATACAGGACTGTAAAGCCCTCCATTGAACAAAAAACCTCTTCACATCACTAAAAACATTATACGGTCTTCCTAATGCCATCACAGTAAGTCTGAAGAGTGAAAATGGCTCCAATTTCAGTATATACAAGGAGGACGGTCTATTTTCCGCAGGCAATTTTTCTGTAATTTATTTATATTAATGTCTCTCTCCCCCCTACACTGTAAGCTCTTTGTGGGCAGGGAATGTGTCTGTTAATTGTTGTAGTGTACACTCCCAAGCACTCAGTACAGTGCTTTGCACACAGTAAACGTTCAATAAATGCAACTGAATGAATGAACGAATGAGTGAGTGGAAGGCCTGAGGAGGTGGTGAAAGCATTTCAGCTCGCCTCTACACTGTAAGCTCCTTGTGGAATGGGATTGTGTCTACTTAGTACTTAGCAGTTAGTACAATACTCTGCACACGGTTAGTGCTCAATAAAAGGGGAAGCGGAATGACCTAGTGGAAGAAACACAGGCGTGGGAGTCAGAAGACTTGGATTCTAATCCTGACTCCACCTTGGGCAAGTCACTTAATTTATCCATGCATTAGTTCCCTCCTTCTTCATAGCCAACAGTCCACTGCTCTCCCCACCTTCAAAACCCTCCTGAAATTACATCTCCAAGATGAATTTGTTTCTGCTGCCCGCCTTCTCCTCTCTGTTAATTACATATTAAGCACTTTGATACTTATTCACCCCAGCCTCAGAGCACTTAATGTACCTAGTCTTATATACTCTACTGTTTCCCTTATATGTAATTTATTTCATTATCCTTCTCCCTTTGAAGACTTTAAGCTCCTGTGGGGTGGCATTGCTTCTACTCAACTGCATGGTACTTTTCCAAGTCATTAGTACGGTGCTCTGAAGACTATAAGCACTCAGTAAATAAGAATGATTGAACTATAGAATAAAAGAAACACCCTTGAGTAATTTACATAATAGATGAGAAAGACGTTTAACTGTCTAGAGGCAGATATAGTGATAGCAAATATAAAAATGCATTGAAATACTCCAGCCTGGAGTAAGAAGTTCACACTCAGTGGATCTGAACTAGAGGCTGAAGTAGTTTGTGTCCCTACTCTCCTACTAAAACCCAGCCTGGACACTTTGTTCCTCTAATGCCGATCTTCACACTGTATCTTGATCTCCTCTGTGTCTCCACCAACATCACGCCCACATCCTGCCTCTGGCTTGAAATGCCCTCCCTCCTCATTATCAGACAAATGATTGCTCTCCCCAACTTAAAAGTCTTATTGAAGGCACATTTCCTTCCAAGAAGCCTTCAATGACTAAAACCTCCTCTCCTCTTTCCCATTCCCTTCTGCATCACCCTGACTTGCTCCCGTCATTCATCCTCCCTCCCTGCCCCATAACATATGTATATATCTGCAATTTATTTATTTATGTATATTAATGTTTGTCTCCCCCTCTAGACTGTAAGCTCATTGTGGCCAGGGGATGTGTTGATGTTGTCTCCCCCCTTCTAGACTGTGAGCCCGTTGTGGGCAGGGATTGTCTCTATTCATTGCTGAATTGTACTTCCCAAGACAGTGCTCCGCACAGAGTAAGCGCTCAATAAATACAATTGAATGAACGAGTGAATGAATGTGTCTGTTGTTGTGTTGTACTCTTGCAAGCATTTAGTACAGTGCTTTGCACGTAATAAGCGTTCAATTAACACAATCGAATGAATGAAAGACATGAGTGACCAAGTAAAGATTATGCCACAGTACATTTTATGAGGTTAAAAATTATGTTGGAATAGTATACATTTTCAGAGATAAAATTCCTATCTTATACCAGATATATTTTGGCAACCATTGATTTTAACAATATTGTAGTACACCTTAAATTGAAAAAGGAAAGTGTATAATTTAGTGTGGTCAAGTGGTATAGTGTAGCAATTTGGGGATAAAAAATATATTTTTCTGTATAATAAGACATTTTTCAAGGGCAACATTTTCATTGCTCTATCATCCTAAGTTTAGATTCAGTCCATGACAGTCATTTGGATTTAGAGGAATATAATAGAGGTGTTTGTCATGTATTGATTGTCCAAAAATGTTAGAAATAAAAGTGTGATATCTTGAGAGTTATTTGAAAAAGAATCAACGGTTGTAGAATGGGCAACCAATGAAAAATTTAGGTCTTAGAGAAGGGAATTGATTTTTTTTTTCTCTTCATGATGGGAATATTTACATTTTAGCTAATCAGTATTCAAACATTTCATAAGTAATAATACTGGACATCACAATACCAAATGCAATTTCATATGCAGTCTGCATCTGCAAAACATAATAATTAGTACACAATTTAGTAAATCTTCAGGAGATTCAGGAAAGGGCCTCCGTGTCTATCTACTCTATCCTACTGTTCTCTCCCAAATGCTTAGTACGGAGCTCTGCACATGAGTAAGAACTCAAAAAGAAATTGCTTGACTGATGGATAGTTATTATTTTTTCTGTGCAGACCACTTTACTGATTGAGAGAGTACAATAGGCTTTATATATACTCTTCTGCCCTTAAGGAGCTTACTATCTAGCACAGAGATAGACCATAAAATAAACTGTAGATAGGAGGAAGTAATAGGTAATATAAGATATGTAGATCAGGTGCTACGTGGGATTGTAAATACTGAAGTGCTTATGTGGTCCAGAAATGCTGAAAGGACAGTTGGGGAAATATAAGAGGGGAAAATGATTTCAGAATGGCTTGGAAGGTGTGGAGATCTGTGCTCTATGAATATGAAGAAAGAGAGAGTTCCAGGAGGGGTGAGGGTGTGAACAAGAGGTAGAAAGCTGTACCTCCTCGTTACTACCATCAACAAGAAACATCTCAATATTAGAAAGCACATGTGAGAATGTTTACGTGTATGTATACCCACACTTGTGCACACACCGAGAACCACATCCTTAGAAACGGCCTATTTATCAGTGGAGGTATTTGGGAAATTAGAACTTTATCTCCCCAGTTTGAAAATGCAAATTAAGAGGGAGAGGGATTTTAATAGAGTTGGGATTAATAGGAAATAAAAAGAAAATGTGTGGCATAGGAAATCTCCAGTTGTATCTCAACAAAATGTTTACAGTAGTTTGATGTAAAATAGTGGCAGTACAAGGGTTAGAGGGGAAGGCCAGGAGAGCTCCAGGCAAGATGAATTGTAGTTTGTTTTTGATTTGTTTTGTTTTTTAATGGGTTTGTTAAGCATTTACTATGTGTCAGGCACTGTCTTAAGCAAAGGGATGGATACAAGTTAATCAGGCTGGACACAGTCCCTGTTCCACATTACGAGGGATCGTCTTAATCCCCTATTTTACAGGTGAGGTAACTGAGGCACAGAGAAGTTAAGGTACTTGCCCAAGTTCTCACAGCAGACAAGTTGGTAGAGCTGTAGTTGTTTCAGTTGAAAAGTTTGATACTTTTTTTCCCAATTGGCTATTCAACTTGATTCAAAGGAATAACTACCCTAGGTTACTCTAGGATAGTTCTTTCCTTTTTCTTTTTCTTTTTCAGTCAACCTTATTCAGAAACCTAAGGGCTCCTAGAGGGTAGAGAGGAACACATTTCTTCAACACAAAGTGGTAACCATTGAATTCTGAAGATGATAGGGTCCAAACCAACAAAAGAAAGCACTTTGTCACACAAAATTAAACGAAATCCACAGAAAGTGACACAGGATGGTTACCAGCGCCTTGGACTAGTGGAAAGAGCACAGGCCTGGGAGTCAGAGGATCTGGGATCTAATCCCAGCCCTGCCACTTGTCTGCTGTGAGATCTTGGGCAAGTCACTTAACTTCTCCGTGCTTCAGTTATCTCATTTGCCAAGTGGGCATTCCATCCCTGTTCTCTCTCCTACTTCAACTGTGAGTCCCATGTGAGACCTGAATATCTTGTAGCCACATCTTGTGTGATAATTATAATTATTTACAATGTTCCAGGCACTTGAGAAGCAGCGTGGCTCAGAGGAAAGAGCCCGGGCTTGGGAGTCTGAGGGCATGGGTTCGAATGCCGGCTCTGCCTCTTGTCAGCTGTGTGACTGTGGGCAAGTCACTTAACTTCTCTGTGCCTCAGTTACCTCATCTGTAAAATGGGGATTAACTGTGAGCCTCACGTGGGACAACCTGATGACCCCGTATCTACCCCAGCGCTTAGGACAGTGCTCGGCACATAGTAAGCGCTTAACAAATACCAACATTATTATCACTATACTCTGTGCTGGGGTAGATACAAGCAAATCAGGTTGGACACAGTCCCTGTTCCAGTTGGGGCTCACAGTCTTAATAGGATGCGGAAGGAAATGTGAGGGATGGTAGATTTTAGATGTTAAAGAGAGTTCAAGCACCCTTTTGCTATCGTTGGAGACCGAGTACTGCACGGATGGACTAGTATTACCAGTGAAGAGAATTTTTTAGCTGACTTCCTCGATGTGTCGGGCAAGCAATAGTCTAGTATTCTGATTGTGTAAAGTACAAAACCTTCCAGGTTTTCTCAGAAACAAACACCAAGACCCCCCCCGTAGAAAAACAGATGAGATTTTTATGCTATCTGAAATGTAAATACCTATTCTAGGCACTAGGGAAGACATTATTTCATGAATATCCTTATTAGTTTGCATAACCAGCAATTCCACTAAGATTCAATTACTGAATAAAAAATATAAGTTAAAATGGGCTGTTTACTCTCTGCATTCTACTAGTAAGTAGACTAAAAATTAATTTGCTTCCTCTTTAATGAGTCTCTGATATGTGGTTTTATGTGTGCTATTGTTTATATTAGTCATAGTTTGACTGAGGGGAAATGCAGCATCAAATTTATGGTAACAGCAGTTTTCTTTAAGGAATATTAACACAGATGAATTGTCAGAACACTAGTTCATTTGTAGCAGACAATTTTTTATGCAATATTGCCCTCTATGGGAGCCTGAGAATGTACAGATTTAAGTAAGGTGATGATGATCAACTTTTGATATGGTTTACAGTTGTGTGCATTTAGTATTTAATCTTTTTTTTTTTTTTTGGCAAGGATAAAAACAGATGTAGTGGCAAGCAAGCCCATTACCCCTTCATTATTTAGTCAGTTCTACTACTTTAATTTATTGAATGTTACCTTCTGTTCAGTGCTTAAACTTTTGAACAGTTAATTTGGATATACTAGTGTCTTCTCCTGGATTCTGCCTGTAAGCTCTCTTCCTTCATGATCATTTCAATTATACTAATTCCTGCTGGGAAAGGTCATGCTTTACAAAATAAATAAATGGAAAGCATGGTAAATATTCATTATATGAAGAAAAGCAGGCTTTACTGTAACACAATAAGACCTGATATTTTCCGTTTCAGTACCCGTCCTCCATTTCTATGAATGTACAGTTCTTAATTCATGAACAAAAGGAATCATATAGTTGACATATTTCTTTTTCAAAGGAAAAGATGACACGTCCTTTCCGTTTCTAGATCTAGTTTATCCTCTTGTAAAATGGACTGACCAGAAGTGCGTATTTCATCTCCTTCCCTTACCCTCTAATAATAAGCCCTCTTTTCCCCCCATTTCCCAATACTCCTCCCCCTCTCCCTTCCCGTCCCCTCAGCACTGTACTCATCCGCTCAACTGTACATATTTTCATTACCCTATTTATTTTGTTAATGAAATGAACATCGCCTTGATTCTATTTATTTGCTATTGTTTTAATGAGATGTTCATCCCCTTGATTCTATTTATTGCTATTGTTCTTGTCTGTCCGTCTCCCCCGATTAGACTGTGAGCCCGTCAAAGGGCAGGGAATGTCCCTATCTGTTACCGATTTGTACGTTCCAAGCACTTAGTACAGTACTCTGCACATAGTAAGCGCTCAATAAATACTATTGAATGAATGAATAAGCCACCAACTCTGAAACACAGACTCAATGACACTTCACACACTGACTTGGTGAATCACATATCGACCAGAAGAATGGGTGAGGGATCCCTTACTTTTAAAGTTAGCTGGGCAGTTCCGCAGCAGGGAATGTGTAGTATGCTGAGGGAGGAGAAGTGGAGTCCTGTTTAGCACAGCCTTGAGGTGCCCGTTTCCTCCCTCAGCTCAGTATAGCGGACCAAGAGCAGAGAAGGGGCCCGTCGTCACAGATTACCCATATTTGGATCAATCGATCAATTTATTGAACTCTTACTGTGTGCAGAGCACTGTATTGAGCACTTGGGAGAGTACAGTATAACAGACACATTCCCTGCCCGCAATGAGAACCCGTTTCTTCACCAAAGCAGAGACACTTTTGGCTACCTGTCTCCAATGCTCACACCCCGTACGTCGCTTCACGGAAATCAATTTGTCAAAAAGAAGAAAGAGAGGGGCCCTCGGAGCATACAGTACATTACCTCAGAGTCATGGTAATTTACAGCAGAGCAGAGCACCTAGGAGAACAGAAACTGATTTACGAAAGCTTAGTGCAACATCAAGATTTCCCAGGCTGATCGGAGCATTAGTAGGAGTAGTTCATAAATGAGATGCCTTTCCCTGTAGGACTGGAGCAGACACAAAACAAATGATATTGAGATTCCTAAGATAAAAGGAATTTGCTAACAGATGAAACGAAATACCCTGTACGACAGAATCAGTTTTTACAAATTTATTACTGTGATGCTACGATACTGGTTGGCAAGTGGTTTGCGGTGGATTTTTCAGTTTGAGGATCGGGGACTTTTAAATTTGATCATAAAAATGGTTTGGCACGTCAGACCAACCTAGAAGGAAATTGTTGCTAAAGTGCAATGGATGTTTGACATCTGCATTGCAACGCAAAGAAAAGGAATGGAAGAGAGAAGCCAAACAAAACTGATGTCTGTAGACTTATCTTTTATTCTGGAATATTTGCAGTTCGTCTTTGAAGGCATATTAAAGGGATCTGCGAATCTTGGGCCTAACCAATAAACGCACTCTGATTGAATCCCTCTCCTCCCTTCTTTAGACTGGAAGCCCCATGTGGCACAGAGACCGAGTTCAACCTGATTATCTTGTTTCTCCCACAACATAGAGTACACTGTTTGGTACAGAGTAAGTGCTAAACAAACTCTACTGTTATCACTCGATTGATCATATTTGTCCAGTGCTTCTTGTATGCAGAGCACTGTTTGAAAGGAAACTTTGCTACCACATTTGTGCATCTCAAAAAGGAAAGATCATTTCAAGCTTTAAAATCCAAATGTCACCAACTGGATTTGTCTTCTACAGAGAACTCTCCCAACATTTAACTTTTCTCCTGTCACCCACTGTATAGAATGGAGAAGTTATATTAATGTGACTGTGTGTTTGCCAACAGCTGCCTTTGATTCCTATTTATTAAAAACCATGTGCCTCTGGGCATTTTGGGAGCCAAACTGAAATTTGACTACTTCCTCTGTTTGTTCTCTCATTGAAGCTTTGAAGTATTGTTTCTTCAAAGGGCTTATTTGAAGCATCACATGCTGATTTAGCCATTACTAAAACAATGCGCTACAGTGATACAGGAAATCAAATTCTCTTTCCCTGAATCCTCCCCCTTTCCTTTCCCCCAAGACTTTTAATAGTAGGATATCCAGATTATAAAATAAGATACATTTATAACTGGTACACTTGTTAATGCAAGTAATACTCTACTGTAGTCATTTTCTCAGCCAGCACTTTAACACCAACAAAACAAGAGCATAGTTACACTCTTTCATAAAAAAAATTGTATTAAGCGTTTACTATATGTCAGGCATTGTACTAAGAGCTGGGGTAGATAAAAGCAAATCAGATTGGACACAGTCTATGTCCCATGTAGAGCTCATGGTCTTAATCCCTTAATCCCCATTCAATTTATTGAACACTTACTGCTGAGCACTGTACTAAGCGCCTGGGAGAGTAAAATATAACAGTATAGCAGACTCTACTCAGACACATTCTTTGCCCTTACAGATGAGGTTAATAGAAAAGAAGTTCAGTGACTTGCCCAAGGTCATTCAGTGGACAAGTGTTAGTGCTGGGATTAGCTAGAATTTAGGTTTTGTGATTCCCAGCCCCATGCTCCATTCAGTAGGCCACACTCCTTCCCATGCATTCTTTCTTATACATTTCTTATCTTTATAATTGTGAGCGGAAGCTCTTTTCTAAGAGAAAAAAGGTTTTTAACCTTAGCCACCCCTCCCCAATTTATAGATCTTTCACACAGACATAAAAATTTAAAACAGAACCTATCTGCTTTCCACAGTGTGCTCTTGAAAAATAGTTATTATGGACCCTTCTTCTGTACCAAGGCAGACAGGAGTGGAGCATAAGCTTCCTGTAGTCAGGAAATGCGTCTTGTGCATCAGTCATATTTTCCCAGGTATATAGAAGAATGCACTGCACTAAGGAGGCACATAAATATTGCTCCTGCTACTATATTTTTTTGTTGGTTTTTTGGGGGGGTTTTTGGTGTGTACACATGTAGATATAGCAAAAAGAATCTGGAAAACATCCACCATGGGCTAGTATACTAGAGATCTGCCAATATGTATGCTCAATAGAAATGTTGTCATTAATACAAATTGAAATGGACTTTAAATCATTCTGTTAAAGTCAACCAAGACACTTTCAAGGTTGGGGAAGAGAGTCACATAATCCAAGGTAGATTTAGCAACGTTGTCTTGAAGTATGAAAGTATCTTGAAGAATACCATTTAAAATTCAATCTCACTATGGTGAAAGACCATTAAAAGAAGAGTGTTATAATCAGTCAATGGTATTTGTTGAGCTCTTACTATGTGCAGAGCACTATACTAAACACTTGGGAGAGTGCAACAGAATTAACAGATATGTTCCCAGGCCATAACAAGTTTGCAGTCTAGAGGTGGAGGTAGACATTAATATGAATAAATGACTTCTATAATTTAAAGATTTGAACATAAATGCTGTGGGATTGGGAGTGGGACAACTATCAAATGTGCAAAGACCACAGATCGAATTGCAAAGAAGACGCAGAAGGGAGAGTGAGTCAGGGAAAAGAGGACTCTGAGAGATGATGTGACCTTAATAATGCTTTGAAGGTGGAGAGAGTGGTGGTCTGGCATAGATGGAAGGGGAGGGAGTTCCAGACTAGGGGGAGGATGTGGGAAAGGGGTCGGTGGTGTGACTGATAAGTAAACTGGCCCTAGAGGAACAGAGCGTGTGAGCTGGACTGTATTAGGAAATTAGTGAGGTTCGGTAAGATGGGGCAAGTAAATTGAGTGCTTTAAAGACAAAGGTAAGGAGTTTTTGTTTGATGTGGAGGTTAATTGGCAGCCATTGGAGATTCCTGAGCATTGGGGAGAAATGGACTGAACGCTTTTGTTAGTAAGTGATTCACGCAGGAGGTTACAGTATGGATTGGAATGTGGAGAGACAGGAGGCCGGGGGGTCAGCAAGGAGGCATATGCACTAGTCAAGATGGATAGAAAGATAAATGATTGAATGAATAAGTGCATGGATCAACATGTAAGTAGTTTGGATCAAGAGGAAAGGCCAGATCTGAGCCATATTGTGTGGTTACAAATGACAGGATTTGGTGACAGATTAAATATGGGGCTGGAATGAGTCAAAGACAAGGCCAAGATTACAGGTTTGTGAGATCGGGAGGATAGTGGTGTCGTTTACAGTCTACAGTTATAAACAAGAGGTTGGCTGTAATTATAATTGCAGTGGCTATAGAATGACAAACCACAGTTGAGGGCTCCTGGCTCCTGATTTGTTTGTTGGTTTCTCTATTTGGGGTTCATGTCTTGGGATTTGTTGAAATTCCTAAACATGGTAAAATCAGCTTAAACCTAGCAATATTATTCAGCAACCACTACTGCATTCAAAGGAAAAAAAACACTACTTGTACTTAATAGGGCATTTGATTAAGCTTGACAGAAAAAATAAATACATATAAATGAATTTATATGAATACCAATATTTATATTAATGTCTGTCTCACCCTCTAGACGGTAAGCTCACTGTAGACGGGGAATGTTTCTGTTATATTGTTATAGTAATAATAATAATTGTTAAGCACTTACTACGTGCCAAGCACTGTTCTGAGCGCTGGGGTAGATACAAGGTAATCAGGTTGTCCCATGTGGGGCTTCCAGTCTTAATCCCCATTTTTTAGGTGAGGTAACTAAGGCTCAGTGATTTGTCCAAAGACAAAGAGCTGATAAGTGGCACAGCAAGAATTAGAACCCAGGAATGACCTCTGACTGCCAGGCCCATGCTCTTTCTATTAAGCCATGCTTAGTACACTTCTCTGCACACAATAAGCCCTCAGTAAATACGATTGACTGACTGACTAAAATCTCACCTCACCTTTTAAAACATCGCATGGTCTAGGGTTTGGGCTGCACGGTAACCAAAAGCCCGAGCTTAGAGTCCTTAAATCGGATGATTCTGAGTTTCCAAAGTTTAAAGAGAAATAGGATTTAAGAAGAAGATAATCAGTATTGGGATGTAGGAATAGAAAACGCTGCAGCGAAGAATAATCCAAACTCCATTATCTGATATTTAGGGAAATATTTATTTCCTATATATATATATATAGTTTCGTTTATTCTAGCATTTGCTGTGGAATTTGTTGATCATTTTCGAGTCTTCCCAACAGGGTGCTTTGTGGCAAACTTGGTATAAATGCCAGAAAAAAAAAATCTGAAATGAGTGCAGATCACTGCCAACATATTAGACTGTGAGCCCCTCATTGGGCAGGGATTGTCTCTATCTGTTGCCAAATTGTACATTCCAAGCACTTACTACAGTTCGCTGCACATAGGAAGCGCTCAATAAATATTATTGCATGAATGAATGAATAAGGGAGAAATGTAGCAATAAACAGGTGCCACCTTCATTCTTTGGCACTCTGACAGTGATAGAATAAAGAAATGTCAGTCCCCAAAGGGTTCTTAGCTCACTGCTTTTCCAGTGCTTCATTAGCCTTAGCCTACGTCATGGAGGAGCATACCTGTTTTCTTTAATATTTGTGCATCTGATCATCTTTAACCTACAGAGCCTTTTCTTTATGGCAGACATATTCTAACTTCAATTTCCAGGAGAGTACCAAGGACATTGCTGGTTCACTGTAAATATTTCAGATAGTTAAAATAATATTAAAAAAAGTCTTCCCCCACATCAAACTGTGTGGTCAACGGTGTCATTATTTTGCAATTGGCTGATGGGAGAGAGTCACAGTGCACTTCCAATACCATTATAGATAGGTGAGCTGTTCTTGTCAGACAGGTATAGACAGAATATTTTAGTTGCAGAAGATGAAATCTTTAAAAGCAATGTACGATAGGTGGCTCAAGCATCTGATAACATTCAGTTCTTCTATAAAGAGGGGGGTTGTGTTTCTGACAAACTCTGTGATAAAGAAAGCTTGTTCTGGTAGATGTGCTTTGACAATACCGGCCTGGCATGTAAACTCATTTCTGCCAATATCAAAATATGTTCCTACCAAGTAGAATTTATTGCAGCATCTCTCGGGTCTGTTAGACTGTGAGAGCAGTGATCACGTCTGCTGATACTGTAGTACTCTCCCAAGCACATGGTTCAGTGCTCTACACATGGTAGGTGTTAAATTAGTATCTACCCTTATTATTATTATATCTGTTAAACAATCACTACATGTCAAGCCCTGTTTTAAGCTTTGGGGTAGATGCAAGCTACCCTGTCCCATGTGGGATATGCAGTTTAAATTAGACTGATGGTGGAAGCACACTGTCAGAAGAATGTTTTCTAATTCCCAAATAGCATTATATCTGAAAAGCATAGCAAAAACAAACCAAAAAAATGTTTTGGAGGAGAAATGAGACTATGCAAACTAGAGAATCCTTTGACATTAATTCATCCAATTTTAGGAAGGGTCTAGTGAAATCTTCAGGTGGGAAGAGCAGCTGCAGTTTAGAGTAAGTATTGGACTAAGAATTTGAATATATGGTGGAGTTTTCCTCTCCTACGATGTATTTGAACTGGGAATCTGTGGGCATTTGTTTCGGACTTCCTTTTGAAAAAATGAAAGTTGAAAAATTTAATAGATGATTATGCCATTGGGATAAACAGGACCTTTTTACTGTACGTCAGTAAGAAGTATATTATGAGGAAACAGCATGGACAAGTGGAAAGTGCGTGGGTCTAGGTGTCAAAGGACCTGAGTTCTAGTCCAGCCCCTGCCACTTGACTACCGTGTGACCTCGGACAAGTCACTGATCTTCCCTTTGAATCAGTTTCTTCATCTATAAATTGGCAATGAAATATCTATTTTCTCTCCGACTTATGCTGTGAGACCATCTGGGACAGGGACAGTATGCGACCTGATTATCTTGGATTAACTCCGGTGCTGAGTACGATGCTTAGCACATAATAACAAATACCACTGTTATCGTTAATGTTCATGATCTAGGGTCATGTTGTTGAACACAGAGATGAAGAAGTAACTCCACGGATGACATAATCAATTACTTCAAGTACCACTTTTTGATGGTGTTAATTGAATGTTCTACTGATTGTGCCTCTGCAGTTCATAGAGATATGGCAGGGAATTAGTCTTCGGTCATTGCATTCCAGTGAATTTGATCAGTGTGTCCCAAATAACATGTCTCATTGTTTGGGTATAGAGTGTGTCTTGTTGGAGCCAGAGAAAAGCAGTATTTCTGAAGTTTCTCATAAATTCTCTTAGTATGCTTTGTCAGGGGTTGAGAAAGATTGCTCAGATTCATTAATCAAGAAAAAAACAAGCACTCCATAAGAGAAGCCCAATAGCTCTAAGATCTCTTAGCCAGAATTTTCCATCTGTTCTTCAGCACGCAAACTCCTTTTTTTTCCTTCCTGGGCGAATAGATTCATGAGTTCTAGAATTTGGCTCTTCTCACCAGGAAGCAAGGTTGGAGAAAATAACCTGAGTTTGATTTCCTCAACTGTTTTTCATCAGTTCAGTGGTCTATGGGTATCGAGACTCCTCCTGAAATTTACACAAGAGTAGTTTACACACTATATTGGAGACAGTGCAAAGTTTTGTTTCTCCTATGGGCTTGTCAACTTTTCTGAAAAGGTCTAACAAAAGATGGTTAGCAAGATGTTTATGCCAGAGTTGTGAAAGCGTTGTTTAGTAAATTATCTAAACATAGTTATCTATGAGATAGTACCGTCTCATTGTTCTAGCACTTTGATCCTCCCCCTAGCCCCACAGCACTTATGTACATATCCTTATTTTCTCTACTGTTTTCCCTATCCGTAATTTATTTTATTGTCTGTCTCTCCCTTTCATTCAGTAGTATTTATTGAGCGCTTACTATGTGCAGAGCACTGTACTAAGCGCTTGGAATGAACAAGTCGGCAACAGATAGAGACGGTCCCTGCCGTTTGACGGGCTTACGGTCTAATCGGGGGAGACGGACAGACGAGAACGATGGCAATAAATAGAGTCGAGGGGAAGAACATCTCGTAAAAACAATGGCAACTAAATAGAATCGAGGCGATGTACATTTCATTAACAAAATAAATAGGGTAATGAAAATATATACAGTTGAGCGGACGAGTACCGTGCTGAGGGGATGGGAAGGGAGAAGGCTGAATGTTTTCTCATGGATTAGGGTCGTGTCTACTAACTCTATTGTACTGTACTTTCCTTAACAATTAGTACAGTGCTCTGAACACAGCTAATAACAAATAAATGTCATGAATTAATCTCCAAAGCACCTTTAACATAGCCTGCCTATTCATGGGGCTCCATAAACACTGTGATGAGAGAGAGATAAATGACCCATTGACCGTGCTTTAGGTGTAGGAAAGGAGCATCCCCAATGCTCTAGATCTAAAATTGAGCTTCTTGGAAGGGAATCATTGATACCATTTGACTGATTAATAGCAATGAGAATACTCATCCCCTCTAGGCTGTAAGCTCCTTGTGGGCAGGGAACATGTCTACCGACTCTGTTGCATTATGCTCTTTGAAGCACTTAGTTCAGTGTTCTGCACACAGTAAGTGCCTATCACAGATTGATTGACTCACTGGGAGGGAAGCCTAATCTGGACTGGACCAGAGAAGATAGAATATCCTCTTGCATCAAAGTATTGTCACAAATTTACATCTGAGAGTCAGGGATCTGATAAATATTGATCACAGCATATTTCATCCAAGACATTCAAAGACCTTTCTCTCTATATCTACTCAGTCCTAATAAAGAGATAGAGGTTAATCCTTCATTTTCAATTTGAAGAAATATCAACTCGCATAGAAAATTGCGTGTTTTAGTCAGTGGCCAAAATGGGATTAGGATGCAAACTATTCATATTCAATTTTATTATGATGAAGGGGATCATGTTCAGCTGATGATAATAATGGTGCTACAGTGATGTGACCGTAATAAGTCATTCCCTCAAACCAGCCAGGCTGCAATGGCTGGGATCTTATTATCACTAAAATCCTGCATTTTGTTTTAATTCAGCATAAACGAGAGATGCTATGGACCCCCCTGTGTCCAGTTCTTTGAATTTGTTCATTTGCCTCGAACACGCTAAACAGGAATTCTGGTCCCTGAACTTTTCATTCTCTGTAGTGTCTAACATCTTATGGCAGAGATGTCAGAGGCTGCAAAGTTGTATTCAGTAGAACCAGGTTGTAGGAGAGGTGGGCCAACTGTACAATGACAGATTATTCAAATCCTCCAGGAGCATCTAATCAATCACAGTGGTGTGAGAGGAATGCAGCTGATCTCTGAATTAGCTTCTATTGGAATGTATTCATGTGTAACATCCCACAGTCCGAATGACATCACAACATGTCCTAGTGCTTAGAAATCTCGAGGACGATTAGCTGATGGGATTGGCTGTTTCTGCCAATCAAAATCCAGCGAAGCTGCCTTTATAGTTCTGTGGATATGAGAGAAAGGAGAGGGAGGGAGAGACTTGCTACGGCTAAATAAGAGGAACAGCAGCAGCAGCAGCAGCAGCAACAGCAGCTGGTATTCGGGTGATTAAATAGTTCTCATAGCCTTTTTGCTGTACTCTGACTGCTCCCTGGTGTAATTCTCGTGTCCAGGAAGGAAGCTGCATTTTAACGGTGTGCTGAACAGAGGTTTGAATCATTCCAGCTGGCTGCTTGTTTTGAAAAGGACAATGTGTGTATAAATAAAATGAGGCTGTGCTAGAAGAGTTCAGTTACCAGGGACTGGAGCTAAAGGAGTCTTCCTGGGATATTGTTGAGGCAGATGGTGTCAACAGAACTACTCCGAATTTACCTGAAGCTAAGTGAATCTGGATTGTGGATATCTCTTTTTCCGACCCCGGACAAATTCAAATTAGAAAGAAAAGGGAGAGCTGTTCTTCTCTAGGTAAGTTTCTGTTTAATTTCTGCACGTAATGGTGGGTAAAATATTTCAACATATATCGCATAGCCATGTAAACTCAGTGAACACAGTAAAAAAAAGAATCCGGCTTTAAGAGAGAGCCGTAGACTTTTTTTTTTCCTTTCAGTTACCGTCTTGAGGATCAGCTCTCACTTTCTCTGAGTGTGTGGGTGGGGGCTGTGTGTTTAATAGCCATTCATCTTCACATATGCACCGTGAATTAAGATCAGGAGCCCCGTCTGAAAGGGCAGATCATGAGATATGTAAACAAATGTCAGAGTATAAGGGAAAAAAAAGACATCAAGGGTCAACATACTTTTAGCACCTTCCTCCATACCATTGCCTTGTTAGTTCCACACAACTCGTTTCACTAAACTAACTACAGATTGGCACTGGGAAACAGTCCTAAGCGTGTCACCAAATCATGTACCATGCAGATGACCCAGAGTGGCCACTCCTCTGGTCAGGAGCTGAGAGAGTGTGAGCCCGTTGTTGGGCAGGGATGGTCTCTATCTGTTGCCGAATTGTACGTTCCAAGCGCTTAGTACAGTGCTCGGCACTCAGTAAGCGCTCAATAAATACGATTGAATGAGTGATTTTCCTGACGTCTTCAGTTCCACACAGACTCTATTAGAGAAATATCTGCCCCCAACATGTTAAGTGTCATTATACTTTTGCTAAGGACTGAGTGGTTTTCTCCAGATCCTTACAAGCTAAAACAGAGCTCTTGGAAGGGTGGCGTATGTCTAGTGACTCAGAGTTAGAACGGAAGCTGGACAGCAACATTCTTATTGTGGAACTGACACTTTGCTGGGGTGGGAGGGGTGGTGGTAAGAAATCATAAGAAGAATGTTCTTGAAGGCAGTTTCTCACCCCTCCCACCCCCACACTTTCTATCAGGAAATTTCATATATTTAACTTTGGTTTTTGGGCTTTTCTTCCTTTTGTAGCCTGCTTTTCTGATTTCTCAAATGCTGCAAGTTGACAGGGGTAGTAAGCAGGAAATACTTCCCAATTTAGAATAGTTTTGGTTTATGGTCACAGTTAGTTCAATGCCCTGAAAATATTTCAGAAGTTGGAGATGGTTGGTTTGTTGTTATGCACCCTCATCTCACCTTGGCATTTTGCAAGTTTTTATCACTGAGTATATTTTTATGGTAATTTGAGCATCAACTTTAAAAAGGGACAACTATTTTGAGGAATTTTCATTCTAGAAAAAAGTACCAAAAAGCTTGCCAAGTTTCACTTAACTCCAAGGAAAATTTTGGGCTTTAAATTTCTTCTGACCCACATTATTGAAACAATGTAAGGCTCTCTGGATGATGTGCTGATCCTAAAATAGCTCAACAAGGAAGATTTTAAAGACATTAGGTATTTGGTGCCATCTTTCCCAGTGACTAACTGGCAGGTGGATTTTCACCTGCACAAAGAAATGTTTAGTGTCCTCTCTTCCAAAGCATGGCACATGGCAAATGTGTCCAACTTTCAATTAGGCACACTAGTTGGTCATTTTTTTTTTCCAGTCCGTATAGTACATCACGGTAGAACCATCTACACACCGGTTTGAATTTGACTAGAAGAAACCAAAGATTTCAACTGGATTCATAAGATTGCTTTGGTTAATAAAACATGTTTATGGCACTCGGGTACCTATCTTTCTATAAAGCTCTACCAAGTTTCGACACCCTTCATTTAAGCACATTGTGTGTCTTGTCATTGTTATGACACCTTTATTACTGCATTTAGGGTGATGAATGGTCCATTGAGAATTACTCTGGGTAATAATCTTGGAGTCCAATATTAAGATGTAGCATCTATTTTCTTCTGCTCAATATTAATGATACACAAACCCAATGCAACCCATCTTTTAAAAATCTTGCAATGTTTATGTCATCGCGGTTATAAAATGCATTTGACCCACTATCAGGAAAATGTAGCCACAGGTTGATAAACTAGATAATAAATTCCCCGTGCCTAAAAAATGGATGCTTTTCAGAATATCTGCACTGATTCATTTTGTGTCCATTAAATGTAAAGGCTATGATTAAGTGGAGTTTATCATTACTATCCCAGGATATATCTCTCCTATTAAAAGATATTTGATTATTTTGGTTGTCGTTAAGTACCTACAGGAAAGAGTACAGGGAGAGCTAGTTATTCTTCTCTGTATTAAATAAATCAGAACTTGGAGATTCTTAAATTGGGTTGGAAATATAGGTGCATCATGAGGAGGTGACTCAGAAGAAAGAAAATCTTTACCATTTACACCAAACCTTAGCTCCTCATACTTCCCGTAAACTGTAGTTTTGCATCAATTTAATATATGCAAATAAGAATCTTTCAAGACAGCTAATTTCCAAATGTATGGCTCAAATCTAGAGTTTATTAATATATAGAACTTCTCAATGAAGTCTCATAGTGGGACTTAAAGGGGCAACCAATGGATTCTTCTGACTTGATGAAATAGTACCTCTAATGTTTTGGGCAGCTGTTCTGGTTGTGGGAGCAGAGAAGGTTTCATTAACAGTAAAGATGTAAGATAAACCTTTATCTCCGCATTGATCAGTCCAATGGGCAAAGTTAGAGCATCTCTGTCCAAACTAGATGATGTCAGCTGGTCCCTTTCTGTAAATATGGCGAGTAATTGAGCCATCTGACTTTAGATCTCTAGGAGTCTGATATTCTCTGTTTTGGAATTTACTTACAGCCAATTGTTTTTGTTTTTAATTCCTATCATTTTTATTTTATTTCATAAAAAATAAATTGGGTTTTATTAACCCAATTTTACCCTTTGCCTAGTAGACTGGAGTTGCAATATGAGCAATCATAATAAATTCCGATGCCATCAGTGAATTGTGGTTCATCATCAGAATCTTCTAAATTTGAATAAACATAATAGTTTGTCCTCTACGCTATTATCTTTAAGGAAAAGGAGATCAGGTAGTAAATCCAATTCTGTCATACCGTGAAAAGGGGGATCATTATCATAATGAAATTGAGTCATTCTCCTATGTAAGCATCTGCCCAAGGAATGCTACCAAGCTATCATTCCAATGGATGCCCTGGTAAAAATCATCTAGAAGACTAATTAATTAATCAATCAAAAGTATTCTGGGACTCCTATTGTATGCTGAGCACTCTACCAAGCACTTGGTAGAGTGTGATAGAAGGATCCTGCAATCTAGCGGGAGAGAGGGACATTAAAATTATAGGATAGGAGGAGGTAATAGAGTATAATAGCAAAAGCAGCATTGCCTAGTGGAAAGAGCATGGGTTCTGGGAGTCAGAGGACTTGGGTTCTAATTCTGGCTCTGCCACTTACCTGCTGTGTGAGCTACTCCCTCCTACTTACACTGTAACCATGTGGGAACTGATTACCTTGTTTCTAACCCAGCACTTAATACAGTGCTTGACATATAGTAAGTGCTTAACTAATACCACAGTTTAGAAAGATATGTACCCAAGTGCTAGGAAGCTGCCTGCGAGGTCCCTAAGGGACAGGAAGTACTGAAGCAGTAGATGGAAATCAAAGAAAAATTAGTACGGGAAGCTCTCTTGGAGATGATGGGATTTCAGAGGGGCTTGGAAGATGGGGAGAGCTGTGGTCTGTCAAATGGGAGTGGGATGGGGGTGGGTTTTAGGGAAGAAGAAAGGCTTGAGCAAAAGATTAGCACTGAGAGACAAGAGCTAGGCACAGTGGGTAGGTAAACTTGACAGAAACAAAATGTGCAAGTTGGCGTGTAGCGGGAAAAAAATGTGGCCAGGGAGTAGGGAGAGAGCTGACTGAGGTTCTTAAAACTGAGCCAACGCCCCTAGGAGTGTCAGAGAAAGAGAGAGAATATCAACAGTCAACAAAAGTTATTTGTATCCTGAGTCATAGAAAAAAAGAGATGCTTGGTGTTATGACTATCGATTTCTCTTTAAGTTTCCAGTTCAGGAGAAAAAGGTTCAGGCTTCAGATTTCCAGCTACTGCTTTCAGCTACCTTGGAATAACCCTTTGCCTTCCTTTCCCCCGACAACATTTTAGCTCTCTTCCAAGTTATTTACACTGGTTCCCCAGTCATTAAGGCATAAAAGGCATAAAAGGCATCAGTGTGGTTTACAACTGTCAACTTTTGTACATGTTAAACCAGTCTGTTCCCATCCTTCTTTTTCCCTCAGAAGGAAAGAAGCTAAACCCAAGGGTTTTAGTAACCTGGAAGATTCAGTTGTCTACAGTTGACCTTTTTACCAGCAGCTTTCTCCACATATATCTTCTAAGCACATGAAAATACTCTTACCTTCTCTGAATATTGAGGCCATGAAGTAAGGTCGGAGTAAATGAGACGAGCACCTATTCCCCACTTCAAGTGATCAAAATTTTTCACTCCCATGACCTGTCTAATTTTTTGCCCCTTGGGAAAAGCTGATTGCAACAGAATTTCCTACCTTGCATTGACCCCAGAACTTAGTTACAGTGCTCAGCTCTTGGTAAGAAGACAATTAATACCATAACTAACTCAGAGCTATTTCCCCAAGGAGATCTTCAGGTTATAAATCTCCTAGTGTTTAACCTCACAGTGGACATCAGTTCCTGAAAGGAAATCACCAAGAAGAAAGAGGTTAAAGGAAATTGCTCAAACGTACGTAGTCCCAGAAGACAATGTGATTGAGCCAGAAGGGCCTGTGTTCTAATTCCAGCTCTGCTATTTGTCTGCTGGGTGACCTTGGGCAAGTCACATAAAATCTCTGTGCCTCAGTAACCTCACCTGTAAAATGGGGATTAAGACTGAGTCCCACGTAGTACATGCAGCATGGTTCAGTGGAAAGAGCCCAGGCTTGGGAGTTAGAGGTCATGGGTTCGAATTCCGGCTCTGCCACTTGTCAGCTGTGTAACTGTGGGCAAGTCACTTCACTTCTCTGGACCTCAGTGACCTCATCTGTAAAATGGGGATTAAGACTGGGAGCCTCACGTGGGACAACCTGATGACCCTGTATCTACCCCAGCACTTAGAACAGTGCTCTACACATAGTAAGCGCTTAACAAATACCAACATTACATGGAGGGTAACCAACCTGATTAGCTTTTAACTACCCAATGTTTAATACATTACCTGGAAAATAGTAAGCATTTAATACCATTAAAAAAAAGTTGTGCTCAAATAATATAGCATATAATCCAAGGTGTCTGAGGAAATCAGTGCAGTCATTCATAGGCCAAAATTTGGTTTAAATACACATTTATGTTTCCATATGTGTAATGAATTATTACTCTTTGTTTGCAACCTGGCAATGCTTTCCCACACTGAAATTCCCAACATTTCTTCTTCTTCCTTTCATTCACTACCTTCCATACCAAATGAAAAGGGTAATGTATAAAAGGCCAGGTAGTGGGGAAATCCAGGAGCTGTAAATAACACCATAAATACATTTAGAATATTCATTTGCTTTATTCAGCACCTAAAAGTGAAAACTAGTTTTTAGAATCACAATTTTATTTTCCCACCTAAACCTCCACATCAACCAGAAGGAGAGTTATGCAGTAAAAAGGGAAGTAGTCATTTAAGCATCATAGTACTAATACTTGGAAAGTGGGTTTTTTATGGTATTTAACTGCTTATTTATGTGCCAGGCACTGTAACTAAACTTTGAAGTATACACAACTAATCAGGTTGGCCACAGTCCATGACCCACATGGGGCTCACAGTCTTAATCACCATTTTACAGATGAGGTAACTGAGGCACAGAGAAGTTAAGTGATTCACCCAAGGTCACACAGCAGACAAGAAGTGAGGCTGGGATTAAAACCCAGGTCGGCTGACTCCCAGGCTCTTGCTTTTACCACCAGGCAACACTACTTTTCATGTTTCTTACACTGCTAGCAAGTTTTATTTGCATTAAAACTAGAAAATCTGAAGAATTACATTCATACAAATACATTTTCATGATAGGCCTTTTTTTTCAAGGAAAATCCAGACCCATGCAAACTCAGAGGTCAGACAGCTCCAAAGCAGAAATCCTGAACTGAATTTGGAACCTGATTTGCACTGGGCTTCTCCCCAGGTGTATAGATACATAGTCTCAGTTGTTGTTTCAAAGCCTGAGAAAATGGCTTTGAGGTAGTACTCTGTGATGTTAGAACTCACCCTCAATTTTAACTTCCTTCTAAAGTAGAACCCACCAGTGAATGATCTTATTAGAAAAATAACCACAGGTTCTGAGAGTAATACATTTGGCTTTCTACAACTCACTTCCATTTTATGTTGTTGAATCCGATTTTACTTGTAAATGTAAATATTGAAAATATCCTTGTACGTTTGCTCTGTGACTTGATGGCTTTAATCTTTCACCAGCATCACGAGTAAAGCCTTTGGTGAAGAGGGTAGAAATGAATAGAGAGCAGGGTAAGAAACCCAGCTGATAAGAATGAGGTGGTTAATGGAATGTCGGTGATTAGTAAAGACATAAACCTGGGTTGCAATGTGGGCCTCCGGTGTAGGTTATCAGGATCATTAAAGGAGAGCAGATACTTCATTCTTCAGTTGGCACATTTTTTCTCTAGGAGGCTGATGTCTTCTGCAAAGAGATTCTCTGTCCAGAAAACTTGGAATTACTAGAAAGTCTTCCACATGAAAGAAAGTCTAAATAAGCCATAAAATTGTCTTGCCCTCATCTTCAGAAGGAAGTTTACAAAGTCCTGATTGTGTGGCGACAGGATCAAGGAGGAAGTTAGACTAGGTGAGCATGTGCTCCTGCTATCCCTTTCATGTGCATAAAATAGACAACTTTGCTTTTCATTTCATCTACCCAAAGGAAATCAAAAAGGGGAAATCCTTTGTGCTGGAATTTTTTACTTTTTTTCCCTTTAATTTTGATCCCTTATGAGATGTATTAAATTGAGAGCTTAAAACTCCTTTGATTGTAAAGCAGCTAGATATGAAATGATGAGTTTCTAGAAACTGGCAGTGAAATGGAATGGGAGGTAAGCCTTTGGTAAACATAACTGCTGAAGATATGAAGAATTCTGAGGCAAAAGAAGGTGGAAGCGGACCTAACAGAGGTAGGAGATATTAAAATGAACAATTATGAAAACTTAATTGGGTGTGGGGTTTTTTTTTTTACTTAAAAGTAGCATTCAGAACAGGAACAGATGATGACCACATGACAAATGTGGAACTTGAACTTTTATCAAGAGGTGTACCAGCATTTCAACCACACTGTTGAAGCATTAAATGATGCATAGTATTGATATTTGGGGTGTTGGTTAAATACTAAATGTTAAATGTGCCAAACTCTGTACTAGACACTGGAAAAGATATAGATAACCTGGATATAATGGGGATGTCCTAATAGTACACCTAGAAGGTTACTGAGATAGACATGCTGAGGAAAACTGTCTGTTCAAGGATTGCTAAATTTGGATCCATGACAAATGGTTTTAATCAGTGTTATTAGTGAGTGATTGCTGTTTTCTAAGCACTGTACTAACCACTTGGGAGAGTACAATAGAATTGGTAGGTATTCCTGCCTATGAGGAACCTACAGTCTAGTGACCCAAGGCAGTGTTGTTTAGTTTCTTACAGTCAAACATGCTTTGCTTATTGGATATGCCCACCTTCAGTATCTAGGTCCTGAAGGACTCATAAACCTCTATAAAGATAAGGAGATAGAGTAAGAGAAGGAAAATACTGGACAGTTGGGGAAATAAACCTGAAAGAGTTGAGGAGAAATCCCAGACAAGAGGATTAAGGGAATCTGGAGAAGTTACCTACATTTCCACCCTTCCGCTCAACCTCTTGGCAGAGTCTGGAATTGAATTTTGTTTGCAAGAAAATCTTCAATTGTTCCTTAGTGGCAATATTGCCCAGTAGTGGAAGTGTGTAACTGGCTAGAGTATTCTAACTTGGAGCTTCAGAACCCTAGGCAGATGGAAACTGCTTTGCCCATGGAATGTTGATCTCTATCTACGTCACAGGTTTCCTGGTGTGAATAATTATGGTATTTGTTAAGCCCTTACTATGTGCCAAGCACTGTTCTAAGCACCGAGGTAGATACAAAGTAATCAGCTTGTCCCAAGCGGGACTCGGTCTTAATTCCCATTTTATCGAAGAGGTAACTGAGGCACAGAGAAGTTAAGTCACTAGCCAAAGTCACACAGCAGACAAGTGATGGAGTGAGGATTAGAACCCATGTCCTCTGACTCCCAGGCCCATGATCTTTCCACTAAGCCATGCTGCCTCTGATTTTTTTCCACTATAGAGAATAATACAAAGGCATGGAAGTACGGTTTGGAGTTAATAGCAATAGTTTTCCTTTTGTAGTCCTAGCCTCTATGATTTATTATCTTTAGCCTTTATGTAGCCAGAAACGGAAGTTAAATACTTATACTGTGAACCTGAGCTGGATAGACAATCTTAAAGGAAAAGCCCATTTTTTCTCAGGAGACTTCTGTTTTTCCCAAGCTTTGTACCTCCTTCAGATATCTGCTTCATTCTTGCCAGTAATAATAATAATGATGGCATTTGTTAAGCACTTACTATGTGCACAGCACTGTTCTAAATGCTGGGGAGGATACAAGGTGATCAGGTTGTCCCACTTAATCCCCATTTTCCAGATGAGGTAACTGAGGCACAGAGAAGTGAAGTGACTTGCCCAAAGTCACACAGCTGGCAAGCGGCTGAGCTGGGATTTGAACCCGTGAGCTCTGACTCCCCAGCCCGGGCTCTTTCCACTGAGCCACACTGCTTCTCTATGTATGTGAGTCATTCATAGATGCCTAATTTGGACTGAATTATTTTTGCATAACCATTCTGAAAGTTACATCGCCAGTGAGAAGGTCTTGTCTAAGAGAAATACTGTGTTGTGGGGGAACTCTTTTTAAAGCACCTAAATCATACGTGTGATCAAAAGGTTAGAATAAGCATCGTGACCCCATAATTGATATTAAAATCCAGAAGATGGCTTTATGCTTATGGTCAGGAAAGGAAATCAATTCAAAGGACCTTGTAGTATGTTTTAATGGAGGCTGGTGGTCTCAATGGGAGGAAGTAAATAGTTTCAGATGGTAATGATGATAATTTGGTATTTTTTTATGTGCCAAGCACTGGAGTAGGTACAAGGTAATCAGGTTGGACACAGTCCCTGTCCCACATGGGGCTCACAATCTTAGTCCCCATTTTACAGATGAGGTAACTGATGCACGGAGGAGTTGTGATTTGCCAACGGTCACAAAGCAGACAAGTGACAGAGCAGGATTAGAACCCTCAGACTCCCAAGCCCGTGCTCGGGCCTCTAGGCCATGCTGCTTCTCCCAGTGGTAAAAACTTCTCCAAAAGCAAGGACTTCCCTATAGAATCTGGAGCCTGATGTAAAGACACAAGAATTCTTCTGAGAATCCCCTTAATTAAAACCTTTGTCACTGAAGTCATGGCCTCGTGGAAAATGCACAGGCTTAGGAGTCAAAGCACACCTGGGTTCTAATCCCAGTTCCACCACTTGCCTGCTGGGGGACTTAGGGCAAGTCACAAAATCTCTGTACCTCAGTTTCCTCATTGATAAAATGGGAGTTTAAAGCCTGTTCGCCCTGTCCTTTAAACTGTGAGCCTCACTGAGAAAGGGACTGAACTTGATGATCTTGTATCTCCTCTGGGTACGGTGTTGATGCATTGTAAGTACTGAACAAATACCACAGTGATCATTTGGCAGAGGGACCCTGATGAAGCTGTGTGTGTGCTGGAAGTGCATCTCTTCTGTAGTGTAGGGTAGCTTCTGTTGCCAAATGGACTTACGCCAAAAAAACCTCAGTGTTTTCCTACTCCAATAGTAATTCATCTGGTGGAGTATGAGAGGATCCCAGCAATAATCAGTGGTATTTATCGAGCACTTACTATGTCCAGAACAGTATATTAAGTACTTGGGAGAGTATTACACACTAGAATTAGTAGATATGTTCCCTGTCCATAACGAGCTTACATCCTAGAGGGAAAGACAGACATTAATATGAATAAATGCAGTACTTGCAACTGCTATTTAAACAGTTGGTTCAGTAGACGTGGGTACTTGGCTCTCTCTTCATGGAACTCTTCTGATCAAGAATGGCTCAAGTCTCAAGAATCATCCTTTCTTCAGGCTTGTGATTCCCTGCACTCTGTGCAATGGAGAACAAAGTTCAGAGTAAATGTCTTTTGGCAAATGAAGTGCCTAAAGGATGCAAGTAAATGAGGAGATGAAATTGAGCAGAAGCGTATAGTTAAAGAATTTTTCTATCAGTGGGCTACTGTCTAAAATTTTCTTCAGGGGGATTGGTTGGAGACTCAATGTCAGTAAATCAGGATCGGCGAAGCCGTAGAGAAGTCACCACAGAGAATCTTCTCTCACTGGCAGGGATGCCTATAAGAGTTTCATCTACATTAATGACCTCAGGGAGGACTTGGAATCCGGTAGGTATCACGGAAATACTTGCTGAGTACCTATACGTTGTAAATACCCAAGGAAAATATTAAGTTTATTCTTCCAGATTTGGTAAGCAGCAAACCTGAAGTATCTTCCAATGGTCCTGAATTTTAAAAGCTCCAGATTTCTGTGTTCCTGCCGTGTTTCATTTAGTTGATACAAATGCTGGTTCACCTAAATTAATCAGGAAATGTTTCAGAGTTTAGAGCAGAAGCCTACCGTTTCTCAAAAGATATACTTTGGCATTGTCTAGTCCGTAATTCCTTGTGACCAAAATTTGCTTATAAGCAACTGCAATTTACTCATTGGAAATAAATTAGGAAACCTTATTTAAAATACATTTAATATCCTTGAAGTCTGTGTCAGAGCAGAGGTTGAGATGCATTTCGTTCAGAATACTCTTTGTCCATCTAAGGAGAGCACAATCTATATTTCAACAGTTTCAACTGATTTCAGCCACTGTGGAGAAAAGAATGTGGGTCTGGGAATCAGGAATTTGTTCAAAGTTCATTCATTCATTCAATAGTATTTATTGAGCGCTTACTATGTGCAGAGAACTGTACTAAGCGCTTGGAATGGACAATTCGGCAACAGATAGAGACCATCCCTGCCCAATGACGGGCTCACAGTCTAATCGGGGGAGACAGACGGCAGAGCAAAACAGAACGAAACAAAAACAAGACAACATTATCACGATAAATGGAATCAAGGGGATGTATACCTCATTAACAAAATAAATAGAGTAATAAAAATATATACAAATGAGCACAGTGCTGAGGAGAGGGAAAGGGGGCTCAGCTGAGGAGAGGTGAAGGCGGAAGGGGGAGGAGCAGAAGATGGAGGAGGAGCAGAGGGAAAAGGGGGTAACTCAGTCTGGGAAGGCCTCTTGGAGGAGGTGAGCTCTCAGTAGGGCTTTACTTAGGGAAGAGCTGAAATTAGATCCCAATTACCTGAAGATCTTTGTGCCCACTTCCTCATATGCAATATGGGGGATATCAGTTTTTCCTGACCTTTTTGGGGCATGGGTGAGTACTAACTGGGATAAACTATAATAAAAATACAACACGAATGCAACGCATTGTTAGTTTCACACTACAAGTTATGAAAGGAGGAATTGATAAATCTCTTGTCCAACTTCTTTACTGAAAAGGCATTACTACCTGGGTGGGCATACTCAGAGAAATGAAATTATGACCACTGGGGTCAGAATGCCACAATCAATTTTCTTCATACAGAGTAGAACTGAGATTCACTGCACAGCGCGATGTTTTTTTCCCCTCATTTATTGCATCCTTGCCTAATAATCATGTTTAATGTACCTCACAAGAAGTGGTATATTAGACTTGCTCACTCTTTTGAATAAATACATATTTTTCAGTACAGTGAGTTTAAATCCAACTCGAAATGTAGAGACTGTATAGAACATTACATATGGTGTTAGCTAAGCAATTGCATCTTTAAGTCCGTAAATTGTTGGGACTTCATAATGGAAGGGAAATTGTAAAATAGCTCAGTGGAATTCTCTATAAATAAGATGTTGGTCTCCAGCTGTCATTGCCCAAGAACAGTCTCAAACTGCTCAGAGCAAATGATGAGCTGGCTATGAAAGTGTATTTTGGTTAAAGGCAGGACTCTAGAAGTGATAATTGCCAAGCATGGATTTTAAGAGCTACTGATTTTTATGTTCCCAGTAATGGCAGTTGTTTTCATTTAGATGGGTCAAGTGCTGGTTCATCTAAATTAGACAAGATATTCAGAATTTAGAACAGAAGATTTTCCAAGAGACATTGGAGATCAGTAAAATGCATGCGGTTCTTACCTGACTATTCTATCCAAGTGACTGAAAAAATGGCCGAAATATGATTTAACCACCTAAGAACATACTGGGCCTATGCATGTGACCTATTTTTAACACATCTCAAGAAGTGGTGAAATTGGGCTGTTAGCAGCCCTAAAGATTGCATCCTGCTCTTGATTACAAATTAGGTTTTCCCTCAAGTTTTGTTTGCATTGACTCTGGAAGATTAACTTGAAGGAAAATGAATGGTTCCCAGTTCCAGAATTTACCTGCTGGGGCAACGAAAACTAGTTTAATTACTGCCAGAGATCTTGGTGGCTTTGTAATGTAGTCTTCAGTTGAGTGAAAATCACTTCACTCTGAAAGCAGTCATTCTCTTACAGCCAGTCAGTCACGTTAAACTTAAGGAGTATCGTGGCCTAGTGGATAGAACAAGGGCCTGGGAGTAAGAAGGCCCTGGGTCCTGAGTTCTAATCCTGTCCCACCACCCGTCAGCTGTGTGACCTTGGGCTAGTCACTTAACTTCTCTGTACCTCCCTTACCTCACCTGTAAAATGGGAATTGAGACTGTGAGTCCTAGGTAGGACATGGACTGCGTCCAACCTAGGTGGCTTGTATCTACCCCAGTTTTTAGTACAGTGCCTGGCACATAGCAAGCCCTCACCAAATATATGTTAAAAAAAGAGAAAAATGGACAGTTATCAGAGAAAAGGCTGAGAGGTGGGGTAAATTTGGATTCACTGATAGGCCACTTGATTTGCAGCAGTTGCCTTCTACGGGCCGTTGTGTCTCATGGCCTTCTGCCAATCCATTAATCATTTTTAATAATAGTAACAATAATTATGGTATTTTGTTAAGTACTTACTATGTGCCGAGCACTGTTCTAAGCACTGGGGTTGAGGCAAGGCAATCAGGTTAGACTATGCCCCAGATGGGGTTCACAGTCTTAATCCCCATTGTATAGATGAGGGAAATGAAGCACGGAGAAGTTACGACACTTGCCCTAGGTCACACAGCAGACAGGAGACAGAGCAGGGATTAGAACCCATGTCTTCTGACTCCCAAGCCTGTGCTCTTGCCACTAGGCCATGCTGTGTGCAGAGCCCTACTAAGCCCTTGGGAGAGTATAATATGATGCGTTGGTAGACACATTTGTTACCCACAAATGTCCCTACAGTCTCAAGTGGGGGAGAGACTGCCCTTGGAAACCTTCTTCACATGCTTTGAGTCTCCACAGCTCCACAGCTAGAACCTTCCTCTCATCCCCACATTTAAACAGAACCATGGGAGGAGTTTGTGCTGAAGAACTGAAGAACTGAAGAACTGGCCCTGTGGCCAAAATATTAACCACCCTTTCTTTTTTAGCGATGACTAAGAATAGAGGAGATTGCTCTGTCATTTGGGTTTTGCACTGATTTATTGGCAACATAGATTGTAGTCAGAGACCAGAGCAACTACCAGTTTGGATAAAGGGCAATTTGGTAGAGAAGCAGCGTGGCCTAGTGGATAGAGCTCAGGCCTAGGAGTTGGAAGGACCTGGGTTCTAATCCTCACTCTGCCACTTATCTTTTGTGTGACACCGAGCAAGTCACTCTAACTTCTCTGTGCCTCATTTATCTCATAAGTAAAATGAGGATTGGGACTGTGAGTCCCATGTGGGCCGTAGGCTGTGTCCAACCAGATTAGCCTGTATCCATCCCAGCGCTTAGTACGGTGTCCGGCACATAGGTGCTTAACAGATACCATTTAAAAATAAATGAGGCTTGAGAGGTGTTTTGATGTCTTAGAGTAAGTTATTAATGATATTTACCGAATGCTGACTGTTGGCGGGGCACTCAAGTGCTTGGGAAACTACAGAGCAACAGAGTTGGCAGCTGCGTTCCCAGTCCACAGTGAGCTTCCAGCCTAGGTCAGAACAACTTGGGTCACGGATTTAGGTTACTACATAACTTAATCACGTCTATAGTAGGTAGTACTAGTAGGCTGAATTCACTGTGAAGTTAAAGTCGTAGTAATCAGGCCAAATAACACATGACTTTTAAATGTGTGGTTTTCTTAAACCTCTTCAGAACTGAATATTTTATCAGTTTCAGCAGCCTAGTCTTGTATTATTGCCTTTGCTGTTTTATAAGCCCTTGGTATTCAGCCCACAGCACTTAGGTACAATTAGGCAATTTATTTTAATATCTGTCTTCCCCTCTAGACTGTAAGCTCTTCATTGCCAGTGATGTGTCTAACAACTCTGTATTATACTTTCCTAAACACTTAGAACAATACTCTGCACACTGAGCACTCAAGAAATATTATTCATTGATTATTTTAAACTTCTCTTCCTTCATTAAAGCCCTTTTTCCCCTCGATATTTGGTTGTTCAAAGAAAAGGATACTAGTTGGTGATCTTCTGAAAATACTTTTCCGTATCTAATCCCCTTCCATTGCCTATCACACCGGTGCTTTAATGCACCCACAATCAATTTTCCATCCTTTTATTCATTTTTATTGCCTTTCTCTATGGTCTCATACCTACCTCCTCAACTATCTTAAAATATGGGCAGTTTCACATTTGAAATAAACAACTTGCTGAAACCATATCAAAAAGTACTTTCCAATTTACTGTTTGTGTCATTTTACTTTAGGAGTAAAATAAATATATTTTAGATCCACCTTGTCTTTAGGTGGACAATAATATTTCAAAGACAGTCATTTAAAGTGCCTAGCACAGTGCTCTGCAGGTAAGTTTTGACATAATTTCAAACCCTAATCCCCAACATTCTCCTAATTTAAAGGATCTATGCTAAGTGTATGTGCTCATTCATCAAGGTTTGTTGAAATCTTTCTATCTTTGGATTTTTCCAATTACATCTGAGTATGTTCTTCTAGTATTGCTACCTGTCATGAGAAGATGTTTCAGTGATAGAAATGCTCAAAACCTTATAACTCAAAATATATGGATTTTTCCATATACTCACCAAATGTATTTATATTCACCATAGATCCATAAAAAAAAATCATATAGAGAATCAACAGGCTGGTGATCAAGAGCAATTTCTCTGCATGACTTACCTAAATGTGATCAATTTAAATGTCAGTGGTTATTTTGGAAAAAATCTACTCCTTCACCTTGAAGTCATTAAATAATTTTATGTAATAAATCTGGTTGAATCATTTATATTTTTTCTCTACCACAAGAAAACATGTTGTTGCATTTTGAAGTTTGTTTGACTAATGAAGGACTTGTGGAGGGAAACTGGAATAAAAATCAATTCCATTTCTATGTAATTGCTCTTTTGTCAGCATGATTTATTTGAAATTTTTTCAATGAGCTTACAACCTTTTAATGATCCATTATCTTTCAAAACAATCTGCATGGAAACTGCATAGACCCTGAGTTTTTTTAGAGCATCTCAGGTAACTGACAAATTACAATGGATACTTGTTAGTGTGACAAGACTAAGATGTTAGGGTTCAGAGGAAAGATGCTTTTTCTGCTAGGTAATCTCAGGGTAATTTTAAAAGGAAATTGTAACAATGAATGGTACTGTTTTGGAACCAGCATACTTTTTTTTTCTTTTTTCATGTTATGAAATTACATACCTATATAATACATACATGATATATATATATATATGTATACACATAGATGCATACGTATATGAAATTACCCACCCTAGGCAATAAGCTTAAAACATGCCACGGAAGCCACATAGCACTCTTGTGTCACAGTGGAGGAAAATTGGCTGTTAACCACAACTTTTAGGACCTACCATTTATTGTTTAGAGTTCTAAATCACAGTTTAGGTTCTTACCAAAGATTTTCCCAAAGGTAAAAGGATGAATGTGTAGTAGTCCTATTGCGTTAGCTAGCCAAACTCGTCTAAATCGCATCGACTTGATAAATCTGGGCAAATGGGAAATGGAAAGAAAGAAGTCTACTTCACAGAGGTTTGCATGACTTTAACCCTCCTCGCCCAGTTATTTATAACAGTCAACGAGTTCACAATGAGTACCACAGATGCCATCCAATGTAATGTTACTTTTCCATTAATGATTATTGAAAAAGCTTTGTTGGGTTACGGAGGGAATCCAGAAATGAAAACTCGGAAAGAAGATAGAATTACAGGTCATATGATTCAGCCTCTTTCATTCAGGACATGTGGCTGTTGACATGCCAATTCCCTGACAATTCCCTCACCACAGGAAAATGAACTAAGCATGGGGTTCTTTTGAAATTGTGACATTATTAGTTTTACTAATAGCTGAATCCCATTGCTTTTGCGGTAATGTCAGAAACCCGGGGTTCTCCCTGCTAGTGGAGATTGCTCTGACCTTCTTTAGACTTATCCTGATTCCGAGTCCGCTGGTTTCAAAAGCGGCCAAAGTGGAACAGATGCTGAGCAAATAAAGCAAGAAAACATTGCCCTCTGGTGTTAAAATTGCCTTCTCTCTACAATTCAAACTAACATGCAATTCTCATAGTATATTTTCTTAATGTGACTAATATTCTATTTAAGGCTTGAAAGATGAACTCTTAAGATGAATCAAGAAATAGTGCTTCATCAATATCACACACTCCCAAATGGCATTCTTCGAGTGACGCGATTTTGATCTTTTTGAGGAATTTTAATTGGAATTGTTTAATCTTGCGACTTGAGACCCTCACAAATCCAAGGGGAATTTGATCCATGGGGATGAATTATTGATCACCTTGGTTATTAGTATATTTTCATTTACTTATAAAGATTGGATAAAGTTATGAGCAGTTTCATAGTGCAAAGTGATCCCAGATAGTTACTATTGCTTTTTTTAGTCTATGGCATAAGGGTGCTTGGGAGAACAAGTTGAATTAATAGATTACTTACATTCCAGTCTCTTTACCCCCTAGAAACACAATATTTTGTTTGAAATCTAAGGCATAGGATTGCGATCAGCCTTTAAGTTACAGAAAACCTATGACAAAGATATGAGGTTAGCAGCAGAGGGGAAAAAAAGCCTCATAAAAATATAAACTTCCATCCTTACAATTTATTATACTTATACTATTATAATTGATGACGGTATTGCCTAAAATATACCATTCCAAAATACACTGTATTTTCGCCTAGCCAAAAGTGAGAGATTAAAAGCCTTAAAAAGAATGAGTAGTTTTTAGTGCTTTGCTGATTTTTTTTTAACCCTACAATCTATTAAGCTTATGTGCAAAGGAACTGCTTATTTTCAGTATGTGTGAAAAGACTTTCACATTGTTGTACATTTCTTGACTGGAAAATAACAAAACTTAAAGGAGGAAAACAAAACACTCTTCCCCTTTTTAATGTATTTACATACATCCGGGACAGGTGAAGTGGAGAGTTACGACAATCAGGCAAAAGATGGAAAAACTATACGGTCTAGTGTTCTTCCCTAAAATTGAAGTCACTGGTAATTGCTCATTCCATTTGAACTATAAAACTTTGAGGGTTGGCCTGATTCATGTTGGTGTTTTCTTTGATTACGTATTTCTTTCCCCACTTCTGTTTTCTTCCTGCACTATTATTACCTCATTTAATATTCTCTATTGACCTTTACTCCTATTTCCTCCCCATTATTCCTAGGTCTCTGCCACTTTGAAACTAGTCATATTTGGATATTATGGGATATTTGTGTCTGTCTCCCCCTCGTGAGTGTAAGCTCACTGTGGGCAAGGAATGTGTCTACCAAATCTGTTTTACTCTCCGAAGCATTTAATATACCCATCACCACTTAATAAGTGCTCAAAAACCCCCATTAATGATGGTTATTGATAGATATGGTATTAAGGTCATATCTTCTCCAAGAGGCCTTCTGGACTAAGCCCCACTTTCCCTCATCTCCCACTCCCTTCTGCGTCACCCTGACGTGCTCCCTTTGCTCTCCCTCCCAGCCCCCCAGTACTTATGTACAGATCTGTAATTTTTTTTTCATTTGCGTTAATGTCTGTTTATTTGTATTGATGTCTACCGCCACCTCCCTCTAGACTATGGGTGGAAATTGTCATTCTTTTTTTTGTTGTACTTTCCCAAGTGCTTAGGCCATTTCTCTGCACACAGTAACCACTTAATAAATATGATTGAATGACTCCTTCATCTCCAAGAGGCCTTCCCTGGTTAAGCCCTCTTTTTCTCCAACTCCCTCTCGATTTACCATTTCTGTGCTCTTGATCCATACACTTGGGATGGTTGGTATATAACCCAACTCCAGCCCCACAGCACCTGTGTCCGTATCTGTAAATTATTTATATTAATGTCATTCTCCCCCTGTGCTAGATTGTGAGCTTGTGGGCAGGGAACGTATCTACAAACTCTGTTGTGTTGCACCCTCCCAATAGCTTAGTAGAGTATCATTGATAGATGAGTTACTGTTTGCTGAGTGAGATGATTAGATTGGGACTTAGTCCCTGTCCCTCATGGTGTTCATAGTCTAAGAGGTTTGGAGAACAAATCTCATCCCCATTTTACAGCTGAAGATACAAAAGCACAGAACTTGGTGGTCAGAGACTAAGAAGCAGCCAGGGCTGGTGACCCCTTATAAGAGGTTTACATCTCTGCTTTCACTTTAGTTGCTCCTTTTCAAAGGCACTTGGTTACCCCTGAATAAATTACACTCTTGATCTAATTTATCGACATACCTTTCCAGGCTAACCACCCATCACCACTGAAATGGGGTCATCTCTCTCAGCTGGAGTTGTGTTGTCATGTAGGCCCAGGCCCAGAGATGAATATCCATTTCCGGTTGCAAACAGCAAAATCTCCATATTATCTCCCTCTTACTTGCCTGACTGCGGCTAATCCTCAGTTTACCCTATACTCACCCTTCTCCTGTCTCTGGCCCTTTGCTCGTGTCCCTTCCCCTGTCTGGAATACCATCATTCATTCATGCAATCATTTATTGAGCACATACTCTATGTAGAATACTGCACTAAGCGCTTGGGAGAATACAATGCAACAGTCCCTTCAATTCTACCAGCCCTCCTCCAGGAAGCGTTCCCTTATCAACTTTCTTCTCCCAGGTCATATGCTCCCAATAACTGTCTCAACACTGAGACGCAGTGTGGTCTAGTAGATAGAGAATGGGCCTGGGAGGCAGAAGGACTCGAGTTCTGCAAATTGCTTGCTTTGTGACCTTGGCCAAACCATTTAACTTCTCTTTGCCTCAGTTTCCTCAACTATAACATGTGGTTACCTGTTCTCCTTCCTGCTCAGACTGTGAGCCCCATTTGGAACAGAAACTGTGACTGACCTAATTAACCTGTACCTACCCCAGTGCTCAGAACAGTTTTTGACACATACTAGCAGTGGCCAATACCATTAAAAACAAACCAACCCAAAAGCACACTTAGGTATTCAGAGCCACCCGTAACAATACTGTATGTGTTTGTGTACTCTTTAAGCATCTATTTATTCATTATTCCGTCTTTCCGTTCCCTTTTTCATTCTAGCTTTAAATAACTTTGTGCTTGACTTCCTCTAAGTTGTAAGTCTCTTCAGGGCAGCGTTTCATTTGTTTGAAAGCTAATCCTGTAACCTGTACGGTGGGCATTGGTTAAATGTTACTGATTGATTGAAGGGACCAGAATCCCCAGGTTAGCTCCAGACCTGCTCCAGGGTCTTTTGGAATGATGACCTGGAAGAAAAAGTTGCAACTCCCAGCTACACTCAGCAGTGAAACAAACCTTCTGAAGTGGGCAAACTCTCTTGTGTCTTGGTAAGTGGTTTTTGGATGATGCCATTTGTATTCCTTGGCTCCAACCTGAACAGATGTCTTAATTTTAAGGAAAAGTAAATATGTGCCTCAGAGCAATATGATCTAGACATTTAAACTTGCCTGTGACTGCAACATTTTGTGATTAGCATTTTAGCTAGTAGAATTTAGAAACACGAAAATGGAAAACCAAAGGAAGGCACTCAAGATTTTTTTTTTCCCCTTGTTCCTGTGACATTCTAATGAGTAAGACCCTTAGGAAGAAGGACCAGAGGGAGGATTTCAGGGTGATTTTGCTAAAAATGGACTAAGCATTTTAAAATCTTGCTATTTCTTCCTCTTTTACAACACAAGTCCTAGGAAAATCATAAATAAAGTTACACATCTTGAAGAAAGAGCTGATGAAGTAAATCTCCCAGAGTCTTTCTTCTTGTTACATGGATGGCTTCAGAATCTCTTGATGTGTGAATGTAGTTGATAGCTCAAAGCTACCTGTGTACTATTATATTCCATTATATTGTATTATAGTAGTTGTGATCATATCATTTAGGTTGGAATGGCACATTTTGGGAGTTTACACTGAGGCAAAAATATCTTTAGAACTAACATATATTAGATACTGAATAGCACAAATACATGTATGAGAGCTAGACAAAACTGAGACTGGTCATTTTCCAGAGTGAAAGGAGGTGTTTCTGTACAATAGCAATATCATCGGATGAATCACTCTTGGTGCTCAGATAATAATAATAATGTTGGTAGTTAAGCACTTACTATGTGCAGAGCACTGTTCTAAGCGCTGGGGTAGATTTACAGGGTAATCAGGTTGTCCCACGTGAGGCTCGCAGTCTTAATCCCCATTTTACAGCTGAGGAACTGAGGCACAGAGAAGTTAAGTGACTTGCCCACAGTCACACAGCTGACAAGTGGCAGAGGCGGGATTCGAACCCATGACCTCTGACTCCCAAGCCCAGGCTCTTTCCACTGAGCCACGCTGCTTCTCTAACAATACAGTAGTCATTTCATTATGAAGGATTTTCAAAAAGGATTATGAAGGATTTTCGAAAAGTATATTTGAGAACCCACTGAGGACAGGTCTCAGCAAGATGGTGCTGCAGAAAGGAAAAACAGTCTCTGGCCTCAAACAGTTTATACTCTACTGGAAAAATTGTCAGTAACATCAATATACCAAAATGACGGAGAAGAAGCGCTGGGCACTGTCTGCATGATCTGCACAGGGAGATCCATGAAGGGAGGGCTGAGTTGGAGCAGTTGAGTTGCTCGGGCAGGTGGAGTTACAATGGGAAAGTTTCATGGGTGGAATGAGTTTTTAGCAGAGTTTTGAGGAGAGGTATGTCGGGTGAAACGAGGATCTGAGAAAGCTTTTCAGGCAGAGGGGAAACAGCCGGTTGCAGAGACCAGTAGAAAAGATGAGTGTTTAGGATGGTGTGTAGGCTGGTGGGCCGAAGCAGAGAACTCAAGCACGTGTAGAGAGAGAGCGAGTTGGCACCAGAGCCATGGTAGCTTGTTAATGGATTGCTTACTGCGTGGCTCAGTGGAAAGAGTCCGGGCTTGGGAGTCCGAGGTCATGGGTTCGATTCCCGGCTCTGCCACTTGGCAGCTGGGTGACTGTGGGCAAGTCACTTCACTTCTCTGGACCTCGGTTCCCTCATCTGGAAAATGGGGATTAACTGTGAGCTTGACGTGGGACAACCTGATTGTCCCGTATCTACCCCAGCGCTTAGAACAGTGCTCAGCACATAGTAAGCGCTTAACAAATACCAACATTATTATTATTATTATTACTGTACTTGGTAGTGTGAGTTGTTTATAATAGTAGTAATGATGGTGATTGAGCAGTTACTATGTTCTAAGGGCTGAGGTAGATACAAGGTTATCAGGTTGAATGCAGTTCCTTTCCCACCTGGGGCTCACAGTCTTAGAGAAGCAGTGTGACTCAGTGGAAAGAGCCCGGGTTTGGGGGTCAGAGGTCATGGGTTCGAATCCTGACTCCGCCACTCCTCAGCTGTGTGACTTTGGGCAAGTCCATGAACTTCTCTGTGCCTCAGTTCCCTCATCTATAAAATGGGGATTGAGACTTTGAGCCCCATGTGGGACAACCTGGTCACCTTGTATCTACCCAGTGCTTAGAACAATGCTTGGCACATAGTAAGCACTTAAGAAATACCAAAATTATTAATTCCCATTTTACAGATAAGGTAACTGAGGCACAGAGGAGTAAAGGGACTTGCCCAAAGTCACACAGCAGACAAGTGGCAGAGCTGGGATTAGAACTCAGGTCCTTCTGACTTCCAGTCCCGCGCCCTAACGGCCACTCCACGCTGACTCTGTTTGGATCCCAAACAGCTGAATAAGAATATGAGAGAACATTGTTTCTAGAAGAGATAAAGGTTTGAGGACCTGTGTCGGGGATCATGATTCTCTCTGACTATCCAACCCACCGGTAGGTGTTACTGTCCTGACGATTTACCTAGGAGGGTGTTTTGCCATTTGGAAAATATGTTTTTAAAAGGCTACCATTTCAACTGTGCTCCGTTCCTGACAGTTCCATGAGAGAGTTTGTATACCGAAGTGTACACTGACCTATTGATTTTAGGCTATATCATGAGAGAAATATGATAGGTTTGAACACATTAAGTTGTTCCAAGTGCCCATGAGTCAGAATGGAAAGAATTGTCATATTCTGGAGAGGAAAATTGTTAGGAGATAGTACACAAATGGATAAAAATATATGATAAGCACTTAGGAAATGTGATTGTTCCAAAAGACAAAAATGCACTAATAAAGCCATCTGGCATATTTCATTTGGAAAGTGTATCCAACTCTTGCTGAAGAATCTATGCACATTTTTTATGGTTTTTGTTAAATCTTTACTATTTGCTAGGTACTGTACCGAGCACTAGAGTAGATACAAGTTGATCAGGTTGGACATATTCCATGTCCCATGTGGGTTTCCCCATCTTAATTCCCTTGTTATAGATGTGTTAACTGAGGCAGAGTTAAGTGACTTGCCCAAAATCTCACAGCAGACACGTGACAGAGCCAAATTAGAACCCGGAACCTTCTGACTGCAGTGTTGTGGTTTATCCACTGGACCCCGCTACTTCTCCACCCCTTATTTGATCCCTTATTAGTGGAAAGAGACATGAGATATCTATGCATTTGTTTTGTGAAAGGATTTGGCAAAGTGTAAATCCTGTTTAAATAAACAGCAACACTGAAGCATTTTGTTGCTAATGGAGAAACCAAAATCTCAATTAATATCTCCAAATAAGAGGCTGAAGATCCATTTTAAAAATAAAAAAAGCAGTGGCATATCATTTTAGGTATAAAACGTATCAGTCTATAATTGATAGTGACCATTCATGTTGTTTTATACTAGTCTGGTATGGATTCAGAATTGGACACCCTTATGTCTAGTATTCATAATTTCAATGCCAAACCCCTTCCCTTGGCTCCTTGGGTGGCCTGAAAGTAGCATAGTGTTAGAACAGACCTGAGCATGTAATGCAGAGGGTCTAGAGCAACTGATAGGGCAGGATATTCTGGAAAAACTCGAAAATGCAGGAAGATCAAGGTGGAATAGGATTCTTCGATTGTGGGACAAGGTCCTTGTCCATTTTGATTATTTTATTCACCCCAGCACTTAGCACAGTTCTCGGCACATAGTAGAACACAGTAAATACCACTATAGGATGTGGGTCAAGTTGATGTCTTCCCCCACCCACTTTCTTCGACATGCAGGTGGTAGAGAAGCACCGTGGCCGAGTGAATTGAACATGAGCCTGGAAGTGAGAAGGTTCTAGGTTCCAGTCCCATCTCTGCCACTTGCCTGCTGTGTGACTATGGGCAAGTCACTTAACTTCTCTGTCTCTGAGTTACCTCGTTTGTAAAATGGAGATTAAGACTGTGAACCCCATGTTCATTCATTCAATAGTATTTATTGAGCGCTTACTATGTGCAGAGCACTGTACTAAGCGCTTGGAATGAACAAGTCGGTAACAGATAGAGACAGTCCCTGCCGTTTGACGGGCTTACGGTCTAATCGGGGGAGACGGACAGACAAGAACGTGGCCTGTGCCCAACTTGATTAGCTTATATCTACCCCGGCACTTAGCCTGGCATGCAGTGAGACCTTAACAAATGCCATAAAAAAAGAGGTTTATAGAGCTGGAGAGGGAAAAGGCACCCATGACTTTATGGTGCCACACCTGGAAGAAACATCTCTAAGAAACTGCTGGGAATGGACCCTTTTGGGCTCTTGCTCTTCTGAGGGCCTTCATGAGGCCTCACAGTGGCTTTAGGGGGTTTTCATGCCTTCCAGGTGATGCCAAAGTTGTTGAAGACTATTATTTTTAATAAATGGTGTCCCACATTCTGGTTCTAGGATTAATGTTTATATCAACTCACCTGATTAAGGGGTGGGAATAGATCCCCTGAGGAAAGGTGAAAGGAATTGGAGCTTAAGACTAGGAAGCAGCTGTAACTCCTTTCCTGGCAGCTCAGGTCCTAATATCACTGCAGGTGTTTCCAGTAGGCCTGCTGACTGCAGTCTTGGGAGGCCTGGCCCTCGTGACTACTACAGGCACAACTTTAAGTCATTTCTTTGAAGCTACTGGCTTTCTGAATCCAGGTTGGTATTAAGCAGTTGGTGGACCTGTTCTAGATCCCTATGTATTTCTCATAAATGGCTGTCTCTGAAAAGCTCTTTTATTATTTGTTTTAGTCAACTTCTCCTGTATTGATTACAAGTAGATTGGATTTTATTAGAGTGGTACCTCCCATTCCAGAAAGGATGTTGTGGCAGTTAATGAACTTAGTCTTTCATGATGGTTTGTTATTTCCTTGTCAATCAGTCGTATTTATTGAGTGCTTTCTGTGTGCAGAGCCCTGTACTAAACCCTTAGGAGAGTCTAATACAACAGAGTTGATAGATAGGTTCCTTGCCCACAATGGGAGTTTACAGTATTGAAGGGGAATCCGAGTCTGTCACCGAATCCCTTTCTTCTTCCCCACTTTATTCTTAGATTGTGAGCCTCTGGAGAAGCTGGGATCATGGCAAATTCTACTGAATCTTTCCCCAGGGCTTAGATCAGTGTTCGTTTTTTTGCACTGTAGGTGTTCATAAATGTGACTGTTGCTACTGGCTTGTCCAGTATACTTTGGGGGCCTAAATTAAAAGTTTAATTGGGCATAAGGAAGATCACTTTAGAGTGATAGAAACGCAGGTACAGAACACTGAGGGGCGTGGTAGAGTCTCCGTCTCTGAAGCGTTTAATACAATGCGCTGCCCCTAGTAAATACTCAAATACCATTCTTTGAAATGTCCATAAGCCAAAAATATGCAACATCTGTCCTGAAAGATTTCAAAATTTGCTTTTACCTAGTGGTTCATGACTACCAGTGGTTCTTTTGGTACCCCCATCGAGCTCTAAGTTTCTAATAATAATATTTTATCTCATTATAATTATCTCTAATATGAATGTTATATATAATAATGTTATATATGTGTGTATTTAAGCGCTTACTATGTACCAGGCACTGTTCTAGGTCCGGGGGTAGGTGTAAGCCAATCAGGTTGCACACAGTCCATGTCCCACTTGGGGTTCACAGTTTTAATGCCCATTTTACAGATGAGGTCGATGAGGCACAGAGAAGTAAAGTGACTTGACTAAGGTCACACAACAGGCAAGTGGCAGAACTGGGATTAGAACCTACGTCCTTCTGACGCCCAGGCCTGTGTTATAGCTAATAGACCATACTGCTTCACCTAATTGTGGTTTTAAGTGCTTACTCTGGGATGGATACCTTAGGATGTAGACAAGACGGTTAGATCAGACACAGTCCTTGGATCCCCCAGTCTAACAGGGAGGGAGAACAGGTATTTAATCCCCATTTTACAAACAAGGAAAGTGAGGCACAGAGGAGTTGAACGACTTGCCCACAGTCACACAGTGAACAAGTGGCAGAGCAGGGATTAGAATCCAGGTCTCCTGACTTCGTCTTGTACCCTTTCCATTAGGCAACCCGATTTCTCTAGTGTGTATCTTTATATTGCTTGCTTTTACCTTACCAAGTGAGGGCTGTTCATTTCAATTTCATTTGTTTTTATGACTCCTTCAAAAGAAATGGAAATTTTTCTCTTTCCAAAATAAATTGGAACTGAGTGAAATGTGAGCTCGCCTAGGTAACAGGCCTTCATTTTAATGCCCTCTACCCTCAGTTTTTAAGCTGCATAGCTAATCAATCAGTGGTATGTAGATGCTTGCTGTGTGCAGAGCTCTGCACTAAGCACTTGGGAAAATACAACAGAGTAGGCAGACCTGATCCATGCCCCCAAGGACCTTACGGGGGAGAAAGACCTTAAACTAGATTACGGAGAGGGGAAATGGAGTACAGGGATAAGTTCCTAACCAGGGTGGGGTTGGGATGAGTATCAAAGTGCCTAAGGGATGGTCTATTATCAGCAGTGGTAGAAATGCAAAATCTTTTTCTCTGAGAACCTTTATTGTTTATGTTAAGTACTTGACCAAATGATTACAGACTCAAATGTCAGCCTGGCTTGATGAGAATTATGAGGGGGTGTAGGAGAAAGTAGAGGAGATTTATAGGGAAGCACCATGGCCTAGGTGAAGGAACAGAGGCCTGGTAGAGGACCTGGGTTCTAATCATGACACTGCCACTTGCCTGCTCTGTGATCTAGGGCAAGTCATTTCTTTGCTCCTCAGTTTTCTCCTCTGAAAAATTAGGATTCAGTATCCTTTCTCCATCCTACATGCACTGCGAGCTCGCTGAGGTATAGGGACTATGTCTGACCTGATTATCTTATAATAAAAATAATGTTGGCATTTGTTAAGCGCTTACTATGTGCAGAGCACTGTTCTAAGCACAGGGATAGATACAGGGTAATCAGGTTATTCCACGTGAGGCTCACAGTCTTCATCCCCATTTTACAGATGAGGGAATTGAGGCACAGAGAAGTGAAGTGACTTATAACTACCCCAGTGCTTATTACAGTGCATGGCATGAAGTGGTTAACATTTTTTATCATTCTTATTTCTTTCCATTATCATTATCATTATTATTATTAGTGTTCTTGTTATAATCATCATTAACCAGGAAATTGCCTCCTATAATCTCTCTTCCTTTCTCCTTTCATCCCTGGTTATGGCAGTTAAGGGGAAAAGAGAGAATGAGGGTTTTTTAGTATTTTTTCTGTTTCCCAAAGTCTTGCAGCATTTCATTTATGAAATAATAATAATGTGAATGATGGCAGTACAATAGTTTCTCAGTCCAATATGTGACATTCTTAAATCCAGCCCATTTTGTATATTTGTCCTGACTGCTTAAGAAACAGCATGGCCTAATGGAAGAGGAGTGAGAGGCCTGGGTTACAATCCCAGCTGCGCCACTTGTCACTCGGGAAGCAGCGTGGCTCAGTGGAAAGAGCCTGGGCTTCGGAGTCAGAGGTCATGAGTTCGACTCCCGGCTCTGCCCTTGTCAGCTGTGTGACCGTGGGCGGGTCACTTCACTTCTCTGTGCCTCAGTTACCTCATCCGGAAAATGGGGATTAACTGTGAGCCTCACGTAGGACAACCTGATTACCCTGTATCTACCCCAGCGCTTAGAACAGTGCTCTGCACATAGTAAGCGCTTAACAAATACCAACATTATTATTTTCTGCTGTGTGACCCTGGGTAGGTCACTTAATTTATTTGTTCCTCAGTTACCTCCTCTGTAAAATGGGGATTAAGTCTGTGAACCCCTTGTGGGAAATTGTATCTATCTCAGTGTTTAGTACAGTGTCTGGCACATAGAGTTTAACCGATACCATTAAAAAAAAATTAGCATCAATCAATAGTATTTTTTGAGCACTTACTGTATCCAGAGCAGTATACCAATCTCTTAGGAAAATACATTACAACAGAGTTAGTAGACATGTTCCTGCCCACAATGGAGCTTCAGTTTAGGGGGATCTTACAGCCTAGGGGGATTTGCATGGTGGATTTACTGCAACTCAATAATTCAAATGAATTGTTTGAATGAATTCTTGAAATCTATAAGCTACTGATTTTTTACTTCATTATAAAATAGAATGTTTATGGTTTTTCTCATTTGTCAAAAAAGAAATCCAGAATCTGTATATTCTGCCTTTTTTTTTTTTTGCATTGGTGACTTCTAGTGACTGCACTACTTCAGGCATCTAAACCGTTAATATAAGTTTTCATGGGTGATACAAAGTTAAAGTCGTAAAAGCTTTTTCCTGGAAAATTGTTCAGTAGAAATGCTTTGGGACACTTCAGTCCAACATTTTCCATTTCTTTTCAGTTAAAATAACTTTACCCATGACAAAAGTGTTTTAAAATGTCAGTGTTAGTGTAAGAGAGCATGTTGATATTTTCAGCTTCCGTCTAGTGAGTTATCAGTCATTCTTCCCAAAAATGGCTTACATATTTTCTTGAACATGGTTTCACTAATACAAACAGATCCTACTACTGATATATAGGCACTGACTTTGTATTCACAATCATGGTAAAGTTGGCACAACCTTTCCAGATAATCCTTGTAGTCTTCACATTCAGACCACAAGCAACCATTTTAACATTTTTTTTTCTGGCTTGTAGACACAGGAATAATCTATGGACATCTGATATATCTTATCTAGCTGACTGCATTTGCCACTCTGGAAGGATATTTGAGATTACGATTATAAATGACAAAAGATGCCGTACTTTCTCATGACATCTTTTTGAAACCCACTTATCTCAGCAGTCGTACAGGTGTTTTCCTTATGTCTTGTTTATGAGAGTTTAAACCTTCATATGGTAAATCTTATTGATTATTTCAGTTCATAGTGAATCATCTCTTTATCCATAAAATGTTTTGAAATGAAAATATCCTCTTTCGTATTTGGATGTTTGTACCTTTCTATGGATATTTAAAATTTTTCCAGGCTTGAACTTGACATGGACCAATAGTAAGGAGACACAAAGGTAATCTAGCTGTCTGTTTTTTTTTCTGTTTTGTAGATAATGAAAAAAGGATTAATCATCCATCTTTGTTCCTGGATTTCTTCAAAGACAATCTTTCCAGGTTCAAGTTTCCAGCACACTGACCTGCAGCCTTAACTCTGCTTTGTTTTTTTGTGAGCTCCCCCGACATATGTGCATGTCTGGCAATGGTCACATAAACCTGTGGGGAGTACGAGCACCATAGCATGTTCTATGCACTATGGCACTTTAGGGGAAGAGATCAGAAAGCGACACTGAACGTGCTTTAAAAAAAAAATGAATCTTATTGTGAAGCTTCGTAGAAGTTTCCGAACCCTAATCGTCCTACTGGCCACCTTCTGTTTGGTGAGCATCCTCATCTCTGCCTATTTTCTCTACACTGGCTACAAGCAAGAGATGGCACTTATTGAAACCACCACCCAAGTGGAATGTGCTGACGTCAAACTCTTGCCCTACCGGTCGACGGAGCTGAAAACGGCTAAGCCGATTGATACGTCAAAGACCGAACCCACGGTCTTGCTCTTCGTAGAGAGCCAGTATTCTCAGCTTGGGCAGGATGTCATAGCCATCTTGGAATCCAGCCGATTTCAGTATCACATGGTCATCGCTTCTGGCAAGGGGGATATTCCTCCTCTCACAGAAGACGGAAAAGGGAAATACACACTGGTGATTTATGAAAACATCCTGAAGTATGTCACCATGGATTCATGGAATAGAGAGCTTTTGGAAAAATACTGTGTGGAATACAGTGTTAGCATAATTGGTTTTCATAAAGCCAATGAGAACAGCCTTTCGAGTATGAAACTGAAAGGCTTTCCACTGCACCTTTACAATAACGTCGCCCTGAAAGACTGCTTTGTAAACCCCCGGTCTCCTCTGTTGCATATTACCAAAGCACCGTGGGTTGAGAAAGGTCCACTCCCCGGAGAGGACTGGACGATTTTTCAATTTAACCATTCAACCTACCAGCCTGTGCTCCTAACTGAGTTGCAGACTCCCAAGACTCTCCCCGCACCCTTGTCTAGCTCTACCTTTCACGCTACGGTGATCCAGGATTTGGGACTTCACGATGGGATCCAGCGAGTCCTTTTTGGCAACAATTTGAACTTTTGGTTACACAAACTCATCTTCATAGATGCCGTGTCCTTCCTGTCAGGGAAGAAGCTCACGCTATCCCTGGACAGGTACATTCTTGTAGACATCGATGACATCTTTGTGGGGAAGGAAGGAACAAGGATGAATATTGGGGATGTGAAGGTAAGAATGGCTTTCCTTTCATTTTAATAACCGTTACCCAGGCCTAAGTAGGTAAGCAAAGGTGAATTTGAGGCCTCCTAAGTACCAATCTTTTGTTAAGAGGTGTAAAGGCCCTCATGGAGCAGCAGACTCTGAAGGAATTTGACGTCCCCACCTCACCACAGTTTCTGAAGTGAATTAGGTTAAGAATCTTTATCGGTCTCTCCCCTTCCCAGCCTCATCCCCTTCCTCACTGTCCGTGTCTGGGGAAGAGTGGAACCATGAGAGTCTCTTCTTCCCTATCCGATATTCATCTTCCCATGCAGATAGAATGGGGTGGAAACCAGGGCTAGAACAGATGCCGCTCTTTTCCTGCTTGAGGTGAGAAGCCTAAGGTTCGCAGGGAGAAAGAATGGCCCTATTGATCAGAAACTTAAATGTTTGCCAAGCCAGGAAAATCAGCTGATAAACTGAGCAGAGGACTTGGAGTGTATTAAACTCTACCAATAATTTGTGGCTAATCATTGCATAACAACTTTCTGAAGCCTCCAGTAATGGAGAAGGATAATATTTGCCATTAACCTGATGGAAATGTTAAGGATTACAAAGATCTTTTTCCTCTTTTCCTGAATTTTTAGATGATTCTATAAATCACCACGTTCAGTCACGTTCTATCACAACTTCTTCTGGCTTTGAGGCCCTCTTCTGACTCTGAGCTTCTTTCCTCTCACCATAGGCTTTGCTTCACTCTGACGTATATGACAAGGATGAAGGTTTTGTTTCTGTTGTGGTCATTATTTTATACCTTGTTATTTGTATATCCCATGGGAAGTGTTTTGGAACCATGAAAGTATCAATTCCCTCCCTTTCAAAGTAAATTAGAATTCTCAACAGCCTATAAAGGATAGCAGTTGAATAGTATCTGCTGCAGGAAGTTTCCAGGTTGCTGATTGGCAAATAATTTGTAGAAAAAGAGATTTGTTCTCCTCTTCATTTGGAAACACCAAACACGGTGTTTAATGAGAAACAGGGATTGGAAGGAAGGCGGGCTGCTCTGGAGCAGGGAACTGGTATAAAGCGGTGCCACTGAGGTCATTCTAGCTAGAACTTTTTCAAAGTGGGCACCCTCCATCCCCACCCTCCCCAAATACACACATACATACAAACACACACATCACACACACACGCCCAGTGGTCCTGGGGTCTGACTGAAATCCACCGGCATGTGTACTGAGGAGCAGGCTTGATTCTGACAGAATACCAGCCCTGCCTATGCCAGGGGCCGGGACTTCAGGGTGCCAATAGGCCAGTCAGTCACCAGCACTGATGCCGGCTCCTGTAGCGAGCCAGCAAGGCTTTGGCTGGGCCGAGGAAACCCACTACAGTGTGCCTTTGATTAGAAGTATATGGCCTCTGGCCCGGTCTGGGGTCCAGTGGGATTCTGCTTGCCCACTCCGGGCTGCAGAGGTAAGTGGGATCTTGCCGCCCCTATAGTTGAAAATGCCTTACTCTGCCCTTCTGCCCCCTCCTCCTCCTTCCCCATCTCACCCAACACCTCATCTTTTTGGAGCTAAAACGTCTTTAGAAAAGCCTTGTTCCTGACCCCTATTCCTACCGCACTATTGCAGTTCAAGTCCTTTTCATTTTTAACCCCGGAGAGAGAATTCTTCCTAGGATTTAATCTAAATCATCCTTGCTATAGTTTGCCTACATCAAACAAAACCCCTTACTCACCTTCATCCAGTATTAATAGTTCTGAAAATTATGAAAACCTCACTGTCAGCCCTGATCTCTCCCCTCTAGTGTAGATAATCCAAGTTTCGTTAGCCTTTTGGAACTTTCTAGCCCTTTAATCATTTTCATTGATCCCCTCTGAACCACCCCCAATTGCTCCATGTGTCCCTTCAGTCTCAGGAAACCAACCTGGGTGTAGTGATGCTGCCAGCTGTTCAGATATGAGCAGCACTTTACAGCCTTGAGAACTGGACAGGTTGAACCTAGGCTTGAAGAAATCTTACAGTACGGGGAAGGTCACATGCTCGCAGAGTTGGATGCCAGGATTCAACTGTTGTCCCTCCATGGACTCTTGCCTGCTCTCTCTGTGCCTGAACACTAGACTTGAACCAGAGAGCTCAATGAGCATCTCAGCTATGCATCCCTTAGTGACAGAGCTGGGATCCCCGACTTGTAAATGTATTTTTTTTAATAGTATTTGTTAAGCGCTTACTATGTGCCAGGCACTGTTCTATGCATTGGGGTACATACAAACTAATGAGGTTGGAGAGAGTCCCTGTCCCACATGGCACTCTGTCTTAATCCCCGTTTTACAGACGAGCTAACTGAGGCAGAGAGAAGAGAAGTGACTTGCTCAAGGTCACATAACAGTCAAGTGGTGGAGCTGGGATTTAAACCCATTTCCTTTTGACTCCCAGGCCCCTGCTCTATCCATTAGGCCATGATGCTCCATTAATTTATACATGGGGAGAGATTGGAGGCCAAACATGAAGATCCTCAGATTAGATCAAGACACTTGGACAGGAGAACTTTTCACTTCTTTACTCTCTGTACTTCCAAAGCGCTTGGTATAATTTCCTGCACTCAATAAATACCAATCAGTTGTATTTATTGAGTGCCAGCAGTGTGCAAAACACTGTACTTACCACTTGAGAGAGTACAAAAAAGTTGGTAGACACTGTTATGTTTACAGGTGTTTATGTACAGTTCCACAAATGATTGCAGGGTAGGTTCCTGAAATTTAACCTTCGAACTCTCATTTGTCTGGCTTTTTCTTTTTGCTTGACCGGTGATAGACATGCTGCACTTTTTGGTAACCCAGCATGCCTTGGAATATATTGGCTATTTTAGCAGTCAAAGTTCTACCACCTGAACATGTGAGCTGCTTAAAGTGGCATCCGTCTTAAATTACTCTGAAATGTGAGATGATTTGCTGGGAGTGTCAGGAGAAACAGAGTCTAAATCTTCTCCCATTAATTATTCTGGCTAGAAATCATATTCTGCTTAACATATTCCATCAAGTGACTTTTACTCCACTGTGGGCTGGTGTTTTATTTCCTGATAACACTGTATGTCGCAGATAGCCTTTTTTTAATCTATTCATGGGGGTGATAAATGGATTCTTGCTTTTCATTCCTCCCTGACCCCAGCCCCATTTACAAAAAAGCAAATTTATGAAAGTCAACTTTCAGGTAAGACCTTTTTGCTTAGAATATGTTTCTAGCACATGCTATGCAAATTGGGCTTTACTTGTACACCAGATATTTAAGCCTCCGTTTGAAACAGATTAGCTGGTAATAGATAAAACACTGAAATTAGAACTCATGTTGGTTAATGTACAGTTTGGGATAATTATTGAGAGGGGAAGAATGTAGTTAAGAGCCCGAAGTCTCTGGGTTCTTAGTTGAGTTGGAAGAGTCACTTCAGTGGGAAAGAGAAAATAGAAGGAAAGGGTTTGGTTAAAAAAAAAAAAAAGCAACCAAGTGGATACTTGTAGCCTAACTTATCCAGCTGGTTTTGACTGACAAAAAGAGTACGTATTTGTGAAGCACTTAATATGTGCCAAGCACTGAACTGGGCACTGAGTTAGATAAGAGATAATCAGGCCCCAAATGGGGGCTCATATTCAAAGTAGAAAGGAGAGCAGGTATTTAATTTCCATTTTGCAGATGAGGGAACTGAGGCACAGAGAAGTTAAATGACTTGCTCAAGGTCACACAACAGACAAGTGATGAGGTTGGGATTAGAACCCAGACCCTCTGACTCCCAGGTCCCTGCTTTTTCCATTAGGCCACACTGCTTCTACAAAGCACCAGATCAATGCAAATCTTTGTCAGCCACTACGTCACCGCTAATAACCAGGAGGAACGGCCTATAGTTTAGGAATCCGAAAGGATAAATCAACGGAGCGGCACTTCCTTATTGTTCCTTCGATCCTCTGTGAGGCTCTGTTCTAATCCTGGGGCCTGAGAGACTGGCTAATGGAGCCCTGATAAGAGACCATTGACTGGAATCATCATGCATAAATGCTTCTTCATTTGTGTTTTATTACAAGCATTAAGTGCATAACTAAAAACTGTATATCAAATTATTTACATCAGTCCATCTTCCCCTCTAGACTATAAGCTCTCTGTGGGCTGGACACGGGTTTACCAACTCTGTTGTAGTGTACTCTCCCAAATGCTTAATGCAGTGCTCTGTATGCAGTAAGCACTCAATGAAACCACCGAATGATTATAAGATCTTGCTGCTACTCCAACCCATCTGTGAGAAGAGTCTGTATCTGTCCCAGAATTGAAGGCTTACCTATATGTGGATGCCAGTAATGATCTGAGATAAATGTCAAGACCCCCAGGTTTATATAACTCTTTGATTTTTGCCTTCCCAAATGGGTTAAATCCTTATAGTACCATCAGGAGTTTTCATCATTTAGATTATGAACCCAATGAGGTACAAGGACAACGACTGTAACCCAATGAACCTTTGTCCACCCCAGTGTTTAATACATCATTTGCCACGTAGTTAAGTGCTTCACAAATCCAATTATTTTTCTTATTCATTTAGTTTCAAATATGTGACTGGGCATCTAGGATAACCACCTTACCCCAAATATGGTAATGGCATGTTAAAATGTCTCTCAATGTTTGAAGGACAGTGAAGATCTTTTAACTGCTCCTATCTGCTCCTCCCATTTTTCCCTTCTAAAAGCAATAGTGATTTGCAGTCACATCTACGAGTCCTGTAATCCTAAACCTGAATCGGCTAGCATACCATTTTAGAGAGCGATCCTGTCATCTTTCATATGATATTATTAATTCGGTTTGGCCTTTACTTGCGTGGGTGACCTCTCAAATAACTTCACTGGCCATGCTACGCGAAAGGGAGATGTGAACTCAAGATCCCATTACAGCAGACCAATTTAGCGAGTTGCCAAGATAAATAAGAGATGCTAGAAGATGACCTCTAACCTCTAACAAATGCCCAATGGTTTTTCACGTCTAGGTATAAATTTTTTTCTTAAAAGGATGATTAAGTTTCAAATTCCCAGTTAGATCGAGAGTCATGCAGTAAATATTGGTACCAACAACTGCAGGTTCAGTAAGACCAGATAAATGAGACTTGACGCTGTCCTTGGAGTCAGCCTGCTCTTCCAATAGATTGGGGAGAGCCTGATATGCTTTCAATCTGAACCTCTAGCCCACAGATGTCTCTTTTGAGATGAGAACCCTCTTAGTATCTCCATTCTAAGGAGACATGGCCTTACATTTCTTTTTCATCTTGGCCTTCAAGTAAAGTTATATTCGCTTCATATTCCTTACCTACTTCCTTAAACCAAATTCTGAACTCTTGGGAATTATGGCATGCCTATAAGGAGCAATTATTGATTTATTGCTTTATTCATTCATTAGTATTTATTGAGCGCTTACTATGTGCAGAGCACTGTACTAAGCACTTGGAATGTACAAATCGGCAACAGATAGAGACAGTCCTTGCCCAATGACGGGCTTACAGTCTAATCTCATACCATATGGAGTTATAGGTGGGGTTTGGCTCAGAGCATGTTGGGTGATAATTCACAGAAGGTAGTCTCAGGACTAGTATTTACTGTTTTCACAACCAACTTAAATACTGTTAATACAAGTCAGAGGTTCTAATCAATCATAGTATTTAGTGAGCACTTCCTATGAGCAGAGCACTCAACTAAATATCTGGGAAAGTACAGTGAAATTAGTTTTATGATATTGGTACTGTTTAGACCTATTTGGATACATTGTTCATTTTGGGACTGTAATGAGGAGAGACAGAAAATTTTAAGGCACTTGGGGGAGAGTTACACAAATGATTAATGTTAACCTGTGAGAACTCAAAAACAAGTCAAGGTCTAATCTGGCAAAGTGCACCATTCAAAACTCTTGGAACTCTATATTTATTGCAACTTCTAAGAGACTCATGGTTTAAAATTTTTAAAAAATTAGTGAATTAAAAGCAAATTTTAAGTAGCTCAGTTGCACAATACACAATGACAGTTTAGAGAAAGGCAAATCATAATTCTAGGGCAAAAAGAATCCCTATGGACTTCCAAAAAGGAAGAAAGATTTTGGATAGAATTCTTGGCTCAGCTAGCTTTTCAAACAGTTTGGATTTTGAAAAAGCCCAAACATGTCACACCAAGCATTTTTTTTTTCCTCAAGACTCACGTTTTTGCAGTGAAATGTGATCTGTATGTTTTGATTTATTTCCCCATAACTCCTTTTAATGATGTTTTGTAAAAGCCATTTGATGTCCAAGAAGCCTTGTAGCTTTTTCCAAAAATCTGTTAAATTGATTTTTCTTAAACAAGAAGTTGCATTTCACATAAAAATATGGATACTGAGTCATGAGGATTTGAAGATAACTCTGAGCCAATAGCATTTGGAAGACTTTTAAACTTCACAAAGTGCATTCAGTCATCGCTATTTAATAAGGCTTCTTATCTAGGGTTCTCTGCCAGTGAGGGAGGTTGTGAAGATTAATTACTCTTCAATTAATATTTGGAAAAGGATATTGACATCAACTGGTAAAAGTATAGTACAAATCCCGACTTTTCCTCAAGCTACTTTTCATTTTAGTTGATTGTTTTCAGTGCGGCATCCAGGCACAGAAACAAGCACATAAACAATGAACCGTCATGATATAGGACAAAATATTGATGAAAACATTCTGTAATTCCCTTTGCATCTGAAAATATGTCTTCAAATTGTACCCTTAGTCTAAGTGGAGCTAGAAAAATCATAACTCTTACCTGCTTCTGCTTGTTCTTTGTAGATTACTGTTGCTTCCTGAACCTTATTTCATCATGTATTACCCATAGAGCAATCATTTCCAAAAAGTTACCCTAAGAGACAGCATGTACATCATACATTCCTTCTGCAACTTAGTCATTGATTAGATTGATTGAATCCTATTTTATTTCTTGAAAATGATACTTTCTCATTGAAATACCTCAGGGTCGTGACCTTCACTAGGTAAGGTATGAGTAAAACAAGTTGGGGTATCGGGAATATTTCCCGTGAAAAGATGTTACCTCTGATTTTACAGAAATTACTGACTGTGACTCGGGTATGCTGCGCTTAATACTGTGCTTTAAGCGCTTGATAACTACGATCGAATGAATAAATATACCAAGGATTGGACCTGACGCTAGTTTATTCATTCATTCAATTGTATTTATTGAAAGTCTGCTGTGTGCGAAGCATTGTACTAAGTGCTTGGGAAAGTACAGTATAAAAGCCATCAGACACATCCCTTCCCACATCGAGCTCATAGTCTAAAGGGGATGCTTATATCCCATGGATGCTTATCCTCAGTGGTAGACAGCTTGTGTTTTGTGTTTGGATTTCAAATTAAATCAAGGAACCAATAACTGTCTTTAGAAAAATATTTAAATCTCTCCTTTTGGGGATCATCGGCCATGAATTGTTCTCTTTTTTTGTTGTTGTTGTTTGTATTTTTAAACTAGTTGGGGAGAGAGAAGAAAGTTCTGGTTGTTCCAAATCAGAACCAACCTCCCCTTTCCCAAAGGTTTATAAAGGTCTGTTTTCCCATCAATTGTCTTCATCTGAGTTGCTTTGAAATATGCTCACCCATTTTCTTTCTCACCCCACCTGTTGCTTTCAATGTTTTTTGAGTCCAATTCCCCTTAATGAGTTTGGCAGCATTAGTGGCAGTTTTTGTTTTTTCTTAAAAAAAGGGGAAACCAAATCTCTATGTTTCATTGGAGGGGAGAAAATTAAAATTCTGGTTTCGAACTTCTAGCCAAACCTTTTAAATGAGCAGGTGTGGTTTAAATATGGTCTCATTTGTGGCCTCAACCCATTCTGGGTTGTTGTATTCTTCCCCCCAACCCCACTCTACCTTGGAAATTTTGTAATCCTTCTGAACCTACCATCAATCAAATTTTAACACCCCACCTTAGAAAAAAAAATGGAATGATTCTTTTGCTACCTGCAGTTTTATAGAATCCTGTAAAGTAGCACTGGCTCTTTCCTTATTTCTGTCCATTAAAAAGCCTCTGAGCTCTTAAAGAGTAGTTTCACTTGGCACCATTACTAGCGTGAAGACAGGAGAGTGTTGGAGTCGAAAGTGGCCTGAAAACACTGAATCAGATTGCAATGATTGTTAAATCACGAGGAATGCATTCTCACCTCAGTTGCTTTGCCAAATAAGTTCACAGTGGGAGCAGAGCTTGCGTAGCATGGGACAGGGAGCGGGATCACTGCCCGCATTCTCTGTGTTTATCTGTTTAGGTAAGTAGTGTGGCCTAGTGGATAGAACACGGGCTGGGGACACGGAGAGACCTGGGTTCCAATTCCAGCTCCACCACATGTCCTCTGTGCGATCTTGGGCAAGTCACTTCTCTTTGGCTCGGTTCCCTCGTCTGTAAAATGGGGATCAAGACTGTGAGCTCCATGTGGAACAAGGATTGCGTCCAAACTGATTAGCTTGTATCTACCTCAGCTCTTGGAACAGTACCTGGCTCATAGAGTAAGCACTTAACAAATAGCATCTTTTTTTAAAAAAATGGGCTAAAATAGTGAAATGACCTAGTGTTTTAAAAACTCAACCTAAATGCAATAAACTATCAATGAGCAGTATGCCCTAGTGGATAGCACATGGACCTGGGTTCTAATCCCAGCTTTCTCACTTGCCTGCTGGGTGAGCCTGGGCAAGTCTCTTCACTTCCCTGTGCCACAGTTGCCTCAACTGTAAAATGGAGATTGTGATTGTGAGCCCCATGTAGGATGTGGAGTGTGTCCAAACTGATTAGTTATCTACCCTAGTGCTTAGTATGGTGCCTGGCACATAGTAAGCACTAAAATATCATTTAAAAATAATCCATGGTTCATTCATTCAATAGTATTTATTGAGCGCTTACTATGTGCAGAGCACTGTACTAAGCGCTTGGGATGAACAAGTCGGCAACAGATAGAGACAGTCCCTGCCGTTTGACGGGCTTACAGTCTAATCGGGACTGTAAATCATGGTAAATCATGGTATTTACTGGACGCTTCGTGTGTGCAGAGCACTATACTAAATGCTTGGGAAACTATATTACAACAGAGTTGATAGACCAGGAACTATAGTAGTTCCAGAATTGGGAAAATAAGCGATTTAATTTGAGGTCCTCATCTATCAAATTAGGCTCATCCAAATTTAAGCAGCAGTCATGTAAATTATTGCCTTGAAAGTCCTAGATGCAGCAATAAACACATCACAAAGGCTGTTATATGTAATGCACTTCCATTAGTAACATTATTACTTAAGTTACTTTAAAAAATACCTTTGTCATCCAAATGCAAGTAGAAAAATAATCATTTAAGACAATAACAATTTATCCTTAACATTATTCAAGTAGGTCAAAAGACTATTCAGATATTGGTCTCATTTCTATGGATAAAGGAAGGTATCAGTTCAGAATTGCAAGTTATGGTGAATGGATTGCAATCTTAATGGTCAGGGTACTTTAAATTGGAAATGACTAATTTTTGTGACTCTCGAATCACATAGCAAATAAAAACACCTTAAGATTCACTTGTAGGTTTTTACGAATCTTTGCAATCATCTTTGAATAATTCATCATTACGTATTGCATTTTCTTTCCTGCAATTATGTACTAATTCATCATTTCCTCTTTGCTAGCTTTATTTTGTGCCTCTCTTACAATGTCCAATACCTCTAGATTCTGCATATTGGATTTGCACTGAAATAGGCCTGTAAATCAGTATGAGCTGAGAGCCTCAATAAGAAACTCAGATCTCAGCCTATAAGCTATTTGATAATTATAACTTCATGGAAATTTCTTGGTGTGTTGTGCAGGGAAATGCTGGTGTTTTCAAGGTGAAATGAGCCAGTAGTGTCAGGACTGGGGATGTGACCTCCAAAATGTGTAAACCGATGATTATCGTGGTCAACCCAGGAATTTATTCTTCGTCTAGCTCCAAGATTGTATTAAAATCTGGGATTGAACTTCAGTGGTGTCATATTTGCAAAGAAGGGTTTAGAAGCTAGAAACCAATTCATGACCGCGTCACTTTTGTGCTGGTCAAAGCTCTGGGATTGCCATCGCTATCCAATGCTGTCGAATCGTTCCTGATTCATAGTGCCTCCCTGGACCCACTTTCTCCAGAACGTCCTCCCATCGCCTCATTCTGGCCTGTGTATCCAGAGAGTGTTATTGGGAAAAATATGCGAGTGATTTATCACTGCTGCCTTCCGCACAATAAAAACTCTTTGATTAACTTTTGATCACATGATCATCCATCTTTGACTCTTTCCCCTGCCTCTGCTGCCCAACTCTGGGGCAGGTACAAATTATTCAGGTCAGACATAGTCCTTGTCCCATGTGAAGCCCACAGTCTAAGTAGGAGGGTGAATGTGTTCTTAATCCCCATTTTACAGATGAGGAAACTGAGGTCCAGAGGAGCTAAGTGACTTGTCCAAGGTTACCCAGCAGACAAATGGCAGAGCTGGGATTAAACCCAGGCTCTCTGTTTTCTTGGCCTGTGCTCTTTTCATCAGGCCTTGGCAGCTTTTCATGGCAGCATATTTTAATGCATGGGCCCGGGAGTCAGAAGGTCATGAGTTTGAATCTCGACTCCATCATTTGTCTTCTGTGTAATCTGGGGCAAGTTACTTCACTGCTCTGTGTCTCAGTTACCTTATCTGTAAAATGGGGATTGAGACTATAAGGCTCACGTGGGACAGGGACTACTGTGTTCATCCCAATTTGCTTGTATCCACCCTAGTACTTAGTACAGTGCCTGGCACATACTAAGTGCTTAACAAATACCATAATATTATATAAGCAGATGAATATCAATGCACAACCATGTCTTTCCTTCTCCCTGTAAATCTCTCTCTACATTGATTGGCATCCTAATGGAGTTGGATCATTTTGGAGGAAAATGAAGTTGACATTTTAGACAAATGATTTTAAACTAGTTTTTAGCTAGTTAATTAGGTATATAGAAGAGGCTTAAAATGATCCATTCTTCTCTAGTAAATATGCATTTTGGAACTGCAATGAACAAATCTAATTTACAGTAACCCAGTGAGAGAGCACGGGCAAAATTGTAAGGGAAGGTCCTCCACGATTGCTGGAAGTTCTGATTGCATGCTTAATTATCAATGGTAACTGCTAACGAGGAGCAGCATGGCCTAGTGGGTAGAGCATGAGCCTGGGAGTCAGAAGGACCTGGATTCTAATTATGGCTCCATCACTTGTCGGCTGTGTGACTTTGGGCAAGTCACTTCACTTCTCTGTACCTCAGTTCCCTCATCTGTAAAATGGAGATACGAGTATGAACTCCATGTGGGATAGGGACTGTGGCCAACTTGATTAAAATGTACCTACCCCAGTGCTTAGAACAGTGTTTGGCATATAGAACATAAGTGCCGTAATTATTATTCTCTGATTCATTTGCATCTAACCCAGTGCTTAGTACAGTGACGGCTCATAGAAAGCACTTAATTAAAACCATAAAAAATAGTATTTACAGAGTGCTTATGGTATGAAGAACACCGAACTAAGAACAATCGGGTTGGTAGAAGTGATCCTTTCCATCAGGGAGCTTACGGTACTTTTTTTTTTTTATCAAATAGAAGTTTCTAAAATTCCTGTCTTTTTGCCTATTGTGACTTTTAAACCAATTTAAAAACTATACATCTTTGTGCCAGGACCTACAATCCAAATCCACCTGGTACCTCCCGTGTTATTATCCAGGTAACAGTTTGTCAATCAAAAAACAACGCAGACATATGTTATGAGAGAATATGTATAATAGAGGAAAATGCATGTACCGCCATCAACGGGCTGTCCCAGAAACCTTGGTAAATCTTCCTATATTCCCTCATTGTACTTTATTCTTTTATACTTTACGTGGCTTTCCTTTTGTACATTTTGCAGCAATGAATAGGGGAGCAATGAACTGTCATATTACTGATGTCATTCACTGGAGGTACGTCTAAGTCCCTCTACATCATAATGTACTTGGGAAATGTTTCATAGTAATACTTCAGATTAAGTTGAAATCTATACCATATCCTATACTTCTAAACCATAGACCCCTCTGGCACTCCATGGAGGGCCTTTCCGGTCTTTTCATGGGGACCAATGGATCCCAGACTGGAGAAACATTTCCTCTGAGGCCCTTTGCTTAAGCAGTAGAACTACAGAGGTTGAGCAGGACCAGAACTGATGGTGGCTCAATACTCTTCCCATAAGTCGGATCGTGTTCAGTCAAATTCTGCCTTGACTGGACCCAGGAATCCCAGCCTTGCGAGGACTGCTCCCTACTGCTGAGAATAATGATAATAACGATGGGATTTAAGTGCTTACTGCATATCAAGCACTGTTCTAAGTGCTGGGGTAGGTACACGATCATCAGGTTGGACATAGTCCCTGTCCCATATAGGGCTCACAATCTTAAATTCCCATTTTCCGGATGAGGTTACTGAGGCACAAAGAAGTGAAGCAAGTTGCCTGAGGTCACAGAGCAGACAAGTGGCAGAACAGGGATTAGAACCCAGGGCCTTCTGACTTGCAGGTCCATGCTGAATCCATTAAGCTATTCTCCTGAGGTTGGGGTTCAGGGTGTGTGTGTGTGCCCATGAGCTTAGGTGTTCAGATGAGAGAGAATGGTTGGCACTTTCTCCCTGGCAGGATGACGGGCAATATGTATCTGTAATGTATTTATTTTAATATCTGTCTCCCCTCTCTAGACTGTAAGCTCATTGTAGGAGGGGAATGTATTTGTTTATTGTTATACTGTACTGTCCCAAGCACTTAGTACAGTGCTCTGCACACAGTAAGCACTCAATAAATGCACTTTGCCCGAATGACTAAACAGGATAGGTACAGTCACCCAAGCTGGTACCTTTAGTTGCTCTGTGGGGTTTTGCCTTTGCTCCCCACTGGTCATCCTGCTCCTTTCACTTCAACAGTGTCTTTGGATGCTGTGCTGTGTTTTGCGGACACTAGGCATGTAGTACGTGCGTGATGTTTTATTTATATGTGTGTATATATATTAATTTGCCTTGGACTAGTCCTGCCCCTATAGGAGTTCCCTGGACCTCACAGCCATCATCCTGAAGTGTTTTGTTTTTTTTCAAATGGGCCATTGGACTTTTGGAAGAAAGACATCAGTTTAATAATAAAAAAGGCTGTTTTAAAGTCTACAAATCATTCTTATATTGCAGTGTAAATATTGATGTCCTAAGCATGACTGAAAATACACTCAAGTATTTAAGTTTTTTTTGAGAAACATCAGCTTCCAATAAATTGTTGCAGGGTATATGATGGCAGTGGTGGTCCATCACTCAGTAAGTAGTTAAAATCTGATTCCGAGTTGATTATGGCAAGGAACTGACCACATTCAAAATGATTTACGAAATCCCTCATTTACTAGGCTGTTTCCCTAGCTGAAGATCATGGTGGGGAGTGTGAAAATTAAAAGAATTTCACAGGTTAAACATTTCCTGTTAATGCTGATTTAACTACTATTATTTCATTATTATTTTTGCCACTACTATTGCTTCTTGATTGTCAGCGTTCTATCTGCAACAAGCAAATTTGGACTACCAGGACCTTCCCGTGCTGCTGGAAACTTTACTGTACTGCCACTTAACAGATTAATCAGTGTTACTTAATGAGCATTTACTGTGTGCAGAGAGCCCTGAACTAGAAGCAGCGTGGCTCAGTGGAAAGAGCGTGGGCTTTGGAGTCAGAGGTCATGGGTTTGAATCCTGGCTCGGCCACTCGTCAGCTGTGTGACTCTGGGCAAGTCACTCAACTTCTCGGTGCCTCAGTTACCTCATCTGTAAAATGGGGATTAAGACTGTGAGCCCCACGTGGGACAACCTGATTCCCCTGTGTCTACCCCAGCGCTTAGAACAGTACTCGGCACATAGTAAGCGCTTAACAAATACCAACATTATTAAACACATGGGAGGGTACAATACAATAGAGTTGGTATATATGATCCCTTCCCTCAAGGAGTATAGAGTCTTATTCTTTTTTTCTGTGGTTTGACATTAAGGGCCCAGTGAAAGTAATATGGGTTTAACTTCTTCCTTAAGGATAGAGCAGCTGCCTCTGCCTTAGAAATGAAATCTAGCATGTCTGCAGCACTAATTCTGCACCAATACTCACAAATTACTATATGTATCTCAACCTGGAAGTGTGAGACTCATTGTGGGAAGGAAACATCTCTAACAACTCTGTTTTATTGTACCTCCCCAAGCAACTAATACAGTACACACGATAATCAGTAAATACGATTGACCAATCGTCGGAAGAATGAGGGGCTGTCCTTCAGGAAGATGTTTGGTCAGTGAGCACTTTCAATCTCTGAGAATAGGTCTTTACGGTCTCTAGACTGTGATATCATTATGGACGGGGACGTCTGCTATTTCTGTTGCATCGTACTCTCCCAAGTACTTAGTACAGTGTTATGCTCAATAAGTAGCACTGATTGAAAGGAGCCATAGGGTATGCTGGACCCCCACATCAGAGGGAAGATAGGGCTGGTGAAGAGAATGCATGAATGACAGAAGTAGGTCGTTGGAAGAAGAGGAAGCGACTTAGAGGCCACTTCTGGGTGTAGCAGCGCGTCTGAAGGCATTTCTACTGCCGCTATCTATATTCTGAAAAAGCCCATGAGAAGAGGAGCTAAGTCCCTGAATTTAAAAAGGTGATTCTCTTTGTTTAAAAACTAGGAGAAGGACAGTCCTATGATGTATAATTTGCCAGACAATAAGCCCCTTGCAGGCAGGGGTCATATCTATCTATATTTATTGTACAACCTCAACTCCTTAGTACAGTGTCCTAAACACAGTAGGTGTTCAATAAATAAATTCTTGACTCAACATTGGTGTTGGGAAGTTTTTAGAACAAATTATGAGAACATTTATGAATACCAAAAAGCACCCATGATAGAAGAAAACTGCCAACATTTGTGGTAGGTAAACAGGGACCATGGAACCAGTATAATAGGAACTAGACAAGGAGAAACTGTAAGCTCCTTGTGGGCAGGGATTGTGTCAACCAACTCTATTGTTTTGAAGTTTCCCAAGTGCTTAGTCCAGTGCTTAGTGAATCCAACTGATTGGGTTTGGTAGATTAAGGACATGTTTATAAATAAGAGGTATGTTTGAAGTGAGGGAAGCTGGGAGTTTAGCACATCAAGAGTGGGACAGAGCAGAGAGAGCCAAAGGAAGCCTTTTTTTTTTTTTTATCTTGAAAAGCGTAGGATGGTTTGAGGTGAGGAGAACTGCGTTAGTAAGGAAAGGGTGATTTTAATGACTGCTGACCACAGCAGGGATTTTTTTTTTTTCTGCCAAGAGCAGACAACTAAGGGACATACCCCATCACCTGATAACCTCTTGAAATTCCTCCCTGCTCTGGTTCTTTATCATTCATTTATCCTTACTTTAGCGAATACATTGTGTCCACCTGGTTAGGAACTTCCCTTTATTTACTACTCCACACATACTGACAGACATGAAATTTTTCTATTGTGTTCCCAGGCTCATTAAATCCCCTTACTTCCTTATGGCTCATCATCTGTTAATTCAGGAATAAATTACCAGTATCATTTTATCTCAAATGGTCTTGGTATTCTTCCATCTTATTCATCCACTCAAGACATCCCGATCTGTGTTCTTTTTTTTTTTTTTTTGAGATGTAATTACAACGTTGATTCCAAATTCACCATAGCGCTTCACTAAATTATCAACTGGTTCAAATTGATGCCGAGTAAATGTGGGAAACGAAGCAGAATAAATCGACTTTTACTACTTATTGGCAGGAGAGGGCCCTGAAAATTCTAGCTATAAAGATTTTGCTCCGTTATAGTTCCAGATACTGAAATTGCAGAGAACTTACTGGAAAGAAAAAGCTGAGGGGGATGATCTAATGTTTTAATTTGATGACCTGTCACTTTAGAACTCATTTCTTTCCCACTGGCACTCCTGAATCATAGCATAATCTTGGAAACCTTGCAGTCTTCGCTTCTGTCATCTTTTCTTAAATTCAGGACGGAGTGTAATACTCAAATGCTGACTTCAAGTCAGAGGAACAGAATAGCTCATCTACATACGTATATGGATGTCCTTCGGGTTTTAAGGAATGGGGGAGTGAGATTTTTTACCTATGATGGTTGTAGTTGATAAGGTCAACGTGTTTCAGGCACTGCCCTTTCCCACCGTGAGCATGTCAACTTTGCCACTTCCTGCACTGTCATATCTGATGAAGATGGTATTTAAGTGCTTGCTATATGTCAAGCACATATCTGTTACCCAAAGGGCCTTGTACTCTGCACGTAGTAAGCGCTCAATCAATACTATTGAATGAATGAATGTTTTCTTGCCTTCCCCCTGGGATCACATTTTTTTCCCCAAGTCTTTACGCTGTGGTAGTTACCCCATTCCTGACTGATGGATGCCAAGCTGATATATCTTCTCTATCTACCTCCCAATTGCCACCCTTCTGTCCCATCGCGTAGGAGGGATGGATTAGCCTCGGTCCTAAGACTTCAGGAATCTGCTCAGAGGAATTGATAGTGCTAGTGGCTTGTGCTGCATCACTCTCCTGGTCTTCTCCCTGCCCAACATGTTCTAGCCGAGAAACAGTGCAACCGGTAGATAAGAATGCAGTGAATTGTGAACCATTACAACCCAGCTTATACATATAGCTTCTCTAATGCCAACCTAATTACTTGCCTCACTCTCATCCCTCCCACTGTCCACCCCTTAAGTCACTTAACTTATCTGTTTCTCATTTTCCTCATCTGTAAAATGGGGATTCAATACCTGTTCTCCCTCCTCTCTGAGACTATAAGCCCCATATGGGACAGGGGACTGATTAACTGATTTCTCCCCTAGCACTTAGAACAGTACTTGACAGGTAACGAACACTTAAAAAAAAACCCACAATAATAAAAATAACTCAGTTCTTCTGCTCTTTATGCTGGACCAACAGCGGGGTTTACGATTAATAATGTCATCTCTTGAGTCTGAAATCATCTTATTTTGGTACAAATTTCAAAGCCTTATTGAAAGCGCAGCTCCTCCAAGAGGCCTTCCCTGACTAAGTCCTCATTTCCTCTTCTCCCAATCCCTTCTGGGTCACCCTTACACTTGGATTTGCTCCGTCTATTCACCTCTCCCTCGGCCTCAGAGCACTTATATACATATCTGAAATTTATATTAATGTCTGGCTCCTCCAGTAGACTGTGATCTCATTGTGGGCAGGGAACGTGTCTTCCAACTCTGTGATATCGTTATATTATACTCTCCCAGGTGCTTAGTATAGTGCTCTACATACAGTAGGCACTCAGTAAGTACAATTGATTGAAATTTCAAGCCCTTGGCAAATTGAAATCTAGTTTCAGAATGAGTAATGGTTGGCAAGCAAACTAACGTCGGCACAATGCCTGGATGAAATCAGACTGGATCTAAAATAAATGTGACTTTGAGAAAGTCAAATATTAGGAAAAGAAAATCACTGGCAGAAACTCTATCAGATGAGATATATCTAGACTAGAATTAATTCATTTACATTGTGTGTATATGTATGTATATATAAATATATAATTATACATTTAAGTGCTTACTGTGTGCCAGGCAGTGTTCTAAGTGCTGTGGTGGATACAAGATAATCAGGTTGGACACGGTCCCTTTCCCACATGGGGCTCCCAGTCTTGATCCCCATTTTATAGATGAGGTAACTGAAGCACAGAAAAGTTAAATAATTTACCCAAAATCACACAGCAGACAAGTGGTGGAGCAGAGATTAGAACATCACGATCTTCTGACTCGCAGGTCCATGCTCTATCCATCAAATATATCATGCCACTTCTCTTGCTCGCTCATATATATATGCCCACATTCCATGAAATTACAGTCTATTGGAGGAGCCAGACACACACACACATTCACAAAGCTGATTTCACCCCAAAAAGAATGTGATTTTTAGCTCTTTGATTTGTAGGGTTGCCTAAGCCTAGGGCTCATGGCCAATCCCTAAACTTTCTTGGATTTGTTTAAGAACAGACCCAAAGGTTAGCCTGGTTCATGAATCTTGATTAATTTCACTGTTGACTTCTGGCTACCGGTGACATTATGCGAGAAAAAAGATGTCTGGTAGTATAAATAGATAACATTACACTCAGCTTGTTTTGTTAACTACTTTTCATTTTGTGGCATTATGAATTTCCAAGTTACTATTAGTCATAAGTCATACAGCGCTACCTCGTGCGGGCTTAGAGACATAGCACAAAATTGCCCTTTTGAGGTGGGGGGCAGGGCAAGTGACAGAAGAATGTGAATACTTTATGACTATCCTAAGCAGTTCTTGTGTCTTCCTAGCAGTACTGTGCCTTTGGAGATTCATGTGAGCAATAATCAGGTGTGATTAGGGAATTAGAGTGTGTAATTCTTTCCTTTTTGTTATTGGGGAAGGGAATGGAGCTTCTCATGAGGGCGAATATCTTTCTAGAAACTGAATATGCAGTTGAGCAGAGCTAGGGAGCTCAATCTTTCTTTAGGTGCTGTGATGTTTTAGGGTGGTCACTTCGGAGTGAGCAGCCATTACCTCATCTGTGAAATGGGTATTCAACACCTGATCTTCCTACTTATATTGTGAGCAGTGGGGCATAGTGGATAGAGCACAAGCCTGGGAGTCAGAAGGTCATGGGTTCTAATCCTGACTCTGCCGCTTGTCTGCTGTGTGACCTTGGGCAAGTCACTTCACTTTTCTGGGCCTCAGTTACCTCATCTGTAAAATGAGAATTACGACTGTGAGCCCAGTATGGGACGGGGACTGTGTCCAACCCGATTTGCTCCTGTTCCCCTCTAGTGCTTAGTACGGTCCCTGGCATGTAATGAGCACTTAACAAATACCATGATTGTTATTTTTATTAGGGTCTGTGTGGAACAGGTACTATGTCTCACCTGATTATCTTCTATCTCCCCCAGTGCTTAGAACAGTACTTGACAAACACCACAATTATTTTTTCAGGTGAAATTTTTCCAATTCCCTAAAAATGGTTTTGTGACAAAGCAGTGAAAATATGTATCATGGAAGAACACACTGTCTATATAACAGGTTCCCAATAACTCCCTCTACAATGTGCACCCATTGTGGGCAAGGAACGTGTCCACTATTTCTGTCATTCAAAGGGCAGGGACTGTCTCTATCTGTTACCGATTTGTACATTCCAAGCGCTTAGTACAGTGCTCTGCACATAGTAAGCGCTCAATAAATACTATTGAATGAATGAATGAATGTCATATTGTGCTCTCCCAACCACTTAATACAGTGCTCTGTGCATAGTAAGTGCTCAATAAATACCATTGATTGTATGGAGCGATATATTTTATGCTAAACATACCATATTCACGTGCATAATTGCATCCACAGCATGATTTCTATTATTTTCCTTCACTCCCTACCCCTAGGCTTTTGAACAGATAGTGTAGTGAAGCTCATCAGGGAAGGAAACGAGGTTGGGTCAGAACATGTCAACACGCATCTCACAGAGATATGCGAACTCTGGGGTAGGAAGAGGAGAAGCAGGGAGAGGGGACCGTAATTAATTGAGCGCCTATCATATGCAGCCCTTGTGTGAGTGCAGTAGAAGTAAGAGATGCAATCTCTGATGCCCTCTGTCTTCCATCTTTCTTCTCCCCGCCTTTTTTTCTTTCTTTCCGTCTAATCTTTTCTTCGATAGCTAGACTCAACTCCCTGTGTAACAGGCCCTCCTCTCTTTCGGGATTGCAAAAAGTTAAGCAGTTATGCAAATAAATATGGTAGTTTATCCCTCGACGCCTCGGGAGGGCATTAAATTTCTAATGCAGAGGCTCAAGCAGAGTTGTGAAGACCATTGAGGGAATTCAGGAGGAGACTGAGACAGTTTAGAAAAAGAGTTAACAGAGGGGAAAAGTAAGAACAAATCTCTCCGAGATGGTAATCAAAAGTATGGTGAAGTTCCACTTGGGACTAATACGTGCTAGCACTGGGCAAACAGTGACGACTCTGTATCTCTTAGTACATTCTTGTAGGAAGGCACTGTATAGAAGAACATAAACCTGGATGGAGCAGCTTGGCCTAGTGGTAAGAGCACAGGCCTAGGGGTCAGAAGATCTAGATTCCAATCCTGGCTCTGCCAGTTGCCTTGTGTAAGCTTGGGCAAGTCACCTAACCTATCTTTGCCTGTTACCTCATCTGTAAAATGGGAATTAAATCCTACTCCCTCCTACGTAGGCTGTGAGACATGTGGGACCGGGACTGTGTCCAACCTGACACACTTAGCACTTAGCACAAAGTAAGCACTTAACATCCACCACACACCCTGGCCATCAATAATGTTGGTATTTGTTAAGCGCTTACTATGTGCCGAGCACTGTTCTAAGCGCTGGGGTAGATACAGGGTCATCAGGTTGTCCCACGTGAGGCTCACAGTTAATCCCCATTTTACGGATGAGGTCACAGGCACAGAGAAGTAAAATGGCTTGCCCATAGTCACACAGCTGCCAGGTGGCAGAGCCCGGGATTCGAACCCATGACCTCTGACTCCCAAGCCCGGGCTCTTTCCACTGAGCCATGCTGCTTCTCTTCTTCATCAAGGCACAGAGATGAAGCTCCCTGATGATGGGAATTTATCTATGTGTGAAAGTGTGTCTGCTACGACCTGTGTGACCAAAAGTCTCTTTTATATTTCGTCCATATGAAGTTTGCCCCATCCAATGATCGTTGCAGTTGGTTGCAATAAATACCTGGGGATGTTTTCATTTTTGCTTTTTGCTGGAACAAACCTCTTGCAGTCTCTGACTTTTGTACAAATCATCCCCTTTTAACAATTGGAATCTGCACTGTACTGCCAACTGGTAAATATGACTTAATATTGATTCCTGTACTACTTCTGTATCCACTGTGCACCAAAGTTTGCCTTCACCTACGTCTAAAACCACGCCACGGTATTTTCCCATTTGATCGTAAGCTGTTTGAGGATAGGAGTCACAGTGCTCTGCACACAGTAAGCACGTACGTATCATTGAATGAACAAATCATCTACCTCTTCTGGGTATTTATCAGAAAGTATTTCAGTTATATTTATCGAGGCTTACTGTGTACAGAGCACTGTACTAAGCACTTGGACTGTGAACACAGCCAGGTTTGTGCAGAGAACTGTACTAAGCAATGAGAGGTGGGAATTAAACATGAATCAATGGTATTGACTGAGCACTTACTATGTGCAGAGCACTGTATTAAGGCCCTTGGGAGAGTCCAATACAATAGAATCAGCAGACACGTTCCCTGCCCATAAAAGCCCTCAGCGGAGCGATTATGAGTCTAAAAGGCAGGAAAGTCAGGGATGCAAAGGAAGATTCCCAGTGGAGTCTCTTTATTCACAGTTTGATAACACCGCCTCTCATTTCTAGGCACCCGAAATGTTCCACGACAGATTGGCACATTTTGTGCTAAAAGTTGTTAATCAGGAGATCCTTTTAGTTGATCCCATAAAGAAGTTTGTAACACCTCCTGCTCTTGTCTGAATACTTTTTTTAAAATGGTATTTAGTAAGTGCTTACTGTGTGCCAGGCACTGTACTAAGTGCTGGGTAGTAGGTACAAGATCACCGAGTTGGGCACCGTCCCTGTCCTACCCAGAATTCACAGTCTTAATTCCCATTTCCCAGATGAAGTAACTGAGGCACCGAGAGGTGAAGTGGCTTGCCTAAGATCACACTGCAGACAAGGGGTGGAGCAGGGATTAGAACCTACCTTAGAATCTACATCTCCAACACCCCGATCTCTCTTCCTGTCTGCAGTCTCGCATTTCCTCCTGCCTTCAAGATATTTCTACTTGGCCGTCCTCCCATCACCTCAAACTCAGCATCCAAAACAGAATTCCTTACCTTCCCACCCAAGTTCTGTCCTCTCCCTTACTTTCCCATCACTGTAGCCGGCCCCACCATCCTCACTGTCTCACAAGCCCATAACCTTGGCATTATCCTTGACTGCTCTCTCTCTCATTCAATCCACATATCCAATCCATCATTAAATCCTGTCAGTCCCACTTTCACAACATAGCTGGAATCCACCCTTTCCTCTCCATCCAAATTGCCACAATTAATACAATCACTCATCCTACCCTGACTGGATTACTGCATCAGCTTCCTTGCCGACCTCCCAACCTGTTATCTCCCCGCTCCAGTCCATACTTCACTCTGCTGCCCAGATCGGTATTCCCCAAAAACGTTCAGGACGTGTCACGCCGCTCCTTAAAAGACCCCAGTGGTTGTCCATCTACCTCTGCATCGAGCAAAAACTCGTCACCATTGACTCTAAAGCAGTCCGTCACCTGGCTCACTCCTACCTCACCTCACTACTTTCTTTCTACAGCCCAGCCCACTTGTCTCCTCTAATGCTAACCTTCTCACTGTGCCTCGATCTCTCCCATCTTGCCACCGACCCTTTGCTCACGTCCTGCCTCTGGCCTGGGACACCCTCCTTCCTCAAATCCGACAGACGATTACTCTCCCCTCCTTCAGAGCCTTATTGAAGGCATATCTCCTCTAAGAGGCCTTCCCAGACTAAGCCCCCTGCCTTCTCTCTTCTCCCACTTCCTTCTGCATCTCCCTAACTTGCTCCCTTTGTTCTTCCTCCCTCCCAGCCCCACCACACTTATGTATATATCTGTGATTTATTTGTGTTGATATCTGTCTCCCCTGCTGTAGACTTTAAATTTGCTGTGGGCAGGGAATGTGTCTGTTTATTTTTGTACTGTACTCTCCCGAGCACTTAGTACAGTGCTCTGCACACAGTAAGTGCTCAGTAAATATGACTGAATGTATGAATGAACCCAGGTCCTCTGACTCCCAGGCCCATGCTCTTTCCACTAATAATAATAATAATAATACTATGTGTTGAGCACTTATTATAAGACAAGCACTATTCTAATGGCTGAGGTAGAAATGAGTTAAATTGGACATGGTTCCTGGCCCATATGGGTCCCACACTCTTATCCCCATTTTACAGATGAGGTAGCTGAGGCACAGAGAGGTTAAGTGACTTACCCAAGGTTACCCAGCAGATATATGGCAGAGTCAGGATTAGAACCTCGGTCCTTCAAACTCCCAGGCCCATGCTCCATCCACGAGGCCACACTACTGCTCTGAGAAGTCCTAAAGTGGTTAAGCGACTTTTTGAGGGTTGGTGGCAAGAAAGAGGAAGGTGGGACTTTACTTTGAAGATGATCCATTCATTCAGTGGTATTTATTGAACGCTTACTATGTGCACAGCACTGTACTAAGCACTTGGAAGGTACAATTCGGCAACAGATAGAGACGATCCCTGCCCATTGACGGGCTTACAGTCTAATCGATCCATCCAGCAAGGGCAGGGGGGACCCAGACTGGCCTGCCAGAGCCAGGGATCTCCCAGCTGGACATGAGAGTTGCTGCTGCTGTCACTGCCCTGCTCGGTTCTACATTAGGGACGGTGTCCGTGGTACCCCTGGTAGGGTGTGAAGGAGACCCCCAGAAGCTCCATTTTTGTTTTCATTTCATTTAAAAACACGACAACAGGTAAATCCTCCGGAGCAGCGGCTGAAGTGGGAAAAGCATAAAAGCATATCTGTGGCTCCGCGCCAGACCCCAAGACCCTCATCGGGACTGCGAGGCATCGGATTGAGGAGCAGCATGGCCTAGTGGATAGAGCACGGGCCTGGGAGTCAGAAGGACCTGGGTTCTAATCCTAGCTCTGGCACTTGTCTGCTGGGTGACCTTGGGCAAGTCACTTGACTTCTCTGGGCCTCAGTTCCCTCCTCTTCCAAATGGAAACCTAATGCCTCTCTCCTTCTTACCTAGTCTGTGAAACCTATATGGGGCCTGATTAGCTTGTATTTACCCCAGTGCTTAGTACAGTACTTGCCACATAGTAAGCACTTAAAGTATTATTATCATTATCAGATTACATCATATAACTTTCAGGGGGAGGATTGGGATTGGTAGAACGGGTAGGGCGTCCAGACAATTTGTAAGCCAACCAAATAACTCTTATACAAAAAGAAAGAGGACCCATCCTGAAAATGAGAATCCAAAGGTGAAATACTTTTAATTGTCAAAATAGGTGTAATTCTCTCTGAGGTTTTACAAGTGGTAATACTTTGTATTATCCGTATTCCAGGAGGTCGTGTTTAACGTGGTCTTTCAAACCTTTAGACCGTGTTTAATTACTGAATTAAAATATATTAAACCTTTTAATTGGCAAATTGATGTTTCCTTATTTTCCCCTTGGCTCTCTCCAAATGAACTATTTGGCGTCAAGCAGCATTTTGACAAAAATGCTTTCTCTTTAGAAATGTAGTAAAAAATTAATCCCCAATTACAGAACTAGAAAAAGCTAATCCTAATTAAAGTGTAGTCACGTGAGGCTTTGAACTCATTCCGTCTGGATTACAATGTAATCCATGATCTCATCTTCTTTCATCTTTAATCAGAATTTATTGAACTTTTTAAATGCTAAATTTACCTATAAAGGAACATAAACATGTTGTTCATTATAGGTTGTGAATATATTAAATTCCAAATGAAAAATTAATATTAAAAAAAGTTTGTTCCATAAATATTTAGTGTAAAACCAAATGTAAAGAGCAATATTTTATTTTGTGCTCCTTGATTTTATTTTTGAAAAATTACAAAATAGAAGAATGTTTTACTCTATTTCTATGGGAAATTGAAATATGCTTAGGGGACATAGCTTCATGGATGATTAATAAATGGTATTTATTGATCACATACTGCTAAAAGGACATGGTATGAAATTTTTTTAGAGAGTACAGTTCAGCTGATAGACATGATCCTTGCCCACAAGGAGCTTCAAATGATGATATGCTTAGCCCGACAGTTAATTTTTCCCATTGAGTGCACTCTTGAAAAGAAAGTAACCATAGTGACCTCTTCTAGCATGGTTTCTCCTCTGTGAGTCATAGTATGATTGGATCATTATGGATCGTAGACTTAATTACAGTGTATTATGCCAGAAAAAAAAAATCTTCTTCACCAAGAACGTTCAGAAGGGAGTCAGCAACCGTAACGTTTTGCCACAAGAAAGGGATATTATTCTTGTGAAAGAAAAAAATCTGCGTAGAAAAATGAAAGCTATTTATAGAACTTGATTCTGTAAGATATACTGATCAAAGATCATGTTTCCTCCCTTGTATTTCTGTGACTGTGTAGCTTTCTAAACAGAAATACCAACCAGTGGCAACAGTAATAATGTTCATTCATTCAGTCGTCTTTCCTGAGCACTTACTTTGTGCAGAGCACTGTACTAAGCGCTTGGGACGTACAGTTCAGCAACAAATAGAGACAATCCGTGCCACAGCGGTCTCGTGGTCTAGGCGGGGGAGACAGACATCGAAACAATTAAACAGGTGTCAGAAGCATCACTATAAGTATATAGAATTATATATACACACATCATTGATGATAAATATAATTATAAATATGTGCATATTTACATAAGTGCTGTGGGGCAGGGAGAGGGGTTGAACAAGGGGAGCGAATCGGGGTGATGAGGAGGGGCGGGGGAGCAGAGGGAAAAGGGGGCTTAGTTTATTAGGCACTTACTGTGCACACCACCATACCAACTTCAGGAAAAGTCATGGGTGAGATTAGATCGAGTCTCTGGCCCTCGAGGGGCTCAAAATCTCAGTATAAAAAAAGGGAGAAAGAACTGGTGACTGACACGTGAGGTGAAACAATGTAGGATCAACCTAGAAAGGTCTGTGATAAAAATGTGTCTCTTCAAAATTTTATGGTTTACTGGGTTGACTTTTAAGTGCTTCCATTAACAGTTCCCAGCAGTGTTACAAAAATACATTCAGGGTGAAATTCGCATCCAGTGCTAGCTTTGGAGGTGATTTGTACTTAAATTTACAATGAGCCAGTTAGCAAAACAAGCTTGCCTATGTAAAGCAAATTAACTGAGCCATTATTTTATTGTTCGGTAAATCTCTGACTTAGTGTTTCATTGCATCCTCTGTTAGAATGTTTACATTTCTTCAAATAATTGTGTGCGATAGAGGTGTGAGGACCCGTGTCTGCCGCCCCCACCTCGAGACTGTGAGCTCGATGAGGGCAGGGAAAGTCACTGTCGTGACTCAGTGGAAAGAGCCCGGGCTTGGGAGTCACGGGTCATGGGTTCTAATCCAGGCCCTGCCGCTTGGCAGCTGTGTGACTTTGGTCAAGTCACTCCACTTCTCTGGGCCTCAGTTACCTCATCTGTAAAATGGGGATTAAAACTGTGAGCCCCATGCGGGACAACCTGATGCCCTTGTATCCCCCCAGCGCTTAGAACAGTGCTTGGCACGTAGTAAGCGCTTAACAAATACCAACAGTATTATTATTAGTGTGTTGTACTTTCCCAAGTACTTAGTACAGTGCTTTACACACGGTAAGCGCTTAATACATATGAATGAATGAATGAATGACCACAGGACCTTAAATGATCTAAATTCATTCACTCATTCAGTCGTATTTATTGAGCGCTTACTGTGTGCAGAGCATTGTACTAAGTGCTTGTAATAGTAGTAGTATGAAGCACCCTCTATGTGCCAAGCACTGTTCTAAGATCTGGGGTAGATAGAAGGTAATCAGGTTGGCCCACGTGGGGCTCACAGTCTTCATCCCCATTTTACAGATGAGGAAACTGAGGCACAGAAAAGTGAAGGAACTTGCCCAAGCTCTCAGAGCAGACAAGTCCAGCCGCGTGGTTTAGTGGCAAGAGCACGGGCTTGGGAGTCAGAGGACGTGGGTTCTAATCCGGGTACACCGCCTGTCTGCTGTGTGACCTGGGGCAAGCCACCTCACTTCCCTAGTGCTTCAATTCCCTCACCTTTAAAATGGGGGTTAAGACTGTGAACCCCACGTGGGATAACCTGATTACCTTGTGTCTACCCCAGCGCTTAGAACAATGCTTGGCACATAGTAAGCGCTTAACAAATACCATCATTACTGTTATTATTATTAAATGAGAGGGCTGGGATTAGAACCCACGTCCTCTGACTCCCAAACCCGTGCCCTTGCCAGTAGTAAACCTGCTTTAACCAGGCTCCCCACGAAGAGACCAAATTTGGCAAAAAGAGGAATAGGAGCTCCCCCTTGGCTGTCACCTCCTGCTCTGCACGTAGTAAGCGCTCAATAAATACTCTTGAATGAATGAACTTCCTGTTAGTAAACTAATAATGTTAGTATTTGTTCAGCACTTTCTACGTGCAGAGCACTGTTCTAAGCGCTGGGGTAGATGCAGGGGAATGAGGTGGTCCCTTGTGAGTCTCACAGTCTTCATCCCCATTTACAGATGAGGTGACTGAGGCACAGAGAAGTGAAGTGACTTGCCCACGGTCACACAGCTAAGTGGCAGAGCTGGGATTCGAACCTATGACCTCTGACTCCCAAGCCCGGGTTCTTTCCACTGAGCCACGCTACTAGATGCTTGGGAGTGCACCTTAGAGACCAAAAAGATTTAATGCAGTTTGCTGAAACCCCCCCCCGGAGATGCTCCTCAATTCCCGGGATTCTCTCAGGAATTGGGGGAAGATACATAACAGCGGGGAGACTCTCCCAACAAGACCACCAACTGTTTCATCAATCACTGTGTACCACCTACTGTGCTAAGGCAATCACTGGTGTTTTCCGAGTGCTTAAGACAGTAAAGGAACTGTACTGAGTGCTTGGGAGAGTAAAATGCAAAAGCTTAAGTGTAAACAGTCCCTGACCACAAGGAGTTTACAAACTAGAGGGGGAGACGGGCATTCCAGTAAACTGCACATAGTAGGTACATAAGCGCTCTGCGGCTGAGGTAGAGGTGACTATAGATGTGCTTAACCAGACTTTCAAAGCATGAGTGATGCAGAAGGGTGAACCTAAGATCCCTTGGAGATGTGACTTCAGTGGGGTTACGAAGCTGTGGAGAGCAATGGCCTGGCCGACGTGAAGAGGGAGGGAATTTCCAGCTGGAGGGAGGACACGGGCAAAGGGTTGGCAGGGAGAACAACGAGCCCGAAGTGTCATGTCCAGGTTAGGGTTAGAGAAGCAAAAAGTGGGGGTGGGTTGTAGCAGAAGATGGGTGAGGTGAGGCAGGAAGGGGAGCCCCAACTGACCCTCTTAAAGCCGACGACACGGAGTTTCTGTGGACGTGGAGACGGATGATCAACCATTGCTGTTTTGGGGTAGAGGGAGGACGTGTACTAAGTGTTCTAGAAAAATGATCTTTGCGGCAGAGTGGCATATGGACTGGAGAGGAAAAACAAGAGGCTGGAAGGTCAGCAAGGAAGATGGTGTAGTAGTCAAGGAGGGATATGGTAAGTGCTTAGACCCGTTTGGGTGGAAAGGAAGGAATGATTTCTAGAGAAGTCGAGACGGTAGAACTGAGAGGATTTGGTGGCAGGCTGAATAGACAAGTTGCTTGAGAGAAATTAGTAGAGGACAATACTAAGGGTACGGGCTTGGGAGACAGGAAGAATGGTGGTGGGGTCTGTGGTAATGGGAAAGTTGGGGGCAGTGTGGAGTTTGGGTGATAAAATAACCATTTTTTCCCTTACATCCAATTAAAACATCAAAGCTTTAAAACCTGTCCTTCGCTGGTATAAGCCAGTCATAACTGAGCACAGAAGCTCTTTTTGTTGGTGAAATGGCAGGGTGTTTGAAGTTAATATTTTCTACGGAAGAAGCAGCACTTTTGAAATCTTCTGTTTCCATGGTACACAGGTTGAGCCAGACTAATGGGTTGAGGAAAATGAAGACTGTATATATTATGAGTCAGTTCATTACCGCGGGAGAACAAAGCACTCCACCCACAACTCCTTCTCTCACCTCTCACTGTTTATTCCTCTCAAACTCATTTCCCCACCAGGCTTCTGAACTCTTTGGCTTAGTGGAAAGAGGACAGGCTTGGGAGTCAGGGGATATGGGTTCTAATCCCCCACTTGTCTGCTATGTGATCTTCGGCAAGTCACTTAACTTCTCTGTGCCTCAGTTACCTCATCTGTAAAAGGGGAATTAAAAAATGTGAGTCCCACGTGGGGCAATCTGATTACCCTGTATCTACCCCAGAGCTTAGCACAGTGCTTGGCATGTAGTCAGCACTTAAATACCATCACTATTATTATTATTATTATCATTTTTACGATTCTTCAAGCCCTCATCCTACCTGAAACTTTGTCACCATTCCAGTCTGCCGGACATAGTCCTCCTCCATGACCTCCCCTGCCTCCTCCTCCCCCCACTCATAACCGCTCCCCCTCGCCAAATTGTAGTACACAGTCTCTTCATTCATTCAAGAGTATTTATTGAGTACTTTCTGTGTACAGAGCACTGTACTAAGCGCTTGGAAAGTGCAGTGCAGCAATGGAGACAACTTCTGATCACATCCTCCCCACTCCCACATCATTACATATGCACACAAAGTCACCCTAAGTGTCTATATATATATATATGTACTTTTGTATATACACATATATTATTAGATATTAGATATATAATATATGTGTATATATAAAAGTGCCCCGATCGATATGTGGATGTATATCTCGATGAATGCCCTAGTCCATTTAGGAGAAAACCACTGTGGACACTCCATTAAGCGTAGCACATCAAACAGCTGCCTTTATGTGGTCAACATGGGATTGGCACTATAGATCTCCCATTGGCTTTTTCAGCCAAATGGGCACTTATAGGGGAGGTTCATTGTCAGGGATCTCTATCTTTGGGTGTGAAAGACAAAATACCTGCTTAAGCACTCATTCACCCATTCATCCTTCCATTCTCTTATTGTAAGTTATTTTGTGATAGTCTACTCCTTAGGTCTTTGGGGACAGGGATTATGTCTTAGGATAATCATCAATGGTGATGGACGCTAGCGATGACAAACCGGTATTCCCAATCTACACTAAATTGTTTGAAGAGAAGAAATCAAAATGCCACAGATCCTTTCTCCTTTCTGCTCTAGTGCCTACATCACTTCTCAAAGGTCTTTTTAAAAATGCTTTTGGAGGCAGGATTTTCATCCACTCTTCTGAAACTGCAGCACACACATCTGAAGCTAGGGAAGGCGATCCAGAGCTTAGAACATCTTGACTGTTTTAATCTTCACTCCGTAGGGCGAAGCCTCAATATCTTAAAGCTACAACTGCAAGGGAGCATCAGTTACCTCATAAGCAATGAATCGTATGTATGAAATTGTGTTTTGTTCGTCGGTGTTATGAAGTCAGTTCATTTTATAGGGAGGTGTCACGGGTGTGTGTTTTCTGGAACTGCTGGTAGCAAGATTGCTTCAGTAAATAATTTAGCAGAGCAGTAAGAGATCAAGGAAATTGCTCTGATCTCATCTGAAAACATCTGAAACCCTGAAATTTACAGAGGGGCAAATAGGCAAGGTTCAGTAGGCTAGAAAACACTGTGTAGCATCTGATTTCCCTCTGGGGAAGCTGTGACTATTTATAGAAAAAGATAAGGAGGGAGAAAAGTGACAAGGTTAATGGCACTCCAGTGTGTTTGCTCCACGTGAATAGCTGTTAGACTATTTCTAACCAATCTAACATGACCCGCCAAATGGCAAAATGACTTTTCTTATTAGGTCAAATCCTAACCGGTTCCTCTGATTGGCAAAAAAGCCCAGCATGGAGTATCCGCTTTCTCCTGGCAGTCTCTGCAACCTCTCTGCCTCAGTGACGGGGAAAGAGCAGAGGCAGTGGAAACAGAGCCCTCAGAAATGCTCACCTGAAACCCAGAAGAGCCTGTCCTTAGATGTGGGCAAATAGAAGCTCTCGCCTCACACATTCAGGGTAGCACTGGAAACAACAAAATCTGCAGTAAATGAAAAAACTAAGGGCCGGAAAAAAGCAGCAGTGTGGGATAGAGGCCTAAGGGTCTAATGATAGTAGTAATAATAATGATTGAGATATTTAAGTTCTTACTATGGGCTACACTGTGGGGAAGATAATAGATAATCAGGTTAGCCACAATTCCTATCCCAAATGAGACTCGTGGGCTATGGGCGAGAGAGAAAAATGTTGATATACTGTAAACTTGTTCTCTACTTTAAGCTCACTGTAGGCAGGGAATGTGTCAGTTTTTTGTTATAAGGTATCCTCCCAAGAGTTTAGTACAGTGTTGTGCATGCAGGAAGTGCTCAATAAATACGATCAACTGGCTGAGTAGTGTCATGGCACATATTGAACTCAGCGCCTTTTGGTGGCCAGGATTGAGGATTCCACATTGGCTTTCTCAGCCACCCGTGCATTCATAGGTTAACCTAATTGTCAGGGCTGCCTTCTTCCAATATGATGGGTGACCATATTTATATGCAGTGTTTCCTCTAATACATCATACAAGTCTGAAGTCTCCCTGTGAAAGAAATGCCCTGGATTAAATGCCTTATGAAATCTGCCTACTCTTTCTTTCCATTTCCTGAGGGCCGAAGGGTGACACACAAGATTCTGAGCCCCAGGGTTGGGTCTGTTTTGGGGATTCATTCTGGCCTGGGACAGTTCCAGTCACCAGGATCATCGCTAAGGAGGCAGGGAGGGGAGGCCGATGTGAATGGTTTGGGTTAATTTTGGGGAGTCTGGTCCAGTCGTGTGTCTTCTAGTCTTTTTCTGTAGCCCTATCAAGCCTCCACCTGGACCCCAGAATTACCACCACCTCTTCTTAAGATCCAACTGGAATCAACTGGTACCCCTCTGGGTCGGTATACCCAGCTTCTCCAATTCCTCAGTGGTATATGTTGAGCACTTACTATGTGCAGAGCACTGTTCTAAGTGCATGGGAGAATACAACAGAATTAGCAGATATGTTTCCTGCCCATAACGAGTTTACGATCTAGAGGAGAAGACAGATAATAATAATGTCGGTATTTGTTAAGCGCTTACTATGTGCAGAGCACTGTTCTAAGCGCTGGGGGAGATACAGGGTCATCAGGTTGTCCCACGTGAGGCTCACGGTCTTCATCCCCATTTTACAGTTGAAGTAACTGAGGCACAGAGAAGTGAAGTGACTTGCCCACAGTCACCCAGCTGACAAGTGGCAGAGTCGGGAATCGAACCCATGACCTCTGACTCCCAAGCCCGGGCTCCTTCCACTGAGCCACGCTGCTTCTCTAATGTTAATGTAGTGCATAGATACGACTCCTACAGCCCTGTGGGGCTGGACTCAACAAGGGGTAATAATAACAATAATTGTGGTATTTGTTAAGCGTTCACTATGCGCCAATCACTATACTAAGTGCAGGGGTGTGTGCAAGCAAATTGGGTGGGGCACATTCCCTGTCCCGTATAGGGCTCTCAATCTCAATCCTCATTTTACAGATGAGATAACTGAGACCCAGAGAATTCAAGTGACTTGCCCAAAGAGACACAGCAGAAAATGGTGGATCTGGAATTAGAACCCATGACCTTTCCGACTCCCAGGCCCATGCTCTATCCATCCTGAGCCATGCTGCTCAGAATGGGGGGTAGCTACTCTCTACCTTGTCAGGCCACTATTTACCTTTGCCTTTTATATTTACCTAATAGAAAGCCCTCCTGAAAGTCCATTGGAGAGAGTGTGGTTCTGGGTATCAGGAAACCAGAAACATGGAACAGGTGGGAGCAGGTGCTTAATGTCCAGGGGATGTTTCATCACAAATTTGTCTCACGTGGGTTTCTGCAAGTTCACAATCTCCCGGTGTTAATAATAATGTTGGGGTTTGTTAAGCGCTTACTATGTGCCGAGCACTGTCCTAAGCGCTGGGGTAGACACAGGGGAATCAGGATGTCCCACGTGGGGCTCACAGTCTTCATCCCCATTTTACAGATGAGGTAACTGAGGCACAGAGCAGTTAAGTGACTTGCCCCCAGTCACACAGCTGACAAGTGGCAGAGCTGGGATTCGAACTCATGACCTCTGACTCCAAAGCCCGCGGCCTTTCCACTGAGCTACGCTGCTTCTCTTTATGGAAAGCATTGTGGCCTAATAATTAGAGCCGGGGCCTGGGAGTCAGAAGGACATGGGTTCTAATCCCAGCTCCACCACCTATCAGCTGTATGTCCTTAGGAAAGTCACTTCACTTCTCTGCGCCTCCATTACCTCATCTCTAAATTGAGGATTAAGAGGTTGAGCCCCACGTGAGACTACCTATCTGCCGAATGTCCTTAGGAAAGTCACTTCACTTCCCTGTGCCTCAGTTACCTCATCTCTAAATTGGGGATTAAAGGGTTGAGCCCCGCTCTATGCAACTCGATTAGCTTGTGTCTCCCCCCAGTGCATAGCGCAGTGCCTGGCACATTAGAATGCCTGGTACATAGTAAGTATTTAACAAATGCCATAAAAGAAATTGCGTGTTCTCTTGTTTCTCTGGAAAGCAGGAAGAGCGAATAAATTTGAAGATGAAGCCAGATTGGTTAGATATTCTGGAAAACAACCTGGCTGGTAAAGGTTAAGAAGCGTGATGGTGCCAGTTAGGTGGATTGTGGATTACTAGTCTCTGGAGATTTTTTTCTTTAAGCGATTTGACGATGCTCCAATAAGAAAAATTTAAACTGTAAACCCTTCCAGCCTGGTTGTCAAAAGGGCCTGAGTTCTAATCCTGGCTCTGCCACTTGTCTGCTGTGCAATCTTAAGCAAGTCACTTGATTTCTGGTGCCTCAGTTATCATGACTGTAAAATGAGGATTAAGAATATGAGTCCCATGTGGACAAGGAGTGTGTCCAACCTGATTAACTTGCACCTACTTTCATTCAGTAGTATTTATCGAGCGCTTACTGTGTGCAGAACACTGTACTAAGCACTTGGAATGTACAGTTAGGCAACAGACCTACCTCACTGCATAGTGCAGTGCCTGGCACATAGTAAGCACTTATATACCATATAAAAATAAATAATAAAAAGGCTGAAGGCTTTTCCAATTCTCTTGTTCCATGATTGACTACATTTGTTTTCAAGCGGAAAAAAATCACCAACAACTTTATTTTGGGGGCACCTACTGCTTATACAGAGGTGTGTATAAGGCATTTGGGAAAGATGATGCGTAAAATGTAATCTCTGCTCTCCTCGAGTTGCACAAAGATCAGATGTTAAAAAGTATTTTAAAGGGTAACTACAGGATGCTCACTAAAGCAGATGACAAGATGGAAATTTTACTCATTTTCATGCATTCTCAAGCATTTGTTTCTCCCCATTTTTAAGTATTTCTTGAGTTTTTCATAAAATTCTAATCAACTACTTGATAGTATCAGATTTTGCAAATAGAAGAGCTGTGAAGACATTTTGAAGGGGAAATTGGTATTTTGGAATGTAGATTTTTAACTGTAATAATCATTATGGTCTTAAAATATAGAGTCTATGTTTCCATTTTATTTGATTAAAACTTTAGATGGAATATAGTTATGTCTCTCCTGATAGAGGAAACAGCAATGGATAATTTAATTAGTGGTTATTACAGATGCACCAGAAAGCTGTTAGCTTTATACTGAGCCTGGCAAAGGATAGGATGCTTTGGAGAGCAGCATGGTGATAATTGTAATTAAATATTATTTATTGATTTGAATGGCTACTTTTATCAGCCTCCAAGGACTTTTTGGAATTAGCTAACTCGTGCTAAAATTCTAAAGCTTATATTCAGTAAGGCAACATTTAGCGTGGCACCTCCATTGTGCTTTTTGTGTTTCTGTCATGTGGTTCTAAGGGTGCACTGTCAATTACTAACTTCGAAGGAATCCAACAACTCTATAAAAAATTCCCTCCACCTACCAGCAGTGATTGTAAGAATCAAGTCAGGGTCATCAACCAACCATCACGGGCGTAGAAGAGGGTTGGGCCACATGCCCCGTTTATTGTACCAAGCGAATCTCCCTGAGATCACCCTGCCTCTGGGGTTTAAATCCATGGATGAAAGTTGATCTGACTCTGGTGAGAGGCTCCCTTCTCATAAAGCAGCGCGCATAGCATTTCAGGTGGTCTCCTAGGAAACTGCATCATGGCCACGGAGCATTTATTGCTTCTTGCTGATGGTTAACAAAGACAAGTTTCTGCTTCAGAGAACTTTGTCAGACCACAACCTCTCCCCAGCCCTTCCATCCTTACGGGGTTCCAGAGATAAGGGATATTGGTGGTGGGAAAGATGAGGAGGGGGCCCAGTGAGGAGTTGGTTCTCTGTCCAGCCTGGTAGCGGCCTGGCCTAGTGGAAAGAGCACGAGGACCTGGGTTCTAAGCCATTTATCTGCTGTGTAACCTTGGTATTTATTAATTTATTAATCAGTGGTTTTTATTGAGTGCTCACTATGTGCAGAGCACTATACTAAGCATTTGAGAGAATACAACAGAATTAGTCTCTTCCCTTGCCCATAAAGAGCCTACAGTCAAGAGGACTATTGAGCCCCCACTATGCAGATGAAGAAACTGAGGCACAGGGAGGCAGCATGGTGTAGTGGATAGAGCACAGGTCTGGGAATCAGAAGGTCATGAGATCTAATCCTGGCTCCACCACTTGTCTGCTGTGTGATCTTGGGCAAGTCACTTCACCTCTCTGGGCCTCAGTTCCCTCCTTTGGAAAATGGGGATTGAGACTCTGGGCCCAACGTAGGACAGGGAATGTATCCAACCCGATTTGCTTGCATCCACCCCAGCACTTAGTATAGTGCCTGGCACATAGTAAGCACTTAACAAACACCACTAGTGTTTAATAAGTTGCATGATTTGCTCAAGTCACACAGCAGGCAAGCAGCAGACTGAGGATTAGAACCCAGCTCCGCTGACTCCCAAGACCCTGCTCTTTCCACTCTCCTTCTCTAAGTGGCACAGGTAGAATGAAGAGTGCCATTGAGCTAACTGGTTTCTATGTTTCCGTGAAGTAAAGGAATATAAAGCTAGTAAAAGGAATCAAAATAGGGATTTGGTACTGGCTTTGTCTTCATGTATCAAAGATACTAAAGACCACAGTGTATACAAAACTGAGAGCTGAACCTGAGGTGGTAGTCACTGTGCTTGCAGGGCTGTGGGAAACTTTGATTTCTTCAGACTTCGCTTGTCATCTTGAACTCTTTCAGTGGGAGGTTCTAAAATTATGGAGAAAAAAGGAGCTATTTTGTTGAAGCTAGTCTCTAGGTGTCCATTTATGGGGAGTAGGGAAACAGCTGCTTTAAAATAAAAAATCAAAACCCGTACATTCTCATTAAAAACTGCACAGCTGGGAAACTCTGATTTGAACTGCAAACAAAATTGAAACAAAGAATGGCCAGTGTCCATTCTGGATTACTTAGACTTCTTTAAATGAATGGACACCACTCTCAAGTTTGGTTGTGTCGGTCAATTTAAGTTAAAGACAAATCTATCCCATTTCTATGAACCTTCTGTTATCAAGTTTCACCCTGAAAAGTATTTCTTTTTGTTTGTTAAACCTATTTGTTGTTAATCAAGTTTCCGGAAATGAGAATTTGAATTGGAAATGTGAGTGCTGAAGTTGGAAATGCAATATTCCAGTACGTGGAACCTCTCTATTACCACTGGATGAGACACGGCAGGGCACGGCAGATAGCCGCAGGATAGTGAGTTGGCCGAAAGTAGAATCTTTTTTGACCTAATCAGTGTGGCTGTCTAATTTTCATTTGTTGCGCCTCAGTTGACTTTTATGTGTGATCATCATTGTAACGAGGGCTTTCTTCCACTAAGACATACTAATGGACTCCACTAGAGAACAGGGGTTAGTAACGAAAAAGATAAACAAAGTCACCCTTGGAGATGAAGGGCTTTGGAGGGGACATCAACAAGGATCCTTTGCTTGTATGTTTTGAAGACATTACCGATCCCTCAATCATTAGTTTTTACTGAGCATTATTTATTTTTATAGTGTGTTAAGCACTTACTACGTGCCAGGTACTGAACTAGCTCCTCGGGTAGATATAAGCTAGTCAAGTTGGACCCAGTCCGTATCCCACATGGGGCTCACAGTCTTAATCTCCATTTTACAAATGAGGTAATTGAGGCACAGAGAAGTTAAGTGACCTGCCCAAGATCGTGCAGCAGGCAAGTGGTAGAACCAGGGTTAGAATCCAGGTCTTTCTGACTCCCAGGCCTGAGCTGTATCCAGTAGGCGATGCTATTTCTCACATTGCGCAGAACACTGTACTAAGCTCTTGAGGAAGCACAGCAGAGTTAATAGGATCCCTGCCCTCAAGGAGTTTATCATCTAGCAGGGGAGACAGTACAATAAATCGGTAGGGAGAAGCAACCCAGAGCAACCCAGTTTAAAGGATAGCCAATTACAAGTCATGAATTGTAGGTGGGGCCAAGGGAGGCCGAAGACCAAGCAAATTCCATCCCCTCATTAGCGTCCTGAGTAGGATGAAGCTGCAGAGAAAGAGGAGCTATGCCCTTCTGCCAGTCTGTGCCCCGAAACTGATCAGTGTTATCACCAACATCCCACCAATCACCGCAGGACATATTTCCCCAGTACCTTAGTACAGTTCTCTCCAATCAGTCATATTTATTGAGTACTTACTGTGCAGAGCACTGTACTGAGCCCTTGGGAGAATACAGTATGACAGAGTTGATAGACATGTTCCCTGTCCACAATGAGTTTACAACCTAGAGGGAAGGACAGCCATTAACATAAATAAAATAAATCATGTATATGTGCATAAGTGCTATAGGTCTGGAGGAGGGGTGAAGAAATAAGTTCTAATTCGGGCTCTGCCACTTGTCTTCCATGTGACCTTGGGCAAATTACTTCTCTGTGCTTCAGTTACCCCATCTGTAGCATGGGGATTAAGACTATGAGCACTATGCGGGATAGGGACTGTGTCCAACCCAATTTGTGGCTATCCACCCCTGGCTCTTAGTTCAGTGCCTGGCACGTAGTAAGCGCTTAACAAATAGCATTATTATCATTATTACTATTATTAAGAAAGAGGGTTAATCCAAGGCCACGAGTAATACAGAAGGGAGTAGGAGAAGAGGAAATAAGGGCCTATTTGGAGAAGGCCTTTTGGAGCAGATAGGCCTTCAAAAAAGGCTTTGAAGGTGGGGAGTGTGATCATTTATCAGATATGAAGAGAGGTGGGGAACTACAAACAGGGGCAGGATGTGGGCAAGAGATGAGTGATGAGATAGATAAGGTGATTGAATGTTTTAAAGCCGGTGGTGAGGAGTTTCTGTTTGATATGGAGTTGGATGGGCAACAACTAGAGGTTTTGGGGAGTGGGAAAACATGGACCGAACACTTTTGTAGAAAAATTATCTTGGCAGTGCTATGAAATGTGGCCTTGAGAGGAGAGAGACAGAAGGTAGGGAGGTCAGCAAGTAGGCTGATGCAGTAATCAAGAAGGGATGGCTTAAATGCTTGGATTAAAGTCCTAGCAGTTAGGAAGGAGAGGAAAGAGTGGATTTGAATGATGTTCTGAAGGTTGAACTCACAGGATTGGTTGACAGATTGAATGTGTGCGATGAATGAGAGAGAGAAGTCAAGGATGTTGCCAAGGTTGGAGACTTGTGAGACAGGAGGGATGATGGTGCCGTCTACAGTGACAGGAAAGGGGGAAGAGAGGATTTGGATGGGAAGATAGGAGCTCTCTGTTTTGAACATGTGAAGTTTGAGGTGTCATTGGGACATCCAAGTGGAGATGGCCTGAAGAACGGAGGAAATGGGAGACTGCAGAGAGGGAGAGAGATCAAGGCTGGAGATGTAGATTTGAGAATCATCCCCATTAGAGGTGGTAGTTGAAGCTCTGGGAGTGAATGCGTTCTCCAAGTGAATGGGTGTAGGTGGAGTATAGAAGGGGAACCAGACCTGAGCCTTGAGGGACTTCCACAGTTAGGGGATGGGAAGCAGAGCCTGCAAAAGAGACTGAGAATGAGCGACCAGGGAGTAGGAGAATCAGGAGAGGACAGTTTCCGTGAAGCCGAGGTTGGATAATGTTTTCAGGAGATGAAGTTGATGGTCGACCTTGTCGAAGACACCTGGGTGGTTGAGGAAAATTAGGATGGAGTAGTGGTCATTGAATTTGACCAGAAGGACATCATAGGTGACCTTTTAGAGGGTGGTTTCCGTGGAGTGAAAGGAGAGGAAACCAGATTGGAGGAGGTCAAGCAGAGAATGAACTCTGCCCACCTTAGATGTTCAATAAATGCCATTGACTGATTGATGACTCCCAAATCTACATCACTAGCCCTAATCTTTCTCCCCAACTGCAGTTGTGTGTTTCCTTTGGACTGCAAGACATTTCCCCAAGAATTTAGTTCCGGCACCTTAAAATTAAACAAAATAGATCAAAAATGGTATTTTCTTATCTCCCAAATCTCCTCCTCCTCCTAGCTTTCCCGAAACGTTTGACGACACCACTGTCGTTCTCTTCTCTCAAGCACAAAGTCTTGGTGTTATCCACGACCCTTAACCCTCTCTCTCAAATTCATCTTTGTTGCTAAATCCTATTGGGTTTTTCCCTCATTCATCAAAAATGGTACTCACTGAACTTTTACTATGTGCAGAGCACTGAACTAAGCACTGGAGAGAGTACAGTGTAACAGAATTGGTAGACATGTTCCTTGCCCACAAGGAGCCTAATATTATTATTATTTATTAATGATTAATACTGTTAGTGGTATTTAAGCACTTACTATATCTGCAACTTCTTTATGTTAATGTCTGTCTTCCCGCCTCTAGACTATAAGCTTGTTTTGGTCAAGGAAAGTGTCTGTTTAATGTTGCATTGTACTCTCCCAGTCACTTAATACAGTGCTCTGCATATAGTAAGGACTTAATAAATGTGATTGAATGAATGATTGTGTCAAGAACTGTACTAAGCACCGGGATAGATATAACCAGGTCAAAGTCTAAGTAGGATGGAGAACAGGTTTTCAGTCCCCATTTTGCAGCTGAGGGAAGTGACGCATAGAGGAAGTGAAGTGACTTGTCCAAGGTCACACAGCAGACAAGTGGCGGACCTGGGATGAGAACCCAGGTTCTCTGACTCCCAGGCCTGTGCTCTTTCCACGAGGCCATGCTGCTTCTCCTTTTCTCATTTGGAGCAATTTGCTGTCAGGCACCGCTTAGATAGAATGTGTAGAAGCAGGAACCGTAGCAGAAGGGCCTCTAAGATTCCGAGGAAGAGAAACAAACAGAGTGCTAAGTGTTGGTAGAGAACACACCTTTGAAGCCAGTACTGCCAGTTGTTTTTCAGAGAATGCCCTAACAGTGGCTCACATTCCAGTTGAACATTAGCTGATTTTTTTTTTAAAATCAGCTAGTGTTCTGTCCCCTACAGAACAGTTGGTAGCGAACTGGTGGCTTTTGACAACTAATCTTGTTTAGATCCACACAGCCCAGCAGTTACTGCTCAGTAAATCTTGTAATAGCTGTATGAATTCCAAGAGAGTGCTGAACTCGGGCATCCAAACTAATTGAGTTAGGTGGAAAATGATAGTTGTTTGCCTTTTTATTGACTAAATGGTTCTACTTTTCACCAGCCCATGTACAAGTTGCAATTTTGAGATCCTGGCATTGTCAACCTCTCCCAACCCGATGTTCAAAACAATCTAGTAGTTTGATTAATTTGTGATACAGAAGAGCCAGTGCATATTTGGGTGAGATTGCTCCATTCATCTCACTCAACAGAAACTGGTTAAGTCTTTGCTGGAATAGCTCCACTTCAGCGCACTGAACTGTGGGCAATTAGACTCCAGACAGTTTTCTACGCTTAGAGGTTGTGAAGCAACAGGACCCGTGGTTTAATTAAATGAGAACACCCATCGTGCAAAATAAAGAAGGTTCCTGTCTGTTAAGTGCAAAGTAGTCAAAATAAACGTTCTTTGATCGCAAGGCCCGCAGGTCCCTGCTTCTTTCAAACGTATAACGTGCTAGGTCTCACGCAAAGATTAGGGAAGCTAATAATAATAATGTTGGTATTTGTTAAGCGCTTACTATGTGCCGAGCACTGTTCTAAGCGCTGGGGTAGACATAGGGGAATCAGGTCGTCCCACGTGGGGCTCACAGTCTTAATCCCCATTTTACAGATGAGGGAACTGAGGCACAGAGAAGTTAAGTGACCTGCCCACAGTCACACAGCCGATGGCCTAGTGGAAAGAACACGGTCCTGAGAGTCGTGGGTTCAGGATTTAAATCCCGGCTCCACCGCTCACTGCTGTGTGCGACCCTCGGCAAGTCACTGACCTTCTTTGTGCCTCATTTTCCACATCTGCAAAATGGGGATGTGAAACCTGTCCTTCCTCCTATTTAGACTGTGAGCCCCATGTGGTACCTTATGATCTTGTCTTTCCCAGCATTGAGTACAGTGCTTAGCATATAATGAATGCTTAAAAAATACCATTGTAATTTTATCATTATTATCACTATAATTATCATTATTGTAATCATCATTATTATTATTTCCCTTTACTAGGGAAAGCAGCAGATATTTTTTGGGTCACAGTTCATTCATTCATTAATACAATCTTATGTGTTGAGCGCTTACTGTCTGCAGAGCGCTTGGGGGAGTACAAACTATTGATAGACACATTCCCTGCCCACAGTGACCGTTCTTTAATAATGCATTTTGGTGGGATTGGTCCATCTGAGCAGAGCTTCTAATTCCATGTCCATATTCACCATGGGGTCACAGTCTTCATCCCCATTTTACGGATGGGGTAAAGGTTGGTCCATCTGAGAGGAGCTACTTATTCCATGTCCTTATTCACCATGGGGTCACAGTCTTCATCCCCATTTTATGAATGAGGTAACTGAGGCACAGAGAAATGAAGTGACTTGCCTAAGGTCGCACAGCAGACAACTGGAAGAACCAGGACTGGAACGTAGGTCCTCTAACTTCTCCGCCCATGATCTTTCCATTAAGCCGCACTGCTTCCCTCATTCTAGAGGTGAGGAAAAATCTGTTCCGGCATCCCGGAAGCAGATCTGTCCTTGCGACCCACGGAAACTGCCGGGGCTTCGATGGGATGGCAAAAGCACTGTCACGTGTTCTGTGAAAACTGCAAGACCCTCCCTTTGAGGTACTAAGTTAGGTGAATGTTTCCTACATACACTCAGTGAACCCACAGATTAGCAGTGGCTCACCCAGTTTTTAGGGTAGACAGAGAAAGGGCTCTGCAGTTTGGGGATTAGTGCTATGTCCTCTGATAATATAACAATTCAAATATTGAGTCACCACAGTTGCAAGTTTGAAATGCTGGCCTTAAGCTTATGCTGGCTTCAGTTTACAGATTGTAGTTCTTCCTATATTCTCTAATCAGCTCTGTCCATTTTATGCAGCTTTGAACCAGTCAAAAATGCAAAATGAGCCATTCAACCCATGTTTCTTCTTACTGAAATATATAATACCAACCTACTCACAGTACCCCGATCTTATCTATCTCACCACCGACCTCTTGCCCTCAAGTCCTGCTGCTGGCCTGGAACAATCTCCAACAGACAATCACTCTCCCCACCTTCAGAGCCTTATTTGAAGGCAGCTCCCCTCCAAAGGGACTTCCCTTGTTTCCGATCACTCTCCCCACCTTCAGAGCCTTATTTGAAGGCAGCTTCCCTCCAAGGGGACTTCCCTTGTTTCCTTTTCTCCCATTCTCTTCTGTGTTGCCCTTGCATTTGGGTTTGCTCCCCTTTTACACATGTCGCACAGCACCTATGTACATATCTGAAATTTGTAAAATTTATATTAATGTTTGAACCCCCCTCTAGACCGTAAGCTCAATATGGGCAGAGGATATGTCTCCCAAACTCTATTTTATTGTAGTACTCTCCCAAGTGCTTAGTACACTACTCTGCATACAGTAAACTATCAATTAAAAACTATTGATTAATTGATATATACAGTGTAGGTGTCTATGCATCGATACAAATTAAGCATTCCACATATTTTAAGTGTGCGTGTACTCTCTATCTTGGGTCCCAGGTCTGTTGGTCTCCTATGGACCAAAATTTCCCTTCCCAAGAAGAGCCAATCTGTCCAGCATTTTAGGATCTTCAAAAGTAGCATTGAGAACAATTCTCCCAAACCTGCACAACTGCAACTGAAATCCAGTACTCGGCCACGTGTCTGCTGTGTGACCTTAATCAAGTCACTTGATTTCTCTGTGTCTGTCACCTCATCTTTAAAATGGAGATTAAGACTAACAGCCCCATTTAAGGCAGGAACTATGTCCAACTTGAATATCTTGTATATACCCCGGCACTTAGTATAGCGCCTGGCACCATAGTAAACACTTAGCAAATACCCTTAAAAAAAAAAAGCCTTAGAAGATCATTCAGGCCCTAAGATTCTTTAAAAAAAAACACAACTTTTTTAACCACATCCATGGAAAGTAAGAGAGTTGAATTTTTTGCTTCATTTGAACACTGCAGATACTTCCTTGACCATTCGATGACCTAATAGGGAAACAAGCAGCCAAATAATTCTCTCCTTTCCTCTCTCAGGCCTTACAAATGGATGATGCTGTGACTTTTTCTTTTTGGGATATATGAATATTACTTGCCCACAGCTATGTGTACATATGGTAAAGCATAGCTCAAACTTAATGGAAAAGGGAGTCTTTTTTATTTCTTCTTTCCTTCCTCTTTCCCTTTCTAAAAACCATTCCAAAACTATTGATTGCAGAGCCTAACTTTCTCTGATAAGAAATATGAGATTAGATTTTTGTTGGCTCAATTAATCTGGCATCTGTCCTCTGCACCCTATAAATCATTCTTCATGCAAACGAGGAATCAGGTTCCAGCGGTAATATTGATCCGTGCAGCCCTGTGTGTTAGGTGAAAAGCCTCTCTAATTACTTTGGCTGACTTTCGTTTTCTGCAGTGTCTTGGGAACCCCAGCTTCCAAGTTTTAGTGTTGCTTTCACTTAGCCTAAATTTGGAGCCTCGGTCTCCGGAGACAGACTTGGCCCTAGGCCGAAAAGAAAGTCCACCCACCAGCTAGCTCTGGCTGTGCTCGGCATAGAAATCAGAAAGAACACTGCCTCTGCCTTTCCGAGGTTTGATAACCTCTTCACTTTTCTTAGTCAGAGGTGTTTTGACCTTTAATTAAAAGGAAAATTTGTTGTCTTCCTTTGAGAAGACAGCAAATAATGAACTCATTAAAATGAGGTTAGTGTTCGGGCCTCAGAGCAATAAGAACTGAAGTCTCATTAGCAGCTAACAATCCAGAACACAGCACATAAATAAACCTAATATGGCACATCAAAATGCCTCGGTGCATTAAGTTTGAGCAGAATCAAATGTTTACAGTCAATGATGTCTGGGGCATGAAGTTTTAATGTACTTAATAGAGGAAAGCAAATTGCTTCCTATTAGCCATGAAATGTTGCTGCAGAAATTGCCCCAAAAAGTGTATTATGCAAATGAAGGATACAATTGTAATTAGCAAGGACATTGTAGGAAAATATCAGTCTTGCCTAATAGATGCAAGCAATTATGACGAATGAAGACGAGACAACTCAAAAGTAGTAAAGGTAATTACATAGACGGATGTGAGAGAGGATCGAGTATAAAAGCAAGATCGAGCAAGTTGTGGGTAATGGATGACATCAGGAGGGAGGAAATGCCGTGGTCAAAGCAAAATGTCACTTACTCAATAGAACCCCAAAGCAGGCAATTCTATAATCTTTTTGCAAGGAAAGGCTGTGAAGGAAATTAATCCGGAGAATTTATGTTGAAATCTGTTTTTCTTAAACCAAATTTAAGTTCATTAATCAATTAATGGTATTTATTGAGCGCTTACTGGATGCAAGGCACTGTACTAAGTGATTGGAAAAATACAATACAATAAAGTTAGGAGACTGGATCCCTGCCCAAGCAAGAGTTTACCATCTAGAGGAGGAGACTGACCTGGTAATTGATTACAGGTGGGAACCACGGAGGGAATAAGGATCAGTACATATATGCTGTGGGTGGGCTGAAGTTTCACTCAGTCTGCCAAATGAAATAAGGACTACCGAGTCCCAATTAGAAGTGTTATTGTGATTCTTCAGTGGCTAAACAAACAGAATAAAGATCTGCAAATTCTGGTGTTAATCTAATTGTCCTGTGTCAAAATATGTCTACAGAAATGATAACGGGGGAATTCTGCATTCTTCACTAGTTTGGTTCTTTGTCATTTGCTTTTTGCAAATAATCATTTTCTCTGATTAACAAACCTTTGCAAATGCTTTGGGGAGGGACCTGGACAGTTCAGGGGACTTAGAGATTTTTTTCAGAGTGCCAGAACATGACTTTAGGGAGCTAGTATTGCCACATACTCTCGTACCATAAGTCAGACATGGCGTAATGGATTGAGCACAGGCCTGGAAGTCAGAAGGTCATGGGTTCTAATCCCTGCTCCCACACTTGTGTGTTTTGTGATGTGGGCAAGTCACTTCACTTCTCTGTGCCTCAGTTACTTCATCTGTAAAATGGGGATTGAGATTGTTAGTCCCACAGGTGACAGGGACTGTGTCCAACTCGATTTGCTTGTATTCACCCCGGCGCTTAATACAGCACTTAACAAATAGCATCATTATTATTAAAATGTTGGTGTACTCTCCGTGTATTCCATTTGGCATCCTGATATAGTTTGCTTAGATCCAAGCTTCCCTGAGTCAATTGTTTATGTCTGGATTATAATATCTTTGGAACCTCTTGAATATCTCCTGAATCAATCGTGGTAAACAGGATATGCTTGAGGATAAATAGTGTGACCCAACTAAGAACTAAACACGGTTAGTGGGATTTTTTTCATGTCAGATCAGAGGAAAAAAAGAAGTCTATTATGAAAATAAAGCTGTTTTCATACTTAATAAAGGAGAAATGTATAGTGATATGTGGAGTCTTAGGGAGCTTTCCTCATCACACTCAGATAATACAAAGCATCCTATTAAATGATCCACTTTGTGGTTAAAATCAAATTCAGTTCAGTTCCATGTGAAAAAATATGACATGTCTACTTGGCCAGTCTTAAAGCTAGTTCCTTCCAGAATGCTTAGTAATAATGTCAATTGAATATCCATTTCATTATTCATTCGATCATATTTATTCAGCACTTACTGTGTGTAGAGCATTGTACTGAGCACTTGGGAGAGTACACTACAACAATAAACAGACACATTTCCTGCCCACAGCACTGAAAAAGGCTCTTAGAAAATACAGGATAAAGAGATGACACATTACCTCCCCACAGAAAATTAAACTCTAATGGAGGAGACAAACATAAAAGTATTTACTACCAGAGTGATCAAAATAAATAATTAAATAAGCGTATATACATGACCTTGGTAACACTAATATATCTAACAGAACAAGTGAGAGTTGTATTTCAAACATTAGTAATTGTTTAAAGTCACTGAAATATTTGCTAATTCTGCTTCTCCTTTATAGTGAATGGTTTTAAATTTTGTCCCTTCCCTGCAGGGACAGGGACGTGGTAGAGTCGGATTTCATCCAGTGATAAATAAGCAAAGTGATTTTATGATACTGGAAAAGAAGGAGATTTAAATCTGGCCGATGGTAATGAGGGTGGCAGGCTTTAATGTTTATTGTTAAAATTCAGGATTTTTTTTTTGTTAGGTGGGTGCTACGATATGTAATGGGCACAGATATATGCCCAGGGCTGAGCGGGTCATAGGGGTTTCTTAATTAACCCCAATCAAACTCTATTGTCTCTTCCAATTTTTTTATCTTAAACTTTAAATAGAGAATTTGTAATTTTTAAGAGACTGCTTAAAGCCACATTCTTACATTGTTATCTTTGCTTAAAGTCTCACGTTAACCTTTCTGCGCATGTTTTCTGAGACAGAAAATGTAGGAGATAATGGAGCCAGTATGTCAAATGGCTCCAATCTCCTCCATTTTATATAAAAACTACCTTAAATGTAGAGGGAAGATGATGCTTCTGACAGCTGGTCCTAGCCATAAGAGACTGTGGCTGGGAAGGCCAGTGTGGGATTGAGGTGAGGCATTTTGGGGAAGCAACATGGCCTAGTGGATAGATCATGGACCTAAAAGTCAGAAGGAGCAGTGTTCCAATCCCGGCTCAAATCCCGGCGTGACCTTGGGTCAGTCACTTAACTTCTCTGGACCTCAGTTACCATATCTCTGAAAATGGGGATTAAGACTGCGAGCCCCATGTGGGAAAGGGACTGTATCCAACCTAATCAGTGTATCTACCCCAATACTTAGAATGGTGCTTGACACATAGTACGTGCTTAACAAATGCTATTATTATTATGGTTATTATCTTATCCGGCCCCTCCCCGATTTGGGGTACTCAGACCCTGGAGATGTCACCCAAAGCATCTGCTGCCTCGGTAGCAATTGGAGGATTTTTGTATTGACACCCCAACTTGCATAGTACTTTTGTTAGGGGTAGGGGCTTCAACATCATCAGTAGCATTGTGATATGGATGGTGCCTGCGACTTTGGAACAGAGCGTCTCTGGGAGTCCTCTCCAGAAACAGCTAAAAAGGGGTCAATCGATGGTGTCTATTGAGTGCTTACTGTGTGCAAAGCACCGGACTAAGCGCTTGGTAGCTACCAATACCAATTCCAAAAGAGATGGTAGACATGAACCCTGCCCACAAGGAGTTTATGAGAAGGCCCTCAATTGCCTTTGAAACAATAAAGCACTGATTCCTAATCACATTGTTTTTGATACATTCTTCAGTTGGCCCTGTAATAATAATAATAATTATTATTATTATGGTATTTAAGTGCTTTGTGCCAAGCACAGTTCTAAGCAGTTGGTTAGATACAAGGTAATCAGGTGGTCCCACATGGGGCTTATAGTAATAACCCCCATTTCACAGATGAGGTAACTGAGGCACAGAGAATTGAAGTGGCTTGACTAAGTTCACACAGCAGACAAGTGGTAGAGCCAGGATTAGAACCTATGTCCTCTGACTCCCAAGCCAGTGCTCCTTCTACCATGCTGCTTCTCTATTCTCTAGTCACAGCTGTTAGATTATGACTACATAATTCCATTATGAATGTTCAATTATGAATATTCCATTCACAATTCAATAATAATAGGGATGTAATTTATTTAGTCCTTAAAATGTGCCGGTTATTGGGGTAGGTACAAGATAACCAAGTTAGACACAGTCCGTATCCCAAGTGGGGCTCACAGTTTGAGGACGGGAAAGCAGGTATCTTATCCCCATTTCACAAATGAGGAAACTGAGGCACAGGAAGGTTAAGTGACTAGTCCAAGGTCACACACTGGACAGGTGGTGGGGTTGGGCCTCGAAGCTGGTTCTCATAGCACCCAGTCTCCTGCTGCTTCCACTAGAACACGATGCCTCACAACTACAATTAATTACAATGATCACAGTAATAATTGTTAAGCACTTATCATTGGCCAAACACTTTACTAAGCCTCGGTGTAGATACAGAGTAATATGGTCGGACACGGTCCCCGACCCACGTGGAGTTCACTGTCTAAAGGGGAGGAAGGACAGGCATTTAATCCCCAATTTATGGATGAGGAAAATGAAGTACGGAGACGTTTAAATGATTTGCCCAAGATCAAACAGCAGGCAAGTGGTGGGACCAGGATTAGAACTCAGGTCCTCTGCCTCCCAGTCTTGGCTCTTTCCACTGAGCTACACTGCTTCCCACTGTGTAATTAGTCTTTAAAAGTCTTAATGCATATTCACTAGGAATCTCTCCTGTTCACTCACACCTTCTTCACATTCTGTTTTAGAAGTGAAAATTAGCACTGAGCAACTTGGCCAAGATCCCTGAAAGAAGTCGGGCTAAAATGGTGATTTGGTATCTGAAATTCCCAGCTCACTGAGTTGGTTTCAACTAATAGGATTGGAAAGTATGGCAGATTACTGAGAATGGGCTACACAGTCTTTATTACAGATCTTTTTTGGTAGGTGGAAAAGGCACAATACAAAGCAAATGGAGTATGCATTTATTTTCCCAATTTAGGTGGCTAGAAAGAATTCCAAATTCCTTCTGAAAATGTTGACCTGAGAACCGTAATATCCTCATGAACTCATGAGCCCAGGTTTGATGAAAGTCTTTTGAGTATGTGGCTAGGGGTGATTTTACCGTGGGGTGAGTGGGAGCAAATATCTCAGCCCTCTAGGCTGCAGGCTCCTTGTGGGTGGGGAACGTGCCTACCAACTCTTGTATTTTTACGGTATTTGTTCAGCACTATGTGCTAGGCACTGTACTAAGTGCTGGGGTATATACAAGCTAAAAAGGTCGGACACAGTCCCTGTTGCACATGGGACACACAATCTCCAACCTCGTTTTGCAGATGCGATAACTGAAACACAGAGAAGTGAAGTGACTTGCCCAGGATCACGCAGCAGAGAAGCGGGGCAGCCGGGATCAGCGCCCAAGTCCTTCTGACTCCCAGGACTGTGCTCTATCCACGAGGTCATGCTGCTTCTCTCGCAAGTGCTTATACAGTGCTCTGCACACAAAAAGTGCTCAATAAATATCATTGATTGACTGACTGAGCTTGGCAGAGAAGTCTCAAAAGGATTTTGAGCTCTTGCCATCGTAGCGCTAGCTGCTACAGTGGAGGTGGCAGAGAGGAGGAAGTATAGCCTCAAATTGGTGTCCTAGTTTTCCTTCCTCTCTCTCTCCCTCATTCTAGCTATTTTGGAGGGAGCGCCTCTAGACAATTACCACTCTGTGGGCAGGGAATATGTCTACCAACTCTATTTTCCTGTACTTTCTCCAGCACTTAATACAGTACTGGGGAGAGTGCCCTGACCCACTTGTGCTCCAAGAGTCTCAACAAGCAAGAATTTTATAGTCAAATTTTATAGTTAAAGGGTAAGACAATCTATCAGTAGTATTTATTGAGTGCCTGCTGTGTGCGGAGCACTGTACTAAGAGTTTGGGAGATAACGTCACTTAGCGACCGAGTCTCATAATCAGATACGGGTTAGCCAGTTGGGTGTCATCAAGCGAGCGAAGACATTATGAAGAACATACCTGGTTTGGTGAGGGGAGAGGAAAAGATTCTGGGGATATTGTGGATCATCAGTGATTAGATCATGTGGTCTATGCTCCTGGACCTTTACTCTTTAGCCACTTGGTATTCACCCCAACCCACAGCTCCAAAGCACTTACGTTCATACCCGTAATGTATTTATAGTATTGTCTGTCTCCCCCTCTAAAGTGTAAGTTTGTTGTGGGCAGGGAGCATGTCTACAAACTCTGTTTTGCGCTCTCCGGAGCACTTAGTACACTGCTCTGCATGCAGTAAATAATAAATACCACCGTTTGATTGGAGGGTAAGAACGAGGATCAGGTGATTGGTATATAAATTCAGAGAGCCTGTAAATTTAGTACCCCGTGGCTAGGGAAAGTGTCATGATTTGAGAAGCCAGCCTCTGAAATTAACTGTAGACTCTTGAGGCTCACTTGATTATTTCGGTGAAGAGATTTCAGCTCTTCTCTTCCCCCGTCAGAGGCCCAAGCTACATTCTGGCCCGGATGTTTCATAGATACCCTGACTCTTAGACCCACAGCATAGGACTCTGATAGATGACCCAACATGAAGAGAGAACAGAGAACCAGTGTGGCCTAGTTGAGAGAGCACAGGCTTGGGAATCAGAAGAACCTGGGTTCTAATCCCATCTCTGCCAATTGCTTGCTGTATCAAGTCCCTTCACTTCTCTGTCCCTCGGTTTCCTTAACTGTAAAATGGGAATACTGGTTCTCCCTCCTACTTAGACTGTGAGCCCCATGCCGGACAGTGACCGTGTCCAACCTAAGCAGCTTATATCTTCCCTAGAGCATAAAACAGCTTTGACACATAGTAAGCCCTTAATTACCATTAAAAACAACACCAAAGAACAGAGTCCTCTCTTCTTCGAAAAGGGTGCTGGGACTATGAAAGGGAACCCTAGTTGAGGAGTGAGCATTGTAAGATGTGCAGTCGGGTGTGCATACTTAATATGTGTCATTACAAAATGCGCCTTAATGGGAAAGAAATGAAAAACTTCAGAAGAGTTCAGTATTTACTGAGCACTTATTGTGTGCAGAGCACTGAGCCTGTCTATTAACTCTATTGTATTGTTCCCCACTATCATATTCATTCATTCAATAGTATTTATTGAGCGCTTACTATGTGCAGAGCACTGTACTAAGCGCTTGGAATAGCACTATGGTAATGGAGAGCAATACAATAGAGCTAATAGGCTCTCTTCCGTTAGGGAGCTTACAGTCTAGTCGGGGAGACAGACATGGAAATAAATTAAGTACACACCTAAGTGCTGTGGAGCTGGAATGGAGGTGAGAATCAAAGTATTTATGGAGTATGAACTCAAGTGACTCAGAAGGGAGAGAGAAAAGAGTGGGGAATGAGGAGATAGTCTCAGGGAAAGCCTTTGGGGAGAGAGAGATGGTTTTAGAAAATGAGATTGAGATTTTATGAAATATGACTTTGTAAAATGAAATTAAAAAGAGCATGCATAAAATGAGACCACTATATTTAGAAGCTTTGTTTCATTCGCCATCCTGTGCACCAGGGTGCTTTATTTTTAAATAAAAGTGCTTTCATTCATCCCAAGTCTATTAGCTAAAAAAGTAAGAACTTAGCAGGAGTAAACTACTTTGTGAACTAGAACATTACTTTTATGGAAATTATAATTGTTATTCTCAACACAATGCCAGCGCCCTGTGATATCACTGTGAGCCTGACTAGGAGCTAATTAAGGATAACCGAGTCTAGATCCATGAAAATGAACTTCCTTGGATAGGGATTTGGCAGAACAAAATGATCATAATGGCACCGATATGCATGTGCCTGAATGAATGTGGATGCATTTAAACTACTTCTATATGAGCATGGCATGAGGCATGGAAAATAATATAATGGGAAGAGGAAAGCATTTAAACAGAAGTAGAAATCATTCTAGCTGGCTGACCTTGGGTAGGATTTTTAACCCTTTTTAGCCATATAAAAAAAAAATTGTCACCATCCAGGGATGCTGTGTACTTAAAATCATGTCTGGGAAGTTCTAAGGGCCTATTGGTCGGCCTTTAATTTCAAACCTATTATTATTGTCGTCGTGTCTGTGGATATATAAGCTGAGTTGGTGAGTAGAGTTTTGCACCATAACTGTAAATACAATTGGTAAAAATATTTATACTTACACCCTCAAAAACATATAAAGCAAAGGAAAGCCTGACTTTCACAATGTTTGTGTTCATATTTTAACCAATGATTCCCTTAAATATTGAATGAGTCTAGCGGTATATTTTCTTCCACAGCATGGGTTTAAATTATAGTGCTCATGTTTTGCCTCAGTAGGCTCAATTCCATTAAAGAAAGTCAATATTTTTATATTTCAATATTTTCCTCCAAAACAAATTTCAATCTTCCAAGAGATTCTTACCCTTATTTAGGCTGCTTTTCATTCTTTAATTCTTCCTCTGACATTCTTCCTCACTCTTCACATTTTTCTCCTCTTTTTTTTTTCAATTGTTTCTTCATATTTTTCTTGGGCTTCCATCCTCTGCCTATTCCCCCTCATGACACCCCTGCATCTCCACCCCTACCCACACATACATCGGCAATTGCTCCAGGTAACTTATTGGTACTATGCTTTCTTTTTTCCACCTCTTTTCTTTTAAAAATAAGAGTATCATCACCCACCAACCTAATAAACTGGGAGTCTCATAGGACTTGCTCTTTCTTTCTCACTACTTTACTCGCTCCAAGTGAATGCTCTGGTACTTTGAGGCCAGAGAAGTGACCTACATTTAGAAAATAGCTATTGGGTCTCTCAGGCTAAAGGAACCAAGTATTTGCTTCTAAAATATTTACATTTCAGGCACTGAGAGGGGTTAGTATTTGGATCAGAGCATTTTGTGGTGTGTAATATTTAAAACCTATATTGTTCAGGCAGATTAGATGTGGTCTTGTGCTTAACTTGCTATTCCCTAGGCTTTTTTTTATCCTTTCAGGATTCTACCCAATAACATTTCCTTCATTATTATCATTTAAACCAACAAATCCAGGCCCAGAGATGCCATCTAACCCATTAGACTATATTTCCAAAGCTCTTCTCAGTTTATTCATGGTGAGAACAAAGTGCTTCTTACATTTCAGACTTCAGATAATTGAGTTGAACAAAATCGGTGCAATTTCCTGTAATTGCTTAATTCAATTGATAGTGGTGAAATTTAATTTGACAAAGTTTATCTCTCCACAATTTTCTTCTGTTAAATGGTCATTGTGCACAACCATTGGCTTCTGCCTGACTTTTTGTTGACCTAGCGACATTTAAAAACCTAACTAGCGTCCATATGGCCCTTGCCAAGTTTCAACAGGTCAGGGGTCTGTTTTTTGAAAGGAAGAGTAAATGGGTCCTGAAAGGTTACAGTCCTTTAAAATTCACGATGACCAAGGCAAATCATCACCCAAGCAGTATTGTCCAGCAAAAAAACTGCTCAGGCAGTAGTGTTCGTTGGCCTAATGGAAAATGTTTTAATCAATCGATAGTGTTCATCGAGTGCTTATCAAGTGCAGAACAGTGTGTTGAGTGCTTGGAAACATGCTAAAGAGTTAATAGACATGATGCCCTCTCTGCTTACAGTCTAGCAGGAGAGATTGACGGTATTAAAATGTCTAGATAGGAGGACAAAGGAAAGAGAGATATGCAGGTGTGTTTTTGCTTAAGAAATAGGGTTTATCTGGTAAGTACATAAATACTTGTGCTTTCCATTCAAGTCCTGGTAGACTTTCCTCACCCCACAGGGCACTTTGGGTGGGAGAATCAGTGAAGAGGGAAAAGACCGGATGAATGGTTTAAGCTTGAATTTCACCTTTCCTTTAAGAGGGCAGTGTAGGAATTGGGGGTCAAGCTAAGCTTTGCCTCGCTTTGATCCTTTGTCTGATGCAGATATGAGCCCCCAACTCTTATATCCATCATCACACCGTTCACATCATAACATGGAGATCAAGAACTTAGGTCTCTTCCAGGTAAGTAGTGTTAAGGGCAGAGGTGTTCTACTGTCTTTGCCTCCTTCCTTCCTCACCATTGCTTGAGTTGTTGGGTAGTTTTCCTATTTTATATTTACACTCCTTTGCATTTTAAATAAACAGTTTAGCAGAAGTTACCTTGCTTTTCCAATAGGATCCTGAAGTTGTTTGTGTCACACATTAGGTTGTCAACCTGAAGATCCCTTGATCTTAAGAATGCCATTATATGACTTGCCATTCTCTCAGAAGAATATGGGGTCAGGGCCTGGAAATTCAAGAGATATTTCAGGCTAGAATCAATATGTTTATCAGGGTTGAGCTATGACGAGATTTGCCTAACAAGCCCCTGCACTTATAACTGGCACTTTCTCTCCTATTAGTCACTCCACCACCTTTACCAAATAGCCATCTGAGATTAAAGAGCCAGATTCACAAACTATCAAGAGCCACATTAATTTTATGTCTCATCCATGCACATGCATTTGAAAACGAGGCATTCTTAAGCTTCATATTTATTTTTCTAAACCCATGTTAATTTCTTATTTATTTCAGGCATTACTAGAGACTCAAAATTTACTGCGCACTCATGTTGCAAATTTTACCTTCAACCTTGGATTTTCAGGGAAGTTTTACCACACAGGTAAGAAGGAACTTTGTGCTCTCAGGAGGCTACCGATAAATAGGTGGTAGGGTATTAAGCACCCACTGGGAAATGGAAATGCACTGGCCCGACGTAGAACGATGGCCTCAGACCATTTGAGGTTTATGAGAAGCAGCATGGCCTAGTGGAAAGAGCACGGGCCTGGGAGTCAGAGGATCTGGGTTCTAATCCCGGCTCTGCCGATTGCTTGCTCTGTGACCTTGGGCAAGTCACTTAACGTCTCTGTAACTCAGTTTCCTCAACTGGAAAATGGGGACTCAATACTTGTTCTCCCTCCTACTTTAGACTGTGAAAACTCTCATGCGGAACAGGGACTGTGCCCGACCTAATTAACTTGTACCTACCCCAGCGCTTAGAACAGTGTTTGACACATAATTAGTGTTTAATAAGTGCCATCAAACAAACAAGCAAGCATGAGGACCTTGGACTTTGGAGGCAGAACAGTTTTCAGTGTGTGTTGATGGAGGTGTTCTCAAATCAAGGTTTAAGGGCAGAGGTGTATTTTACTGTCTTTGCCTCTCCCTCCCCCACCTATTGCTTAAGTTGTTGGGAAGTTTTCCTATTTTTTTTTTTATTTACATTTCTTTGCATTTTAAATAAGCACAGGTTAGCAAAAGTGATTTTGCTTTTCCAACAGGATCCCAAAATTGTTCGTGTTGCCATTGGGTTGTACCAAGCTGTATAACCTGTCTCTCCTGAAAGGGAAGACTCAAAATAGGCTTGTTGGCCCATCCCCTTACCTATGCAGGTGGCCCTGAGGTGTTGGATTTAGTTCTGCTCAGCTAACGTCCAATCATTTTGGCTTGCTTAAACCCGGGTTCTTTCCCCTCTTGTGCTTCTCCTCCCCCTATTCAGAATTCACAGAAAATGGCAGCAGACTTTTCATCCCCACACACAGGCTCGATGTTCACAGTTTCTCATCTCAATTTGTCTTCCCCCCTCCGACCTCCTCCCCCACTCCCCTCCAACATAACCCTTTTGATGTAAACATTAGCAGTGTAATTTCTCAGGATGGTTAGTGAGAGACTGTGTGGGTAATGTCAAGTGGCTTATAAGGCTTACTAAAATAGCACAAAGCTAAGTGTGTGTCTGCATTAAGGGATTGCTGACAGCCTGTAGGCAATGATGCATCTGGGTTTTGAACTCAATGCTTCATTTATGACCTCCGATTGTTGTTTTATCCCATCAACTTAGTGGAAACATTTCCAAATATTCTCCAAGCGTGCGTACACTTTATTGGCTCATTATAAATAACACATGCAAAGGTATTCTTTAATTACCATAAATAGAGCTTGTTTGCCCAAAGAGCCTTTTAATGTAAAATGCTCAACACGGTTTATTAGAATATTGAAATTGCCATGCCTTAATGCCTGTCCTTAATGACTATTTTCTCTATCGAACATGCTCTATCCATTTAAAACTGTAATAGGTAAATTAGTATTTGTTCTTGTAGGTAAATCAAATCCACTCATTTTAAAAAGGATATTTTTCAGGCAGAGATTTGGAGCCCTTATGGATAAGGAACATATCTCATTCTGCTCTGTTGTGTTCTCCCAGGTGCTAAATACAGGGCTCTGCACGTAGTAAGCACTCAATACATGCGACTGATAATTTGCACAGGCAAAATAATTTCTCTAAGCAATCTAAAACTGCACACATCCCTAGGTTAGAAATATGGTAAGAAAGCATCTATAGCAATGTTTTCTTATTTTTAACTTACATATTTGCCTGTCAAAAGTATTAGAAAACCCAAACACCATCGCAAATAGTCTGCACAGAGTGGGTAGGAAATACTAGTGAGAAATGAATGGTCCTTTTGTACAGAAGCCCCTAAAAGTGGATATTTAAAATCTGAGTTACACCCATATTTCAATATTTAGAATAAAACTAAAGATTATCTTACTACTGCAAAATACTTCATTCACGTTTCTTCACACTTTGGTTTTCTTTTGCTGGTTTGCCATTTCCTTTGTGCAGACATTGCTGTGAACTCGTGAAATGTCAAAAGGACAGCTTCACCCTGAGGTGAATCTGTAATCACTTGAGGAAGTAGTTCTTGGAAGATGAATTTCTTCCGGTGGACAACTCAACAGAAGTAATATGCAGATTGTGGAAAACTCTCCATGACTGGAATAGCAGGATTCAGTGTATAGATTTTTATTGGGAACTCAGTGTTGCAGTTCTCCTGTAATTTGAGGGATGCTTTCTTGAGAAACCTCAGCTGCCTTTGATATTGTGGACCATCCCTTTCTCCTGGAAACATTATCTAACCTTGGCTTCACTGACACTGCCCTCTCCTGTTTCTCCTCTTCTCTCCTCTGGCTGCTCATTCGTGGTCTCTTGTGGACTCTTCCCTGCTTCCAACCCCTAAACTTGGGTTCCTTGAAGGCTCATTTCTGGGTCTGCTTCCATTCTCCAATTCCATCCTCTTTCATGGAGAATTAATTCCCTCCCATGGCTTCCACTATTACCTCCAGGCCAATGGTTCCTAGATCTACATCTCCAGCCCTTAGTTTTCTCCTTCTCTGCTGTCCTGTATTTCCTCCTGCCTTCCAGCTAACTCTATTTGGATGTCCTGTTAGCACAGCAAACCTAACTTAGGCAAAATAGAACTCTTCATCTTCCAACCAAACTCCCATCCTCCCCTGACTTTCCCATCACTGTGGACACCACCACCAACCTCCCTGTCTCACAAGCCTGTAATCTTGTTATGATCCTTGACTCTCCTCTCTCAGTGAAGCCACATATTCAGTCTCTTACCAAATCCTGTTTGTTCTACCTTCACGACATTGCTCAAATTCACCCTTTCCTCGCCATCCAAATTGCTACCATGCTAATCCAAGCACTTATCCTATCCCACCTTGACTACTACATCAGCCACCTTGCTGACTTTCCAGCCTCTCCCCACTCAAGTCCATACTTCACTTTCATGTCCAGATCGTTTTCCTATAAAAATGTTTAGTCCATGTTTCCCCACTCCTCAAGAACCCTCTAGTTGTTGCTCATCCACCTCCTTGACAAATACCATTGGCTTTGAGGTCCTCAATCAATTCTCTTCCCCCTACCTTATCTCACTGATTTTCTACTATAAACCAGTATGCTCACCTTTCACTTCCAACGCCAACCTACTCAGTGTAACTCAATCTCGTCTATATTGCAGCCAACCCCTTGTCTTCATCTTCCTTCTGGCCTGGAACTCCCTTCCCTTCACTCTCCCAGCCTTCACTCTTCTCCAGACTTTCACTCTCCTCACATTCAGAGCCTTATTAAAACTACATCTCCTCCATGAGGCTTTCCCCAAGTAAGCCCTCATTTCCCCTGCTCCCTCTCCCCTCCGAGTCACCCTTGCCCTTGAATTTGTACCCTTAAAGCACTTGATATTCACCCCACCTTCAGCCCCAGAACACTTATGTACGGAAGTATAACTTTAGTGTCAGTCTCCCCCTTTAGACCGTAAACTCCTTGTGGGCAGAGAATGTGTCTATCATCTCTGTTATATTGTACTCTCCCAAGCACTTAGTACAGTGTTCTGCACACAGTAAATGCTCAGTATGATTAATCGATTAATGGTTGATCAATATTGATATTCTTGACATGATCAATACTTTTCCAGGGCTTATGTTTTCCACAAGTTCAATTCCTGATTTTCCTTCCAAATACAAAGTGGTAGGGTGAGTTTTGCACCAACTAACCCCTTCAGGGGCTGATACATTCTGTTCACATTTTTCCATAAAAGACCTTCTTAGCATTTAAAGGGAAGACCAACAGTTAAATCCCAGAGGGTCAAGATCTGTGATTCCAAATGCTTTATGTTACTGATAGGTAAATTAACAGACATCATTAAACAACCATCAAGCACTTTAAATCTCTCCCTTAGTCCCTGAAGGATTGAACTGTGCTGAGCATTTTACAAGTTTTACAGACATGGCTCCAACTTGCTAACCATTAGCTGTCTAAAGGCTTTAAATCAAGAACCTAACCCTGAAAGATGGGAATATGTTGATCCTGAAATTCTGTTTGCCTCTTACACAGATTTCATCTCTCCTCACTAGCCTGAAAAGTCCAAATCAAGGGACAGTTCTGTCCAGGGTTAGATGGACTCTTTCCAGATTGAAGATTTGGATTGTTCAGAGGCCTAACAATTTCATCAAGTCATTAGGAAATTACTCATTAGTAAGGAAGTATCTATTCCTGTCACACCATAATTACTAAATAGGACCCCAGAGGATTGAAGTTGTGAATATCCATATCATTACTCTCCAAGGAGTCAATTATTTATTTGGCAGTATTTGTCCCTTGAAACAGATTCTGTGGACTAGAAAAACTTGGTTTCAGTAATTTTATTCAGTGATAGAAACTGAGTTTTTTTTTGCATTTCTCTACATTGGTTCTGATTTTGTCAATATGATTTTATTAGCAATACTTATGAAAACAGAATGATGTTGCTAAAGGAAGATTAGTTTTTAATTTTTTTTGGAAATTCTGGCCCATAAAGAATCTGCCAAAAATGGACATTAAGATATGGGCCTATTTTTAATAATAGTGACCATGAGCCTGGGACTCAAAAGGTCAAGTTGCCCTAATTCTGGCTCTGCCACTTGTCTGCTTTTTGACCTTGGGCAAGTCACTTCACTCCTCTGGGCCTCAGTCATCTCATCTGTAAAGTAGGAGTTGCGACTGAGTCCTAAATGGAAGAGGGACTGTGTCCTACCCTATTAGCTTGTTTATATTCACCTCAGCGCTTAATATAGTGCCTGGCATATAGGAAGCTCTTAGCAAATACCATGGTAGTTATTATAATTATTCTTAAGTGCTTGCTGCATGTCAAGAACTATAATAAGTGCTGGGGTAGATGCAAGATAATCAAGTCAGTCAAAGTACCTGTCCCACATGGGGCTCCTAGTGTAAGTGATGAAACAATGTCTGAGAGACAACGCTGAGGTCCAGAGCCAAACAGAAAAAGAAATCTGTTTCCTCCCATTCTCCCAGACTACAGAAAGACCTTCCAAGGATGGGCCCCCCTGGCAGACACCTTGAAGATCATGGGTTCTAATCTCGGCCCCGCCACTTGACTGCTGGGTGACCTTGGGCAAGTCACTTCACTTCTCTGAGCCTCAGTTACCTCATCTGTAAAATGGGGATTGAGACTGTGAGCTCCACATGGGACAGGGATTATATCCAACCTGATCTGCTTGTATTTGCCCCAGCACTTAGTATAGTGGCACATGGTTAAGCACTTAACAAATATTATAATTATTAATTATTATAGTTATTAACAGGTATTTAGGTCCCATTTTGACAGGTGAGGAAATTGAGGCACATAAAAATTGTGACTTCCCCCAGGTTGACCAGGACAGTGATATTTCTGAGCTTAGATGCCTGACTCCCTGATCTTTGCTCTTTCCATTTTATTTAATTTTCTGTAAAACCAACTCTTCTGAAGGGATGAGTACCTGTATGGATTCAAAAAAGAGCAAAAAGATTTTGAAAATCACTACCAAGTTTGGAGGTGTGAGTGACCAAATTAGCTGAAACTCCAATATTGAAATTTTGCCCCTTTAACACTTCAACAATGATACATCATCTTATACAGGCAGCAAAATTCTCATTAAATCTGTGCTTGCTGGTGAAGCACATATTTTATTCTCCATGCCATTTCCCAGAATGAATAATAGTTTCACTAAATGAAAGGGGTTTTTTGCTAAAGAGGTATATTCAGAATACATAAGGACACTCACAGGAATGGTGTTTTATTTCGATCCACTGGAGAGTCCCTGAAATAACTTTTTGTGGGTATCATCTCACTCTGCCATGGTGAAGAGATAAGAAACATTGAGTTGGCATCCCTTTTGGGGTTGAAAATGGGTTATGGGAGAAACATTTTGTTTCAAGTTCAAATTTTAGGGAAATATAGGCAATAGAATTAGAAAAATAATAGTTGTAATTGTGGTATTAAGTTTTCTTAATGCACCTAGCACTCTGGTAGGTATGATATCGAGATCAGACATAAAACCCTGTCCCTCGTGGGGGCTAACACTCTAAGAGGAAGGGAATGTAGTTACCATCTCAATTTTACAGATAACAAAGCACTGATACAGGAAGAATGGACTTGCCCAAGGCCACCCAGCTGGCTAGTGGCAGAGGTATGATTAGTCAGCAGCTCTCCTCTCTCTAACTGCTGCTTCTGCTGCTTTCTTGTTTGCTCTTTCCCCTAGGCCATGTTATTTCCTATTTTGTAATCAAAGTCAGTTTGGTACTGATGTAGGTTGAGAACCATCAATCAATCAGTAATATTTATTGGCCACCTACTGTGTGGCAGAACACTGTTCTAAGCGCTTGGGAGAGTAAAATAGAATTAGTAGACGTGATATGTGCCTTCAAGGAGTTTGTAATCTGGCAATGTAATGGGAAGACCTCCTCTGAAAGGAATTGCAGATAGGAGGGAGGAGTAGAGTATGAAGATGGAATAAGTGCAGTGGGATGGTGTGACTACCCAAGGGTCTAGGCTTCGCACAGTGTTAAAATGGCAGTTGGGGCCGGGGGGTGGTGGTTATAAGATCGGGGAATGAGATTCATCAGGGAAGGCTTTCCAGAGGAGATATAATCTCAGAAGGACTTTGAGATTGCAGAAAGCAGTGATCGGCCAGATAGGGAAATGGAGGGAGTTTCAGGCAGAAGGGAGAGTGAGTGAAACGTTGGCAGCTGGAAAGATGAGAGTGCCAGTAGGCTGAATTGACAGGAACGAAGCATATAATGGGAGCTAGGATAAGCAGGAGGAGCAGAACTGATGGAATACCTTAAAGCAAACAGAAGTTTCGGCTTGATTCAGAGAGGAATGGGCAACCATTGGAGGTTTCTGAAGATTAGGGAACTGTGCTCCAAAGAATGCTTTTGAAAAGCGGTCTGGGCAGCAGAAAGGAGTATGGGCTGCAGAGGGAGAGAGACTGAGAGAATATGAGTGAAGATGCTGATGCAGTAGTCAAATCAGGGTATGACGAGGGTCTGGACCCACTTGGTGGCAGTTTAAATGGAAAGGAAGTGGGACGATTATCCAAGTCTTGTCAAGGAAGAGCCAACAGGAGCGATGAACTGAAAAAGGGACTTGAAGGAGAGGGAGGAGTAAAGGTTAAGTTGCTGGTGGGACATCCACTTAGAGGGGTCCTGAAGACAAGAGGAAATGTGAAAATATAAGGAGGAAGAGGGGTTAGAGGCAGTGAGACAGGTTTGGATGTCATCTGTATTTAGGCAGTAGTTAAAGTCAAGAGAATGGGTGAACTGCCCGGGGAGAGATTGAGAAGAGAAGGGGACCCAGAACTGAGCCTTGAGGGATACTCACAGCTAACCTGTGAGAGACAAAGGAAGAGCTGCCAAAAGAAACTCAGAAGGATCAGAGCAGTAGGAGATAAGCCAGTAAGGTCTCCATCAGAAAAACCAAGGCTCCAAAGTGTCTCCAGAAGGGAGGGTTTCTTATCGTCAAAGGCAGTCTAGAGGTCAAGAAGGATTAAGACAGTAAACACGAGATTTGGCAAGCGGAGGGGAACAGATTTGAGAAACAGCATAGTCCTAGTGGAAAGAACAGAGACCTGGGAGTCAGAAGACCTGGGTTCTAATCCTGTCTCTGCAATGGGGCTGCTGTGTGACCTTGAACAAGTCACTTAACTTCTGTGTGCCTCAGTTTCCTCAAGTGTTAAGTGAGTATTCAATACCTGTTCTCTCTTATACTTAGACCAGAGGCCTTGTGTGGTACAGGGACTGGGTCTGACCTGGTTCATTTTATATCTACCCCAGTGCTTAGAACAGTGATCGACACCTAGTGAGCGCTTAACAAATATCTGAAAATACTGGTCACTTTGGGGGCCTAGTACAGTGCTTTGCTCAATAAACGCTCAATAAATGCCATTGATTGATTGAGGAAGACGAGTGGAGAAACTGGAGGAGTGCAAAGAGTTTATTTGAGGACATGGGAAAGAAACGGGAGGAGGGAGATGGGCTGCTAGCTGAATGTTGCAGTTGGACCAAGAGGAGAGTAAGGCATTGTGATGGTACAGGGTTATGATGTCAAGAATGTGAGTCACAGTGACTGTGGCACTTGCTTCAGGCCACCGTAGCTGAAGACCCACCTGGCCCAGGTGTGGCATTTCTGCGTGAGTCGTCCAACTCCCTCGGCCCCCGAGGGGGTCCCGGTTCCCGGTTTGAAGACAGCGCCGTGCCCCCGAGAGCACGTTGACTTGAGCTAGGGTGTTCATCACCGCTGCGGCTGAAGCCTGCATCTCCAGATCACAAAGAAACACTGCTACCCAACAGGGACCACAGCTCCAACGTGGGGGCGATCCACAGAGCTTGAGTGAAACCGGTGGCAGTGCCGCTTTGGCTGCTCGAAGAAGCTCCACGATACCCAGGGTCCCGAGCTCACTCTGGTCCTTAGAATTCAACTCTGCTCATTCCCCTCCCACCTCTTTTCTTCAATTCTGTGCACAGCCCAAGCCGCTTCTCCCAAAGCTTCCTCTTTAAATGTTGTTAGTGAGAAGAATGCAGTTTTCTCCTGTTTCATTTGGAGGAACCTTTTCACGGATTCGTATTTCTACCTCAATCACAAGAAAGTATATGAAGTTTTCCCGTTTCATTTGGACTAAGCTTTCCACAGATGTGTACTTCTATGAGGAGCAGTGTGGCGTGATGGATTCATTCATTCATTCAATAGTATTTATTGAGCGCTTACTATGTGCAGAGCACTGTACTAAGCGCTTGGAGTGACCAAGCCGGCAACAGATACAGTCCCTGCCGTTTGACGGGCTTACAGTCTAATCGGGGGAGACAGATAGAGCGTGGGCCCGGGAATCAGAAATCCCTGGTTTCTAATCCCCAGTCTGTCACATTTCTGCTGTGTGACCTTGGGCAAGTCATTTAACTTCTCTCTCTGGGCTTCAGTTCCCTCATCTGTAAAATGGGGATTAAGACTGTGAGCCCCATGTCGGATAGGGATTGCGTCCAACCTGATTAGCTTGCATCTACTCCAACACTTAGAACAGTGCTTGGCACATAGTAACTGCTTAACAAGTACCATAATAATTATTATTATTGTTATTACCTCAATCACAAGAAATTCATCAACCTTATTTTCCTCTCACTACCCTTTATTCTTTGACTCTTTTCTTCCCCTCCCTGCTCATCATAGTCCTAGTTCGTCAACATCATTAAGGATACATTGTCTTTCTGGGAGACTTTTCTGGAGGCTATTCAAAAATAGTTCTGCTTTTCATGTCCTTGTCTACTAGATACTTCCAGTTTTAGGCAAACAAACATAGAGGGGAAACAGTTGAGAAACTGAACAAATTAATACGTGAAACTACTTCAATTCAGGACAGTTTAGCTTAAATCCAAGTCTGCTGGGAAATTCAAGAAAGGAGTTATTATAAAAAGTCTCCAATCAAATGGGGAATTTATGCCATTTTGCCCGTTCCCTATAATCACCTGCACAAACAGGGTGAACTTAGATCATTTGAACCCTAGACCTAGTTGGTTCCAGTTCATGATATTTCATTTTTTTTTTCCTTTATGAGTTAACAACATGAAAACAACCAATTACTCAGAATGTTCTTTCCAGTGTTGTTCTGATCAGAAAATGACTGTTGTAAAGTGGCACTCTTTGCTCACAGCAGCTGCTCTCTGGGTTTGGGTTCCATGCTGGTTGATCTTACTGATAAAAACACATTTCTGCTACTGTTAACTTGGGAAAACGTGTAAAGCAACAGAAGATCAAGCAGGTTTCTGTGTGCCCTGTACGGTGACAACAAAATTATCAGTTAAGATTCAGTTGCAGATTTTGGTTTCAGGGATGATATGTAAGATGGGGCAGATGGATCTTCTGTCACTAGCTGAAAAGTTGGTGATTGAACCTTAAGCCCCTAAATTGGTTTGGGGGTCATTCCTCCCAAATGTCATCCTTCAGATTCCTTCTAGAATCTAGAATCTAGAGAAGCAGCATGGCTCAGTGGAATGAGCATGGGCTTAGGAGTCAGAGGTCATGAGTTCGAATCCCGGCTCTGCCACTTGTCAGCTGTGTGACTGTGGGCAAGTCACTTAACTTCTCTGTGCCTCAGTTCCCTCATCTGAAAAATGGGGATTAACTGTGAGCCTCACGTGGGACAACCTGATTACCCCGTATCTACCCCAGCGCTTAGAACAGTTCTCTGCACATAGTAAGTGCTTAACAAATACCAACATTATTATTATTCTAAAATTCGAACTGGAGCCTCTCATATAGACAGTAAGGGAATCGTGGGCAATGAGCTTGTCTACCAACTTGGTTGTATTGTACTCTCCCAAGTGCTTAGTAAAGTGCTCTGCACACAGTAAGCACTCAATGATAATAAGCAATGTGTTAGGGTTGCCTTTAGGCACCATTTTTATCTAAATGGGAATTCACTTATTTTGTAGGAACTGAGGAGGAAGATGAAGGTGACGACCTCCTGCTGCGGTCTGTGGATGAATTCTGGTGGTTTCCTCATATGTGGAGTCACTTGCAGCCCCATCTCTTCCAAAACGAGTCATCCCTCGTGGAGCAGATGATTCTCAACAAGGAGTTTGCATTAGTGAGTACCTATGATCCTGTGATTAGGAGTCCTAGTCACAATAATCATAGTAATCATAATCACCTAATATATAATTATATAATATATAGAGATATAATAATCATAGTAATCCTATGATTAGGATTACTAGTGAGAAGCGGCATGGCTCAGTGGAAAGAGCCCGGGCTTGGGAGTCAGAGGTCATGGGTTCGAATCCCAGCTCCGCCACTTGTCAGCTGGGTAGCTTTGGGCAAGGCACTTAACTTCTCTGTGCCTCAGTTACCTCATCTGTAAAATGGGGATTAAAACTGTGAGCCCCACGTGGGATAACCTGATGACCTTGTATCACCCCAGCGCTTAAAACGGTGCTTTGCATGTAGTAAGTGCTTAACAAATGCCATCATTATTATGATGATGATGATGATGATGATGATGCTTTCTAGTCCTAGTCCCCTCTAAACTGCTAGCTCTTTGTCAGCGGGGAACGCGTCTACCACCCCTGTTGCAGTGTACTTTCCCAAGCACTCAGTACAGTGCTCTGCGCACAGTATGTGCTCAATAAATATGATCGATTTACTGTGATGGATGGAGAGAATAAGGAAGAGGGTGGACTTCAGCAGTGTTTGTGTTGGGGACCTTTGCTAATAGAATATTACATAATGAACGACGTGGAACATGCCCCGTATGAAATTGTGTTGCTTGTTTATTTGTATTTATTCCCCATGCTTTGAGCCCTGGCGATCGGGCAAATCAAGGGTCTAAAAATCCTTTGACACATCTTCTCTCGTCCATAAGGGTCTCATAGTCTAAGTGGAAGAGGACAGATGCAAGGAACGACAAAGAGTAGAATCCAATCAGTAATGAAAACATGTTAAACTTAAAAAATCGAAAGAAGCAACTCTAAAATATTGAAGTTACACTCTTTCAGACCATGGTTTTACTAGCTCAGTACTCATGTAGTTCTCTTCCTACCTTTTGACCACTCTTCCTTGGTCACATTCATGGCTCCTCTTCCTCCTCTCATTTCCTAACAGAAGGTGTCCTGCAAATCTCTGTTCTGGGTCTCCTTCAGCTTCCCTCCATGTGTGGATGACTCCCAAATTTACTTCTCCAACCCCAGCTGCGCCCTTTATTCACCCCTCCCTCAGTCTCAGCACCTAGGTACATATCTGTAATTTATTTATATCAGTGTTTGCCTCCTTGGTGGGAAGGGAATGTATCTACCAACTCTTTTGTACTCTCCCAATGTTTAATAGAGTGTCGAGCACTGTACTAAGCCGTGGGATAGATATAAAAGAAGTCTCTTTCACACCCAAAGTACACGGTATAAGGGGGAGGAAGAACAGCTTATTCAATCCCCATTTTATGGATGATGAAACAGAGGCACAGAGAAGTGAAGTGACTTGCCCAAAGTCACGCAGCAGGCAGGTAGCAGAGTTGGAATCAGAACCCAGATCTCCTAACTCCCAGGCGTGAACTCTTTTTCTAGAGCACAGTGCTTCTCGTTTTTAACTCTTTCACGGCGTTTTCTGTCAATCGATCAACTAACCATTGGTATTTATTGTGTGCCTTCTGTGTGCCAACCACTATACTAAGCATTTAGGAGAGTATGATATATCAGAGTTGTTAGTGTCTGTCGAACCTTAGGCCAAACCCAAAAGTGCCAACTGGATACTTAGCAACAAGGACCAGAATTGTCATCTAGGTTCTAAGAAGTTTTGGTCCATTTTAAGCCAACGACTTAGAGAAGCAGAGTGACCTAAAGGATAGAGAATCTGGGAGTCCAGTCCCAACTCCCTGACTTCAGTCTATCAATTGTATTTACTGAGTGCTTACTGTGTGCAGAGCACTGTACTAAGGGCTTGAGAGAGTACAATATAACAATATAACAAACACATTCCCTGCCCACAATGAGCTTACAGTATAAATAGGGAGACAAACATTAATAGAAATAAATGGGCAGTATATATTGCAAGATTCTCTTTTACTTGGGGTGGATTGAGCATTCCCTATGTATGCTTCTTTCTTCCCTTCTCAACTCTTGTGTCATTCCCCATACAAACAAACCTCTCTTCCATTCAGTATCTGTCCATTGTTGGCTCTACTAGAAGTTTAATTCATTGATAAGAAAGGACTTTTTTTTTTTTTTTAGTCAGGCAGTTGTAACAATTGAGTTCACATTGAATGTGTCTGGAGAAGCTTTTCAGTGAATTTAAAAAAAATCTTACTCTCTAGGAGCTTAGCATCTAGAAGATGAAAGCAATTTGGAGGTTAGAATTTTGAAGTCTGAATTAAATTTGGCTTTGAACTTCAGAGAATTCAAGCGGACAGGCCACAGAAATAGAAGCACTCATGAAACTTACTCAAATTGAAACCACTAAATTGCTGTTTTGTGGTAGTCCAGTTTAATGCCAACAGAAGACAATTGTTTCAATTCTGTCATCTTTTCCTGTCGCGACCTTGGCTGGCAGTTGAGAATGTCAGTTTGACAAGAGTTGGGATCATTATTCCCAGATCAATTGATGCCAAGAAGTTTGGGGATGTCATGCCTAATTCTTGACCACTATCTTTGCAAGACAGTTTTGCAATTAACGATCTCAGTAAATCAATTACCATTATGGGTCTCTGAATGAGCTGGTTAGAGCTTGGGTGGCCAAATTACAACCCAACACCAGCGACTGTTGATAAACAGTGAAGCCTAGGGGAAAGAGCCTTGAGAGTGAGAGGACCTGGGTTCTAATCCCACATCCTCCACTTGTCTGCTGTGTGACCTTGGGCAAGTCACTTAACTTCTCCGTGCCTCAGTTCCTTCATCTGTAAAAGGGGGATTAAGGCTGTGATCCCTATGTGGGAAAAGGACTGTGTCCAATCTCATTACCTTGTATCTATCCCAGTGCCTAGAACGGTACCTGGCAAATAGCAAGCATTTAACAAATGCCATTGAGAAGAAAAGAGAGAAAGAGTAAGCTGGAGAGTACTGATTGGAGATAGTTGATTTATAATAAGATGGGGAGAGTTGATGGAGCGCCTTGAAGACTTTCTTGCTCTGGGAAATGGGAAGACACTGGAGGTGCTTTTGGATGAGGGGATGTGCCTCAAGGAGTGGATCCACGCAGCAGTGTATCGAATAGATTGGAGCTGGGGAGAGACTGGTAGAAGGGAGAACAGTGAGGAGGCCGTTATAGTCTAGATATAACAAGAGAAGATACAGAGATTGGTTGCCCATTGGGCAACCCACAAAACAATCAAGGTTTGTGATTACACTCCATATGAGGATAGAATAAAAACATTAGGACTTTACACTCTGAAAAAGATGAGGGCCAAGACAGAATATGATTAAAGGATTCCAAAACATGAAACAAGTGGGCAGGGCAAAAATATAATTATCAGTAAATCCCAAGACATAGTCATCATCAATGGCATCTATTGAGTGCTTTCTGTGTGCTAAGGACTTGGGAACTTACAATATAACAAGAGTCGGTCAACACGTTCCCTATCCATGGTGAGCAGCAGACAGAGGGTACCCTGAATGAAGCCTGATGTTTATAGCTTTGAAATGAGACAAAATATTTCTTTGTGATCAAGTGTCAGAAAATAGCATTTATCAGAGCAAGTTGTATTGGCCTAAAAGAGTTGTACAATTTAAATTTGGAGCATTTCACAAATGAAAAGTTTATACAGATTAAGTAGGAATACTAGATTAACCGTAATGATTAATGTCAAGAAAGGGGACTATTACTCTTTTCCTCTAACTGGAAACAATACTCAGTTGGATGACAGTTGATCTGACCCAATGACATACTTTTTTTATCCAGACTGAAATGGTATTAATCTTCCTTCCTTATTTCAGAAGTCACAAAAGCCTTCCCTTTTTCCTAAATGTTTATTTTCTCTTCAACCCATAGTCAAACTTTTATGGTATTTGGTCATTAAAATGTGTTCCAAGATGAATGCTGAACTTCAAACGTGAGAGCTGGCAAACACAGGTCCATTCGTGTTAAGTAATGTGATAAAATTCTGAGGAACTCCCCAAATAACCTGCATCTGTTCTGGAATGAGGCAGGAGAAGTCGAGAAGATCTGCAATGTAGTCTTATTTCGTCTACTCCCGGACTAGATTTTCACCACCCTCCGCTTCTGGCGCCCCCGCCCCCCAACCCTGCCTCACAAAAAAAAAAAAAGAAGAAGAAGTAGAAATGGTGTTTTGTTATTTAAAGTTTTTCCTCTGGACTCGGTTCAATTTCAAAGAAGATGATGCCTTTAGTTCCATTAATTTTACCGAGACACTGTATAAAAAATATCCTATAACGGTGATGATCAATTGTTTTTTCGGTACTGCTGAGCCCCTCGATATTAACAGCTTTTGCTTGATATTTTATTTATCTGTCTGGGATTTTATTCATGCTTAATTTAGTGGAAGCTCCCTGTTTTCTAGCTCTGCTTTTCAAAAAACATGGCATGAATTATTGTCTAGTTTTTTAGATTTGCTTTTCCAAAGTAAACAGTATGACAATATAGCTACAATTGCCAGCACTTGTTCTCCCTTTACATTCAACCTGAAACTTCCTCTCATCCCTTCTTATTTCTCTCTTTACCTCCCACCCTGTTCCAAAAAAAAAAAAAGGCATGGAAAATATTTAAGGGCCATATGGACCACATCTTGAATATGACTCAGAAAGTTAGTGCTGTTATGATGGAAATAAAGTGAGGAACTGGAGTGAACATGGAACTGAGAAAAAAATAATCTTCCCTTTAGTTAAGCGTTTCTGGGCTCTGAGGTTACTGTACTCCACCAACTAATACTGTGTATCAAGCACTTACTCTTTGCAGAGCACTAAGCATTTGAAATTATTATAGTAATGATGATGAGGGTGATATTTGTTAAGCACTTACTATGTGCTAAACACTGTACTATGTGCCGAGATACAAAACAATCAGGCCGAACTCAGCCCCTCTCTCATGTGGGGCTCAGAATATAAGAGGGGAGGGAGAAAGGTCCCCATTTCCTTTATCCCCATTTTACCCCATTATTCCCCATTTTACGATTGAGGAAACTGAGACATGCCCAAGGTTAAAGTTAAGTGACATGCCCAAGGTCTCAAAACAGGCAAATGGCAGAGCCACGTGAGTATGATAGTTTAAAGGCATGATTCCTATCCTCAAGGAGATAAAATCAATCATATGTACTGAGCGCTTTCTGTGTGCAGAGCATTGTACTAAGCACTTGGGAGAGAACAATATGAGTTAGTAGACAGATGCCCTGCCCACAGTGAGCTTACAATCTAAAGATCTTTCCAATCTAAAGATTTAGAGGACTTGAGGATCGTGGAAGGAGACAGAGAGAGTGCGGGGGGAGTTTGGACTCTAAATCTCTAGAAGAACAGAAAACTAGGGAAGAATTCATAAGAAAGAAACACAGACGGATAAACAAGTTTTAGTGAAAGACAGATGATACTGAAATTAACTAATCTAGCATTGAATAGATTGTTCATTATTATTATAACTGTGGTATTTGTTAAGAGTTTACTTTGTGCCACGCATTATACTAAGCGCGGGGGTGGATACAAGCATATTAGGTTGGACACAGTCCCTGTCTCACATCGGGCTCACAGTCTTACTCTCCATTTTACAGATGAAGTAACTGATGTACAGAGCAGGGAAGTGACTTGCCCAAGGTCACAAAGCAGACAGACAAGTATCAGATCCGGAAGTAGAACCCACAGCCTTCTGACTCCCAGGCCCATGCTCTATCTACTAAGCCATGCTGTTTCTCTAATTTGTTTATAATTATCTTCACACCATCAAAGGCTACTCACCTCCTTCTCTCCTGATGAGGGAAGAATGAGCCATCATTAGAGGATTAAAGTTGCTTCCACTTCCTTTCAGGCCAGAATGGCCAATTTAGGTTGAAAAATAAACAGATCATAAATCCATGAAGCAGAATGCAGCACTTTTTAATCACCATTTGCACACCAAAGAGTACTGCCTTGCTGCCACAGTTCAGCAACCAATCTCTCGTAATAATAATTGTCATTTTGATAAATTCTTACTATGCACCGAGCACTGGTGAGAAACTCTGCGTAGAAACAATACAGTCCTCAGAGACACTGTCCCTTTCCCAAGGGAGGCTCACAACTAAAGAGGGTGGGAGAACGGATGTGTGATAGCTATTTTATGAAGGAGAAAATTGAAGCATGGAGAAGTCAGGATCACACAGCAGCTAAATGGCAAAAGTGGGATTAGGTCCTGGCTCTCACGACTATCAGTCCTGTTCTTTTTACTGGATTTTGTCTCAGTAGAATTTGTTAAGCACTTTACTGTATGCACAAATTGTACTAAGCTCCTAGGAGAGTGCACTAGAGTTGATAGACATGATCCTTGCTTTCCGTCTAGCAGGGGAGACAAGCTCTAAAGTGAATTGCAGGCAGGAGGAAGGAAAAGAGTATAAATAAACATGCATAACTGTAACAGGAGGGTGTGTATCCATTTGTTTAGGGGATAGAGTCTGGGGACAAGAGAAACTAATCACAGAAGTCTCCACCAAAGAGATGTGATTTGAGAAGGAACTTAAATATGGAGGAAGTGGTTGTTCTGGGTAGAAGGGAGGGTATGAGCAAGAAGTCCCTGGCAAGAGCAATAACAAAGCATAGTGAGAAGGTTGGCATGAGGGACATTGAAGCATGTGAGTTAGGATGTAATGGGAGAATAGTTAGGGTATGTAGGAGGGAGAGAGTTGATTGCCTTAAAGCCGATCATCAGGAGTTTCTGGGAGAAGCAGGGTGATCTAGTGGAAAAAGCATGGGTTTTGAAGTCAGACAACCTGAGTTTCTAGTCCTGGCTGTGCAACCTCCAATAAGTCACTTCACTTCTCTGTGCCTCACTTTCCTCAACTGGAAAATGGGGGTGCAAAACCTCTTCTCCCTTCTCCTTAGAGTGAGCCCCTTGAGAAACAGGACCTATGTTCGACCCAATTAACTGGTAACTGTCCCAGTGGTGAGAGCAGTGGTTGACACATAGTAAGCGCTTAACAGTTACCATGAAAAAATGTGGAGAGGAATGCACAACTGTTGGAGATTTTTTGAGGAGTGGAGAGACATGTGCAGAATGATATTTTGAGAACCGGTAAACCAGGTTTTGTTTTTTGTGCTTATATAGCCCCATTCCACCTTTGAATTCACATTTGCAAGCACAAATGTGATAGCCACAAAATCTGTTCATTTCGGATAGCAGCTCTCCACCTCCCTGTGGCCCCCTCACTCCTGGTTACGGATACTATGAACACCTTCCTGACTGGAAATTGGAATAGGAAACCAAAGCATGTAATGGAATCCCTTCAACTAAAAGTCAGCAAAAATTACTTATTTCAAATATGCTGATGTACATTGGGAAATATAGAAGCAGATGGAAAGTCCAGATTGCAGAAGAGAGCTAATACTAAATAGACCTTAAATGATTTTACTAGATTTGGTTGCCCAGGTAAAAAAAAAGTATCATAATAGATTTAAAATTAAACAGAATTTTTTTTTTTTGGTACGGGGGGAGAATTGATAAAACACTAGACATGGTATTTGAACCATGAGCTCAAATTCAAGTTAGACATTTGGGAAAATGTTTAGAGTGTAAAACCTGCTCCAGGGAAATAGTGTAATATTCAAGGTCACTATGAAGAGATAATTGAAAATATAGCATATTTTTGCAGTGGCTATAATGTTGATATGAAACTAAATTTTATCAGTAAAGGAAAACTTTAAAAGATGAAATAAATTATAAATGCAAATAATTTTAAAGGAAAAAATGGACCCTGAATGAATGTGGGGGTTAGGTAAGGAAGAGGGCAGTGGATTTCTTAAACCATCTTTGATCTCAAGAACTCCAGTTCCTGAAACAAAACTTTTGGACAAGTGTCAGAAGCCAAATAATTTCCCTCTCTAGATGGCTCTGTAGAGGATTTTGGTAAAATCCAGTGAGTTAATTTAGAAAGTCAATGTATTAGGTTGAAGACCAGCATCCTTAGTTTTGCATAAATGTTCAACAAAGAGAAGTATAAATATGTACATGGATTCAATACTAATTGGTGGTTCACTCAAATGAATATAAGGAAAATGAATGGACATTGGTTTAAAATATACACTGTAGGCATGAAACAATAAAAGAAAATGCAGACTTCAAAAAAAAATTTCATACTTTGGGAAAAACTGTTGGCAGGTAGTATGGAAATATATCTGAACCTAATAAAGACACTTAAAATTATAATTGCTCCAAAAGGCAAGGAAGGGTTACAGAGAGCATTATCATGCATGGTAAATGTTGTTGGAAAGAATGTTCCCTTTGAATTTGAGAAATAAGCTATTAAAGGTCTTTGGTGGGTGGTGGTAGAAGGAGGGGGGAAGATCGTGTCGTGTATAGAAAAAGACCATTATCAGTAAGATTAATAGGTTGAAGTTATTCAGGTATTATGGGTGCTTCGATTCAAGGGCTAGAAGCAGTTTTGATGCAGACGTATAAAGAACAGCTCCATACCCACCTACAGCTATGGCAGTGCTAGTCACTATGCTGCCAGTGGAGGATATGCTACATACAAAATTTCATATTTATATTTGGAATTTATATCTGTGAACTACATGAAGTTGTGAGGTGCCAAAGAGAGCGATAATTATTGAAGATGTCTAGTGCGAGGGTGAGCGATTGTTTGGGCTGGAGGAGTACTTTCCCAATTTTGAAGCAGGCAGAGTTTGCCTGACAAGAGAGAGAGAGCACATGAAAAGTGCCAAAAGGCAGGTGGAGTTATTGGCAGCATCTGCGCTGGCTGAGAATCAGGAAGAACATGATGCTCACAGTCACACACTCCCTTCCACAAGGAGTCTGTCGGCCCAGGTCAGCCCTAATGGCCAGACCGAATACAATGTGGGGCTAAATCTAGCCACTAGGTCACATTTTGTCTACCTCTGATCCGGAGCCGATGATGAAAAAAATGCAGACCTTTTGATACTTTTTAAACGCTTACTATGTGCCAGGCACTACATTAAGAGTTGGTGTAGATACAAGTTAATTAGGTTTGGTCACGGTCCATGCCCCACATGTGGCTCATAGTCTCAATCCTCATTTTACAGATGTGGTAACTGAGGCCCAGAGAAGTTGGTGACTTACCTAAAGTCACACAGCAGATAACTGGCACAGCTGGGATTAGAACCCAAGTCCTTCTGACTCCTAGGCTCACGCTCTAGCCACTAGGCCAAGCTGTTTCTCAGCTGGATTGGATGCATATAAATATGAAAAGGACAAGTAGCAGTGAGACACAAAATGGGGGAAGACACTGAAGATGTGAGTGAACTGATGCAAAGAGGATTTCTTTCACCCAGTGGGGGATTTAGTCATGAATTACATTTACTATTTGGGGTTCATTTTAAAAGTAACAAGCAATTCCTACTGCCTTGACTAAAGAAATATGATTGTGAAATGAGGGCCATTTGGGATGTGTAGAAAGGTAAGCGCAATTGGCTAAATGAATTAGAAAAATAGGTAAACCTTGGAAAAAGTGGCAGATATCACTAGTGACCTAAAGGACAGCTAATGATTATGATATAGAAAATACTGAGACCTTACTCAGCATCGTCAGTTGACTTATGTGTTTATGGAGAGCATTCTTGTATTTTTCTTATTTGTTCTCAAACTTTTTAAATGTTAAAAGACTGACTAGAACTACTTCATCAAATGTTACTAGTATAAATATCATTCTGCCATCCAAAGCGTGCCAAAGTTATTTCAGAGACCGGGCTAGAAGTGAGTGAGTGCACTGGAATATGATTCCTATATTTAACTTCCAGTATGAGACCTCTTAATTGATAGGTTAGCAAAAAATTGGGATGGGAGTGGATATCAGACTTTTTAAAATTCCAGAGTGAGGAAAGACCCTTTTTTGGCTATATGCAATTACTGAGACAAACCTTGTCACAATGAGATGAGTAGCAGTTAATGTGTTATTTGGTTAGACAATTGAATCTGACTTTCATTTTCAAATTTGTTGGAAACCTGTAAGAGAGAAGACATTTGGCATAAAAGACATTCTCTTTGCCTAAATTAAAGGTCATTCAATTAAAAAAGGAAAGGATAAGGGCTTACGCAGGCTGTATGAAATTACCGCAGAGAAGGGACAGATCTCCCAAAGTTTGCAGATGTATTTACAATTATTATCATCTGAGGAGAATGAAGCAGCAGAGTCCATATAAAGGTTACGGAAAACTGAATAGGAGTAAAATAAAATGGAGTAACTATCAGTAGTATTTACTGAACACCTACTATTTGAAATGATATAATAGAAATAGTGGACATGGTCCTTACCCTCAAAGGGCTTATCCTATCCAGTATCAATCATTGATATTTACAAAATGTTTACAATGTGCAGAGCACACTACTGAGCACTTGGGAATACAGTAAAACAGAATTGTTAGGCACGTTTCCTTGATGATGATGATGATGGCTTGCAGCGTGGCTCAGTGGAAAGATCACGGGCTTTGGAGTCAGAGGTCGTGGGTTCGAATCCCAGCTCTGCCACTTGTCAGCTGTGTGACTGTGGGCAAGTCACTTAACTTCTCCGTGCCTCAGTTACCTCATCTGTAAAATGGGGATTAAGACTGTGAACTCCACGTGAGACAACCTGATTCCCCTGTGTCTACCCCAGCGCTTAGAACAGTGCTCTGCACATAGTAAGCGCTTAACAAGTACCAACATGGTTATTATTATTATAATAGTATTTCAGCGCTTACAGTGAACCATCCATTTATTCAATCACATTTATTGAGTGCTTACTGTGTGCAGAGCACTGTACTAAGCATTTGGAAAGTACAATTCGGCAACAGATAGAGACAGTACAAAGCACGATTCTAAGCACTGGGATGGATTCAAGATAATCAGGTCCGACATGGGGCTCACAAGGAGCTCAGTGCTGAAATATGGGTGAAAAATGTAAGGAACGAAGGCAATATTTGAATGAAGGAGAGATGATAACCTTAATAAGTTTGCCAGGAGTGGTTTGACAACCTAAAAAAGTAACTGAAATCCAAATCACTTATGTGCATATTTCAAAGTTGAAATATATATTCACATTTACTAAAAAGAGAAAGCTGTTTGAACATTTTATACCTTTGTATGAGAAGGAAAGTTTCAGTAAAGAGCAGGGAGTTGTTAGATGATCCCAAAGTTAATTAAAGAAAATAGTTAATTAAAAAGAAACCCTTCTCAACACCTATGCTGAGAAGCAATGTGGCCTAGGGGGTAAAGCACAGGCCTAGGAGTCAGAAGAGTTCTAGTCCCAGTTCTGCCACTTGTCTGCTGTGTGACCCAGGGCAAGGCACTTCGCATCTCTGTGCCGTGGTTACTCATCTGTAAAATGAGGATTAAGATTGTGAACCCCTTGTGGGACAAGGCCTGTGCCTAACCCTATTTGCTTGTATCCACCCTAGCACTTAGTACAGTGCTTGGCACATAGTAAGTGCTTAACAAAGACCCCAATTATTACCACCATTATTATTATTTAAAAGTTGCCTATTTCATAAGCTTAGAGTGAGTGGCTGGCAATGTATAGCACCCATTATTATTTATGTTATTATGTTATATTACTATTTATAAAGTTCTTATTAATTTCTATTCCTCATCACATTGTTTTTAACAAAATTGTAACAGAGAAAATAGTCTTTAGGCACATTGTTTTTCTGTAAGAAAGATGCTGTTTTATGATTTGTATTCACACTGCTTACCAATGGATTTTCTTGTCATGAGCTGTATCGTGATTGCCTTTGACTTGCTGATTTGGATTTGGCATGTGGGTGAGCAAGTTTCCCTAGGACAGGATATTTCTGAAATACGTATTTATCTATATGATTTCCTTGGCAGCAGCAACTCTTAACTCAACTGCAGCATCTCTGTCCTGTCAAGCGCCTGTCTTGCTTTTCGATATCTTTTAGCCCCAAAGGGATAAACACCACCGACAGAATGCACTGTAGTGTTGGAAAGCAATAACTGAAGGAAATGAGCTGTCCATCTCAATCAAAATTTATTCATATGATTTTACCAGAGCTTGGAGTTGTCTGTTCTGGCCAACTTAATATTGTTATGAGGGTAGGTTTTATGCCTTTGACCCTTTCTTGTGTGTCCTCTAACCCTTCTCTCCACTTCGGGTTGAGTGGTAGGAATATGCAGACAAATTATTCATTGAAAAAAAAATCAAGAAAGGGAAAAAAAAAAACTTGTGACTCCAAAAGTGACCTTTATGTTCCCATCCAATTTTCTTTTCAAATGCCTGGGTGAAAAAGTATTTCTTGCTCTATCCTGGGAAATAAGTAGGGACCTGATTAGGAGTGACTGTTATTTGGCAAACAAACAAAAAACAAGAGAGAGACTTTATTCCCAAATTCTACACCTTTTTCTTTTTTTCTTTTTTTTGCTTTGGAAATGGTCGGTCATGTATCTTTGAAATTCTCTTTGTTGTAGAAGGGTTTAAGTGATTATTATGCATCCAGGGGAGAGAAGACTATCCAAAACATAAGACCATAAAGATTATTACTTGGTCATAACAATGGTCCTCCCAGTCCAGTATTCTGTCTTAGTGGCAATAAAATGTTTCAGGGGAATAAAATGTTTCAGGGGACCACATGATATCTTTAATATCCCTAACTTTCCCTTCAGTAACCCATCATCAATGTTTCACTGGCATTTATGTTCACTTACTGTGTACGGCACTGGGGAGAGTACAATAGGGTAAATAGAGATATTCCTGGATGCAGGGAGCTTACAGTCTAGCAGATGAGACAGACCTTAAACTAAATTACAGATAGTGAGAGCAAGAGGGTCTAAAGATAGGTACATAATTGCTGTGTAGGTGTGAGCTAAGTGTTTAGGGGGTACAGACTCAAATGCATATGTGATGCAGTGTTATCTTGTGCTGTCGCGTCTTCTCCGACCCACGGAGATGCCATGGTCACATCTCTCCCAGAACGCCCCACTTCCATCTGTAATCGTTCTGGTAGTGGATCCACAGAGTTTTCTGGGTAAAAAATATGAAAGTGATTTACCATTGCCTCCTTCGCAGTAAACTTGAGTCTCCACCCTCGACTCTCTCCCGTGCCGCCGCTGCCCAGCACAAGTGAGTTTTGACTTGTAGCGGATTGCCTTCCACTCACTAGCCAATGCCCAAGCTAGGAATGCCATGGATATGCCTCTCTGTGATGCAGTAGGGAGGGAGAAAAGGGATGAGGAGATGAGAGAAGAGTCAGGTAAGGCTTCCGGTCTTTGAAGATGGGGAGAGCGGTGATCTGTCTACGAAGAGGGAAGGAGTTCCAAGCATGAAGGAGAATATGAACCGGTGGTCCTTGGTGAGAGACGTGAGACGGAGGCCCAGCAAATAGGTTGGTATTTGAGGAGTGAAGTGTGAAGACTGGGTTGTAGCGGGAGAAAAGCAAGGATAGATAGTGGGGAGTGTTGACTGAGTATCTTAAAATAGCTTAATTGTAGATATTTTCTGCTTGATGTGGAGCCGGATGGACGATCCCTGGAGGTTTTGGAGAAGTGGGGTGATGTCCACAGGAGGATTAGAAAAAATAATATGGTTGGCAGAGTGAAGTATGGACTTGGAAGGTGAGAAGGCAGTAGTTGAGATGAGACGTGACAAGTTCTTGAACCAGTACACCCTAATGCATGACTCGTTTTCCTGAAGCATTGTTTGGCCCACATCTCTCCGATCCTCAGTATCTTCCACTGGCTCCCCATGCCCCCCCCACATCAAGCGCATTCTTCTCACACTTGGATACAAGGTTTTCCACCAATTTACCCCACCTTACATATCCACTGAATTTTTCAGCTACTTCCTAACTGTTTCTCCCAAACTGACCTTCAAATTGTACCTCCATCTCCAATCTCCCACTATCATCCCCACCCTCATGCTATTTCTCTGACTTGGAACAGCTACCCTTTCCAAATTTGACCTACTACGACCCTCCCCATAATCAAAGCCCTTGTAAAATCCTCCCTCCTCCTGATTTCAGGGAGATTTCTTCTATACCAAATCCATCTTAAATTTTCCTGTGGCAGCAGGCCTGGAAAGAGGCTAGATTATGGAAATCCAACTCCATCGATTTGCTTCTCTTCACCCTAGGTACAAATGGTTTGATTCTCAGTAGCGACAACATACCTCTATTTCAGGGTTTCCGTTCTCCCACTCGATAACTAAGTGCCAAGCCAATTTGTCTGCCCCTTTCTGTTATGTCTAGACCAGAGCACTGAGCTTTTCTCACCTTTCCTAGAGCCATGATGACCCTTACACACATTTTTGGCAGGGTCATGGGTATGAAAGGTTTGCTGCCCAAGATTCTTTTCCCAAAGAGCTCTGTATAAGGTGGTGCTGGTTCCTTTACAGAAGAAAAATCCATTTAAACACGAAGCCCTCCTGAGATTTATCACCATTTACTTGAGTCCCAAGACCAAGGTGTGAGGACCAACTTGGTCAATTTTCAGGTCAGACTTTCCATTGCTTTTATCACTTCTGAAAACCGAAGATCATTCCGGCTAGACGTGCCCCTGAAGACCTGGTGAAAAATCAGTGAGTCTGACTTGACACAAAGTTAACTTGGTTCTACTAAAAGACATAATAGAGAATGGGCTTTTTCTCCCTTGTGTATAAACCATTTCCTAGTAAATTAGGTTCTCAGAGAGGAGCATTATCTCTCTTGGATGATGGAGGAATTAAGGCACAACTCAGTTCTAGTAAAAAAAAAAAAAAAATTGTCCCAGTGTAGCTGTTCCCATTTGAAAATGATTTTGCTGCAGGGCTCTTCTAGGTCTTCTAGATGACCAACAGAGCAATCTAGACTCTATCCAAGCCACCCCACTGGGTTGGGGCCAGAATTAGAACCCATGACCTTCTGGCTGCCAGACCCGTGCTCTATCCACTACACCATGCCTCCCCTCTTTTATAAATTGTGGGAGCCGGGAAAGAGCAATGGTACAACTGGTAATAGGTTGAAGAAATGAGTGAAAAAAATTAGTGAACATAATTTGATCTATTCCTAAGGCTTATTGTATAAACAGAAGCGCTAAGGGGGCAGTTGGGTTGATGTGACTGGAGGGTGGAAGTTAATTGGAAAATGTCTCCTGGCGGAAGTGGGTTTTCAGGAGAGCACTGAAGTTAGGGAGAGCAGTAAACTGATAAATTTGAAAGGACTTCAAGCCTGAAGGAAGGGCCCAGAGAAAGCAGGAGAATCAAGGAATGGTGAGAAGATGAGTTTAATTATGGAATTTATTAATGGCTTGCTATATACCAAGCAGTACACTGAGTCCTGGGGTAGACCCTATAGAGGCAGATCGGACTCATTACATCTGTGGCTCACCGTCTAAGTAGGAAGAATAGGTTTTTGTTTTTTTTTTTTTGCTGAGGTTATTTGGGGGGTGAGGCTGGGGGCCTTTTAGTGGTATTTGTTCAGTGGTTATTATGTGTCAAGTACTGTTGTAAGCACTGGGGTAGATACAAGACAATCAAGTGGCACACAGTCCCGCGCCCACGTGAGGCTCCCAGTCCAAACAGGAGGGAGAACAGGCATTGCATCCCCATTTTACAGATGAGGCAACTGAGGAACTGACAGTTAAGTGGTGTGTCCAAGGTCACACAACAGGCAATTGGCGGAACCAGGATTAGACCTGGGCTTAAATCCCAGATGCTCTGACTCCCAGGCCCATGTTCTTTCCACTAAGCCATTCTATTTTTCGTAGCCTACTATTTTTCTGCACCAGTGGAAAGACCACAGGTCTGGGAGTCAGAGCACCTGAGTTCTAATCCTGTTTCTGCCAAATGCTAGCTGTATTACCTTGGACAAGTTACTTAACTTTTCTAGAAGAAAGTAGAGAAGCAGCATGACTTAGTGGAAAGAGCACAGGTTTGTGAGTCAGAGGTCATGGGTTCTAATCCTGGCTCTGCCACTTCTCAGCTGTGTGACTTGGGCAAGTCACTTAACTTCTCTGTGCCTCAGTTACCTCATCTATAAAATGGAGATTAAGAGTGTGTGCCTCACGTGGGACAACTTGAATAGCTTGTATCTTCCCTAGCACTTATAACAGTGCTTGGCATATAGTAAGCACTTAAATACCATCATTCTTATTATTTTCTGTGCCTCAGTTTCTTCAACTATAAAATGGGGATGTTTTCCCTCCTAATTAGACTGTGAGCCCCATGTGAGACTGTTACATTCTGATTAAGTTGTGTCTACCCCAGCATTTAGAACAATGCCTGACATTCACTAACTGCCTCACAAATACCATACAAAAGAGGAAACTGAGAAACAGAGAAGTTACATGGCTTCCCAAGGTCTCACAGCAAGCAAGTGGCAGAGCTAAGATTAGAACCCAGTTCTTCTGAACTCCTAGTCCTGTGCTCTTTCCACTAGGCCACACTGCTTCTTGAGTCATTGTCTAGTAATTGCATAATCCTAACCCATCAAGAAGTCTATCAACTGCCCTTCAATAAATACTATTGAATGAATGAAAGTAGCCAACAGCCTCATCTGGGGATCATTGCAGTCCTTCTCTCTTGAATTGATTGTATCCTGATCCCTACATTACCATTTACTGAAATATCAACTGCCCGGCAAGAGTTTACAGAATTTTATCTCTCCAAGAGTTTTGCATCTGAGGGTTACTCTGGTAATTTTATACCTCAAAGCCTAGTCAGACCAGATGGGTTAGTAATGCTCCCACCTTCTTCAAAATCCCATGTCTTTCACTAGAATTTCTACAAGCTGACCAGGCTGACATCCAGTGGCATCTTATCATTGGCAGTTGCCAATCATCTTTCAGTGGTATTTATTGAGCACTTACTGTGCTCAGGGCGCTGTTCTAAGCACATGGGAGAGTATACCACAAGAGAGTTGGTAGGCACATTCCCTGCCCACAATGTTGTAGGTCATTCGGGAGGCAGCAGCATTTTGGGCCATAGTTACGATGGGCAGCATGGGCTAGTGGATGGAGCACAGGCCTGAGAGTCAGAAGGTCATGGGTTCTAATCCCACTTCACCACCTGTCTATGTGACCTTGAGCAAGTCATTTTCTTCTCTGTGCCTCAGTTCCCTCATCGGTAAAATGGGGGTTAAGACTGTGAGCCCTATGTGGGACAGGGATTGTTTCCAAACAGATTATCTTGTAACTACCCAGCACTTAGAATGAAATAAACACTTACCAAATACCATTATGATTATGATTATTATAATTATTAATAAACTCTTTCTACTAGTGATAAGTAGATTTGATAGGATGCTCAGAACATGTGTGATCCTAACAAATGCCCCTTATTCAAATTGTTCACCCATAATGGCCCCCAAAATCTTCATATGCTGGTATTCGAGTCAGTGATGTATGTGAAGCATTTAGGATCCATGAACTCTGGCAGAACCGTTCCCTTCTTATCTCTCTCTCCCCAATCCTCACACATTCATGTTAGTCTAACCCGTGATTAACTATACCAAAGCAAGGTTATGCAAGTCTTTTTTTTCTTCTCTTGCCCTCACCCCACCCCCTTTGAGTAAAATGAAGTAGAATAATCTGCTTCATAGGAGTTCTGCTACTATGATAGAGGCATCTATGAGAGGGAAATAACATATTAGTAACAGGAAAAGTAGTACTAGTTGTATAGAAATTGTCAGAAAAATTAAAATATTTTGACATCCCAGAGGCCCCACGTTGGTTGTTTGAAGACCTGTCGTTATGAGAAGAGTCAGGGAAAGAAAATATTGGCATTTTGTTTTTAACCTTTGGTTTTCTCTGTGGCATTGGTATTTTCCTGTGTCTGCTTATGCACATTAATGATATTTTACTAGATGTGTTTTCTAATGCCCTTGCCAACAGGGTTTGGTTCCTATAAAAATAAGTAGGTGAGGCTGTGTTCTACAAGGCCTCTGACAACTGAAGTTCCAGACAGAAAAGACAGAAATGTTCCAGTGTCCCCAACTGTGCACCACAATCCATAAACTTTTCCCATTTGGTGGCACCATTTAGATGAAGGGAAGTACAACTGCAAATTATCTACTGTGATTTCCTATTTTGATTGCTCTCAAGTTGCCAGTGTGATAAGGTGACCTTATGAGTAGCATTACATTGAGCCCAGAGAAATCAATAAATATAATAAAACTTTTTTTCTTTAAACTGGCCCCTTCTCCCCTCCTCACTGAATCAATTACTTTTACCTCTTTTTTTTTCCCAAGAAAGTTCTGGGATTCATTTTATCGCTTGTCAAGAGTGAAATGCCTTTTTTTTCCAGAATAGATAGTTACTTGGCATTTTGCTTCTATCCATTGATTGTGGGGGGTTTTAACCTCTTGGTGTCTAGGACTTTTTCATGTTCCCTGAACATCTACACCCCAAATGTTGAGCATGAGACAAGGATCCAAAATGAGGGTAACATGAAAATAGGCAAAACAAAAATTTGACATTTGTGACCTTTATTTTTTTCAACTACATGACTCCTTCTGTAGCCTGAATTACCTAATTTTACTCTTTTGACTTAGTTATGGTATTAAGCAGGGTGGCTCAGTGGAAAGAGCACGGGTTTAGGAGTCAGAGGTCATAGGTTCTAATCTCGGCTCCACCTCCTGTCAGCTCTGGGACTTTGGGCACGTCATTTACCTTCTCGGTGTCTCAGTTACTTCATCTGTAAAATGCGGATTACGACTGTGAGTCTAACGTGGGACGACTTGATTACCCTGTATCTACCCCAGCGCTTAGAACAGTGCTCGGCACATAGTAAGTGCTTAACAAATACCAACATTATTATTATTATTTAAGCATGTGCTATGGGTCTAAGTCCTGGGGCAAATACATGATAATCAATTTAGACAAAGTCTATGACCTTGTTCTCCCTACAGCTGTTGGGAGAAAACACAGAGTTTTGATTCAGCAGAGATAACTTGGGATATAGAATAAAGAGTTCTTCGCATTATGATCAGAAAGTGGGAAATACGTGAACTCCATTTTCTGTACTGAAGCAATACTGAAGAGCAGACGTTTGTATATAATGGCGTATGTCATTTGCATATTGTTCCAACCTGAATTTTCTTCCTAGGTTTTATGAACTGTAAAAGATGATGGCAGTCATCCTTATTGATCCAGGAGGTTTAAAATTTTATTGAGACTTTTATTTATAACCTTGATGAATGATTCCTTTATAATGAAAATGATCATTTAAGGGAGGGGGTATAAGTATGAAAAATAAAGACAGTAACAAATTGATTTTATTTAGAGCACAGGCCTGGGAGTCAGAAGGTTATGAGTTCTAATCCCGGCTCCACCACTTGTCTTCGTGGGACTCTGGGCAAGTCACTTCACTTCTCTGTGCCTCAGTTACCTCATCTATAAAAATGGGATTGAGACTGAGTCCCACATGGGAGAGGGACTGTGTCCAACTTGATTTGCTTGTATACACCCTAGTGCTTAGTACAGTGCCTGGCACATAGAAAACACTTACCAAATAACAACATCCTCATCATGTGAGTGATCCAGGGTCAGCTGCCACAATTCCATTATTGAATTCTGAGAAATGGAAGGATGGACCACCATTCCAACATGGTTCCTTGGTGTTGTTTCAGGAGCACGGGATCCCTATTGACATGGGGTACGCGGTGGCCCCACATCACTCCGGAGTGTACCCGGTCCATATCCAGCTCTATGAGGCCTGGAAGAAGGTCTGGGGAATAAAAGTCACCAGCACTGAAGAGTATCCACATCTGAAACCTGCTCGGTACAGACGCGGATTCATCCACAACAGCATCATGGTGAGCTGGATTGCTTCTCCATGGCTTTTCGTTCCAGAAATCTCCTTCTTCCCTGAAGGAAAAAAATGGAGAGGACAATTCAAACAGTTTGAAGAAGCCCTCTCTCGGAAGAAGAAGAATTTCCCACACAATTAGGAAGCCATTTATAATTATTTCTTGGAAATAGAAACGTGGCATCACTCACTTTAAACAACAGTTATACGTCTTGCCAATTCCATTAAGCTGTAGATCTTTAAAATATCTTCAAAATTGCTGGCTCAGAGATGCATTTGCCAGACTTGTGGATCCCCAAAACTGATATGGTTCATAATGTTTGGGCAATCAGATCTCTAACTCTCCAGGTGTTTCCTGTAAATATCACTAAATAATAAGTTTAGAAAACACAAAACCTGTCCTGTAAAAGATAGCAGAGAACCATGTTTGATTTCACATTCAAAGTGATCTATGGCTTTGAAATAATGGAAATTACCACATGCATATTCATTCTCTCTCCTCTCTCTCCTCTCCTTCTCTCTCTCTCTCTCTCTCTCTCTCTCTCTCTCATCATTTCCTTTGTATAGGTCTCCTAGTCTTTCTGACCAGAGTGAAATAGGCATGCTATTTTTAACAGGAAACTATCCACTATTCTCCTCCTCCTCCTCATCGCATGTAGTTATAGTTGTATTACAACATGAAAGCTCCACATTTTCAAACTGATACTCTAATAATATACTGCCTTTGTGTTGACTGTAAAAGGCTCAACCTAATGAGAAAAGTATTCATAAGGAAATTATTAGCACGTGTTCATCACTCAGTTGGTTGCCTTAATTAAGTGGCTAGAAGAATGGGCATGGAAAATCATTTGTTTTTCACTAGATTTTCTGTACGTCTTGGGCATTCGATAGAAATGTTATCCTAATTTTTGCTCATGTTATACATATATAATTCACTAGTGAGGATCCCATTTGAATTTCTGGGTGAAGAAAAGGTTGAGCCAATTATTTTAGATCCATGAATCTGGGTACAGTGTTATGCTGCACCACAGGAGCAAGATGATTCACAGCAAATATATATTGAAGAATTTGGTATTTGAGAAATCCCATTTGGCTTTTAATAAATAGAGTGATAGGAGATAGTTTTCCGCTCCTAAAATCTTGGGAGGAAATAGGAAAAAAATCCACCCATTTACGTACATGAAACTGACAGAATGACCTAAGTAGAATTTTTGAAACTATATAGGTGGCTGATGTCAAACATCTGCAAAATTGCCCCTGCATCAACTCTTGTTCAATGAAGTGATCGCAACTGGAACAACGAATGAATTAATATGAAATTACTGAAGATGCAGGAAGGTGGAAAAACTCCATTCCACACAAGTAAACACTCAAAAAATACTATTGGTTGATTAATCCAAATCACCATATTCCTCTTTTTCTTCAGGTACTTCCACGACAGACGTGTGGATTGTTCACCCACACAATTTTCTACAAAGAATATCCAGGAGGGCCTCAAGAACTGGACAAAAGTATCCAAGGGGGTGAACTCTTTCTCACCATTCTTCTAAATCCTGTACGTATTAACTGATTCTATTTTACAGCAACACCAAACAGCCAAACATAGCCCTTCTTTAACTACTGGCATGTCAGGCCATTAACCTTCCAGTGAAGAGGATTAAAAAACAAATCAGGCACCATGATGAACATCATTGGAATTCTTCCAAAATAATCTAAGGTAGTCCTTAGTCTTAGAAAGTGCAGGTTTTCAACCAGTGTCTTACTAAAATAATTATATTGGAGATTAATGATATTTTATTTTCATTTTGGTGGTGAAAATTGTACATCTCTGCAGTTTATACATTTATATTGCTAGTGGCAAAATCCAAAAAACAAGACCCTCTAGACTGTAAGCTCGTTGTGAGCAGGGAACGTGTCTACCAACCTACTCTGTTGTGTTGTACTCTCCAGAGTGCTTAGTGTACAGTGCTTTGCCCACAGTAAATCCTCAATCAATACGATGATTGATAAGATCACTTTAGAGTTTAGGATGAGTAGGCAATGAGCATATTCCTTCCTCCTCACTAGCTAATACTTGCCAAAATTTTAATCAGAACATTGCAAGAACCCTGCCTAAACACTCCCACGTCCTCATGCTCAGCTTTATACCAATTCACCTTAAGTGGACCCTTCATTTTAGCACTAATATTTAATGAGGTGGCTTTAGGGGAAAGGAGGGGGAATAGATGGAAGATAATTCAACACTTTTGGCTACCTTTTGGACTTGGCAATTGTAGACTTTTTAACTTTTACGTTTAGGTGCATTCAAGTTCCGTATACAGTGCTGGGATTGTGCACCAAGTTGTTATACAGTTTGTGCCTGACGCTGAAGGTCAGTACATGGTAGTACTTGATTTAAGAGCAGAGGGAATGAATTTAGAGAGGATCGTGAAACGAGAAGCTTTTCATCATCTGATATTTGACTTTATGACTCTTTATCATCAATTTTAATACTTAGTGTGAAGACATAGCTGCCTGGTAAGTGGGCAGCCTCGGCTAGCTAGAGAGAGATTACAGTTTATTTGGGGTAGTAGAAAGTAATTATGATTTCCTCGCCTCTGTGACCAATAAACCTACCTAAGGAAAAGTGGACCAGTAAAATACAGTTGTAAATTAGTAATTTTCCCAGGCCCATGGTCTATTCTCTAGTCCACACCGCTGCTCATACTTCTCTGCTTCTCATACAGAAACGGTGTGGCTTAGTGAAGAGAGCATGGACTGGGGAGTCAGAGTACATAGGTTCTAATCCCAGCTCCACCACTTGTCTGCTGTGTGACCTTGGGTAAGTCACTTAACTTCTCTGTGCCTCAGTTACCTCCTCGGTAAAATGGGGATTAAGACTGTGAGCCCTATGTGGGACCGGGACTGGGTTCAACCTGATTAGTTTGTATCTACCCCAGTGCTTAGAACAGTGTTTGAAACATAGTAAGCACTTAAAAAAATCCATTATTATTTTTAGTTTTCCTCCTGTTAGTACAGCAATCTCTGAGTTTCCTGGAATCTAGAAGCCAGTGCATGTATATTAGAGACTATGGTTGCTGTTCAGAGAGATGGATGGAGAGACAGCTGTCTTGGCTAACAAACCATATTAACCCCGAATCAGGGCTAGAGTATCTTGTTCTGTTTTAAAATTCAATAGTAATTCAGGATCAACAATATGCGATAGCATATGGCTACAGTTATAAGCATGGAATGAAAACTAATAAAAATTCTGCATCGTTCCAAGATTGGGTTTGGCAGAGACCCAAATAAGGAACTGCATTATAGCAGTTTAAATTATTTGGGGTTTGGGGGTGTGTGTAGAAGCAGTGAGACCTAGTGGAAAGAGCATAGGATTGAGTATCCGGAGACCTGGGTTGTGATCCCGGCTCTTCTGTTGCCCGCTGGGTGACCTTCAGCATGTCACTTAACTTCTCTGTGCCGAACTGTAAAATGTAGATTAAATGCCTATCCATCCTTCCCCTTAGACTGTGAACCCCATGTGGGACAAAGACTGTCTGATCTGATTTTATTTCATCAACTTCAGTGTGTAGCACAGTGCTTGACGCATAGATTGTTCTTAACAATTGTTATTATTTTTTATTCTTGCTATCATTGAAGATGTATATTTTTATATTGCTTTTCATTAAGCTGGGTTCTCCAGATAGCAATAGGTGTTAGAAAGCATTCTTGCATAACTATATTAGAGTTGTGCATTTTTTTTTTTTTTTGGAAAGGCCACTCTTGGCAAATAAAAGTGAAGCAGCGTGGCGCAGTGGAAAGAGCATGGGCCCTGGAGTCAGGGCTCATGAGTTCGAATCCCAGCTCTGCCACTTGTCAGCTGTGTGACTGTGGGCAAGTCACTTAACTTCTCTGTGCCTCAGTTCCCTCATCTGTAAAATGGGGATGAAGACTGTGAGCCCCACGTGGGACAACCTGATTCCCCTGTGTTTACCCCAGCGCTTAGAACAGTGCTCTGCACATAGTAAGCACTTAACGAATACCAACATTATTATTATTATTATTAAAAGTGGAAAAGTCATGAAAATTCTTATAACACCAAGACCTACAATTTGGCTAGCAGATTTTTCCTTGTATCCCATCTTTTGGTTATTACAATGGGAGGACTTCCTGGAAATCGTTCAACAGGGAAAGTTCACGTCACTTTAAGCGTTATAATAATGTTGGTATTTGTTAAGCGCTTACTATGTGCAGAGCACTGTTCTAAGCGCTGGGGTAGACACAGGGGAATCAGGTTGTCCCAACGTGGGGCTCACAGTCTTAATCCCCATTTTACAGATGAGGGAACTGAGGCACAGAGAAGTTAAGTGACTTGCCCACAGTCACACAGCTGACAAGTGGCAGAGCTGGGATTCGAACTCATGAGCCCTGACTCCAAAGCCCGTGCTCTTTCCACTGCGCCACGCTGCTTCACCAGTTATCTCACCAGTTAGCAATTATTGGGAATTCTGTGCTTTTCCCAGGTGTCAGCAGCTGGGAAGAAAACGCTCCTATAGAATGTGTGTATATGAAGAAAGAGATTTTGTAAAATCTTGTTTCCATTCACTTAGGCCTGAAGTTGACACTCGTTGTTTTAGAAGGTTTGTAGTACTATTGTATCAGAGGAGGGTTTGCCAAATGGTGTGAGTCACCACTTATGGGGATTCACACTCACAGCGGGGTAAGAAGAGAGTCTGTTTGATTCCAGCTGAACAGTTCTTCATAGTGCCTGAAGTACTTAGGTCAGGCAACTCCTGCAGGATCAGGGAGAATATTAAGGTGGAGAATGAGAGGGACAATGTGAATTTATCCTAGCCTGGGTTCATTTCTGAAAGGCAGAATTACCCTGTGTTGTCCACTATTCTGCGATAATGAAAAGGACGATCTGTGTTACATAATGCATTGCAAGCTAGTCATTTAAACCACTGTATCGCTGACCTGATTTCTCACAAAAGTGAAGATAGATTGCTTTCTCTGTGAAATTTCAAATCATACCCATATGATCTCTCTGCCGGTAGTATCATCTTGAACTATGGAAAACAGCTGGACCACATGCTCAGTCGTATCTGATATATTTAGGTTTTCAGTCCAAGTAGAAGATTGTTTGTATTGGTTCCTTCTGAGGCTTGACATAAAACTGGCTTTACTCTGGTGTTTAGAAATATAGTTCCCAAATCCCATGAGACAGCTGTTCTCTTGAGATTTCTAGGCAACAAGAACAGATCAAAGAGGTTCAAATGATGCGACAGAAGTTCAGAAAGAAGCATCCAATTCAAACTGCAATAGCCTTTTACAAAGAAATTTAAAGTCCAAACTATTTGAGGAACAGACATTGTTTTTAAAAGCTTTCTGTTGCTGGATGAGTCATTTTATCCAGATTCAGCCTACAACAAAATGGGCTGGTTATAAAAGCATAAATAAGAGACAAGCGGGGTGGACCCAAGACCTTATTCCTTTCTTTACTACTACTAGGAGTATCTCATTTCTCTCGTCAGCCTGAGACCAAGTCCAATCTGGAAAAGTGATGAATGTGGGCATCCAGCTTGGTCTGCCAATTCACCCAGGAACTTTCCCTTCCCACAAGGGCTGGCTTCAAGCACCCCTCATCATCATCTTCATCTTCATCAATGGTTTTGAAAGCTTACTATTCATTCCATAGTATTTATTGAGCACTTACTATGTGCAGAGCACTGTTCCAAGCGCTGGGGTAGATACAGGATAATCAAGTCATCCCACATGAGGCTCACAGTTAATCCCCATTTGACAGATGAGGTAACTGAGGCCCAGAGAAGTGAAGTGACTTGCCCACAGTTACACAGCTGACAAGTGGCAGAGCCGGTAGTCGAACCCATGACCTCCGACTCCGAAGCCCAGGCTCTTTCCACTGAGCCACACTGCTTCCCTGCTTACTATGTGCTGAGCATTGTAGTAATTATAATAATCGTGGAATTTAAGCCAGACCGGGTACTCTTCTAAGCTCTGTGGTAGATATAAGATAATCGGGTTAGACACAGTCCTTGTTCCACATAGGGCTCACAGTCTTTACAGATAAGGGGACTGAGGCACAGAGAAGTGAAGTCATTTGTCCAAGGTCACACCAGCAAATGACGGAGCTGGGAATTAGGACCCAGATCCTTCTGACTCCCAGGCCTGTGCTCGCTCCACACTTAGGAGAGTACAATAAGCCCACATTTAGGAGAGCGCAGTAAGACAGAATTGTCAGAAATGTTCCCTGCCCAATTAAAGCTTACAGTCTGCGTGTGGGGGGATTCTATGTGACACTATCAAGTCACTCTATGTGCGTGTATCTCATTGAATGTCTTGCAGAAGAGCATGTTTTTCCACAGCTGCCTCTCTGGCAACTCATCGACTGAGCTCCCAGGCCCACCCCAATTTATACCCTGCTAACAAACCAGCTTCGTGAGGAGTACAACAGTTTGGCTGTCTTTGAGAAAGGCCAATTTTAAGACACTCACCAATGATACCATCCTTGAAAAAGGCAGGGATATGGCCATTTTTAGGAAAAACTGCATAGTGGCCATCTTTGAGCGAAGCTGTAGGTGGCAATCTGAGAGTAGCTGAGGAGTGACCATTTTCAGAGAAGCTCTGGGGTGGCTATCTTTGAGAGAAGCTTTGAGAAGAGGAGAGAGACTATGGGCTGGAAGGTCAGTGCGAAGGATGATGTAATCGTTAAGACAGAATATAAATACTTGGGTCAGCATAGTAGCAGTTTGTAGAGGAAAAGGAAGATTTTAGAGATGTGAATGTAGAACTGACAGGATTTGGTGACAAAGTGTGTGAACTGAGTGAGAGGGATGAGTGGAGGATGGCACCAAGGTTACGGGCTTGTGAAACAGGGAGGATAGTGGTATTTTCTGTGGTGATAGGCTAATCAGGGGAACAAGGTTTTGGTGGAAAGATGAGAAGTTTTCTTTTGGAAATGTTAAGTTTGAGGTGTCAGTGGGGCAACCAAGTAGAGATGTCCTGAAGCCAGGAAAAAAATGTGAGACTACAGAGAAGGACAGAGTTTGGGGCGGAAGAGCAAGATTGGGACATCATCCTATAGATATGGTAGTCTAAGGCAGGGGGGTGAATGAATTCTCCAAAGGCGTGGATGTAGATGAAGAATAGAAGGGGACTCGAGACCCCTTGAGGGCCACCCACAGTGAGAGGGTGGGAAGCAGAGGAGGAGCCCACAGAAGAGACTGAGAAGACATAGTCAGAGAGGTAGGAGGAGAACCAGGAGAGAACAGTGTTGGAGAAATCAGACCTAGATCATATTTCCAAGAGAAGGAGGTAGTCCATATATTGAAGGAAGGGGAGAAATTGAGGAAGATTAAGCCGGAATAGAGGCCATTGAATTTAGCAAGAAGGAGGTCATTGGTGGCCATTAGAGAGCATCAGTTCTGTGGAATGAAGGGGGGAAGCCAAACTGAAGGGGGTCGAAGAGAGGAAGTGGAGGCAGCAGGTAGCAGGAGGCAGCAACTTGCTCAGGAAATAGTAGGAGGGAAATTGAGCAATAATTTCAGGTTGTTCTGGGGCCAAAGGGGGAGGATTTTTTGCAATAGAGGATTCATGGAGGTATCCATAATCAGTGGGGAATGACCCATCGGATAGTGAGTGACTGAATATTTCATTCAGGAAGGGAAGAGGACAAGTGTTTTGATAAGACACAGGCACAGGTGGAGGGGGTAGATTTTGAGAGGAGTTGGGAGATCTTGGCTTGAGATACTGTTGGGAAAGATGGGATAGTCAAAGAGGGGTTAGGAGAAGGAAGAGAGTGGAGAGGAGCAGAGGAGATTTTAAGATCTTGTCGGATGGCTTCAATTTTACCTATAAAGCAGTGACGAGGTCACTGGGTGAAAGATAGAAGGTGGGGGGAACAAGAGGTTTGAGGAGGGGGTTAAATGTCTGAAAGAGCTGGCACAGGCCACGCACATGGGATCCAATAAGGCTGGAGAAGTATTATTGCCAGGTAGAGGAGAGAGTAGAGTTAAAGCAGGAGAGAATCATCAGCAGTACTCTTTATTCTCTGCATGATGGAGTATGATACAACAGAGTAGTATGGGTTTGAGCTGTTAGATGTGCTATCAAGATTTCAGCCAGCAGCACTCTGGATTGTGTAGTTTCCAGTGTCCCTAAATTCTAGTGTCATTTTCTGGCTCTAAACCAAACTGTTCAGACCTTCTGGATTTGCTGTCACCAACAGCCAGGTAGAGATAAAGCCCTGCTGGGCATCAGTTCTGTGCAGTGCATGGAGAAGCCGCGTGATCTAGTGGATAGAATCCCAGGCCTGGGAGTCTGAAGGACCTGGGTTCTAATTCCAGCTCTGCCATTTGTCTGCTCTGGGACCATGGGCAAGTCACTTTACTTCTCTGTGCCTCAGTTCCCTGCAAGTCACTTCACTTCTCTGTGGCTCAGTTATTTCATCTGTAAAATGGGGATTAATACTGTGAGCCCCATGTGGGACAGGGACTGTGTCCAAAGTGATTAAATTGAATCTAATAATAATAATAACAATGGTATTTGTTAAGTGCTTACTATGTGCCAAGCACTGTACTAAGCGCTGGGGTAAATAATGTAATCAGGTTGTCCCATGTGAAATTCACATTCTTAACCCCTATTTTTGCAGAGGAGGTAACTGAGGCACAGAGAAGTTAAGTGGTTTGCCCAAGGTCACACAGCAGACAAGTGGCAGAGCCAGAATTAGAACCCATGACCTCTGACTCCCAAACCCGTGCTCTTGCCACTATGCTATGCTGCTTCTCTATCTTCCCCAGCGCTTAGAACAGTGCTTGACACCTAGTAAGTGCTTTACAAATACCAACCTCATCATCATGTGAGACAGACACTGTGTCCAACCTGATTAGTTTGTATCTCCCCCAGTGCTTAGAGTGTTTAGTGCTTAACACACAGTAAGAGGTTTACAAATACATCATGATCAGGACCCAGTGTGTACTGAGAAGACTGGGGTACTGGAAAATTTCATCTTTCCCCTTCCTCCCACTGACTTACTGCAAAGTTTCCATCGCAAAGCATCTCCTTGAAAGGCCGATCAAAGGAAGCACGGGAAAATGTGAAACAGTAGAAATGCTTCTGCCTCTAGGACCACATGCTGTTGCCCCATTAATGTGAAACATTAATGACAGTAGTGAAACTTGATCAACCTGGAGTTGAGTAACTTTATTTTCCCCCAGACAGCTGAATTCTTTCCTCTATTTCTGTATAAAATGTCAAGTCATTTATGCATAACTGTTTCCAGGGAGCTAGAGCTCTTGAGCTAAGCAATGGAAAGTGAGAGGGTATCCTTACAGTGTTTACCTCAGAAGAAGTCTCGGGATGTTTTCCTCTCTTTGAGTAAATTGTTACTGAAGAGACTCAGGGCCACCACCTGTCCTCACCAGGGCTAAACCCTAGTCAGCCCTTACAAATGGTCACTGTTCTTGGGAGTGAAAAACCAAATATTTAGAGCATTTCTAAACCACTTTAGAATTTGCTCTGTGACAGAAATAAACATGACTTTTGTTAGAAAATCCGACTCCACCTAAAAATGGCAGTAGCTCTTTCAAGAATGGCTGAAAATCATAGCTTTTCTCCCTTCTTGTCAAGGAAAAGGTGGCGGCTAATGAATTTTTCACAAAAAATGAAACGTTAATGACCCAAGTGAAACTTGAGCAACATGGAATTAAGTAACTTTTTCCGCCCAGACAGCTGAGTTCTTTCCTGCACTTTTGTATAAAATGTCAGGGCATTTATAGACTGTTTGGTAGTGCCAAACTTTACCAAATCCCAAGAATGACGTGCAAATACCAAGCAAGAATGACCTTCCAAGCATAATCCAGAGTTTCCAATTTGAAAAGTAAGTGTATCGAAACATTTTGCTCTCTAGTCCCCTATTTCAATCTTTTCACACTAATGTCCTGTTTCACACTAGGTAGCAAGCTGAGGAACTTGTCTCAACAAATGGTACTGATAGTCCCTTTTAAACACAATTTCTACCCATTTAGGACTATCTAAAAATCATTATGTTGAAATACTAATCTCATTTTCTCTGGAACCACTCTGGGAGGGTACATGAATGGCAGCAAAATAGAATTCCGGACCTGTTAAAGCGGAGTTCCCGTGAGGAAGGGGGCCAGGTCACCTTCCCAAGAATCAGAACAGTCAAGTGACTAAACTGAGTTTGGCAGGAATAAGGGGCACAGTGCAATAGAACCAATGACAAGACAGCAAAATTACATTCTATTCTCAGTCACCGGAGGGTAGGAAATGTTCTTCATCACTACAGCCATTGATCCAATACAACCTTCTTCATCTCACACAATAGGTCACTGGTCAGTTACCTCTATGGAATCCCATTGATTAATCCCAGAGAAGCAACCAGAGGAATTAAAAGGGAAGTAAAAGATTGGATTCTGTTTACTGGAATGGCATGAGGCCAGAAATATACCTCTACCACTATCAGTAAAACACTGGTTTGGGCAATCTAGAAGATAAGATTTCAAACCATGCGCCCTTGTCTTGATTTATAGTTGTGTTTTTCCACACAATTTCAAAGATTCAATAATGTGTAAGCATAAAAAGGATAAACAGTGAATTTCAGCTCCTTCTTGAAGCTGTTATTATATCCATTTAAACTCGCTCAACACAAGCACAAATCGAATGTGAATAAAAAAACGCTACTTGAATATTGCCATTTCTCGAAAATATCTTTTCAGTAGCCCATTTAGTCTTTCACTAACATAGCTTATATGATTGCGTGATTGGAGCCTTCTATTAGTATAAAATGTCAAGGTGTAAACATAAGTAGTTCACGGGTTGGTTAGCACTTTGGGAAAGAGAGAAAACACCATATCATCCCAGCACTTAGTACAGTGCTTGACACACAGTAAGTGCTTGACAAATAACATAATTATTATCTAAACCTGAAATTATATTTAAAACCAACTATTTCTGGAATTTTAAAAATGAGCTTTATGTAATGAGCTTTAAATTCTAGCTGACTCAAACCAGAAGGGTAAAACAGGCAATTTTGTTAATTCTGAGACAGAATTTTGAGTCTTAACCTGCCCCTTCACCTTCCCAGTAACTTTAAAGAACAATATTCTGTAAGTGCTACATTGAGAGTAACAGCGGTCCGGGTGCTTGGAATTATGATCCGAGATATTTTGAAGACCTGGGAGTCGGTCGATCAACCAGTGGTATTTACTGAGTGCTTGCTATGTGCGAAGGACCTTATTAAGTGCTCCCAATCCTGAGTTGATAGACACAATCCTTGCCCTCTAGGAACTTTCAGTGTAGTGGAGAAGAAGGATATTAAAATAAATTACAAATAGGGGAAGCAACAAAATATAAGGACATGTACATATGTGCTATAGGGGAGGGGGTAGGGTGGGAAAATAATTGCAGTATTTGTTAAGCGCTTACTCTTTGCCAGACACTGTACCAAGCCCTGGGAAGGATGCAAGCAAATTGGGTTGGACACAATCGTTGTCCCACATGGAGCTCACAGTCTCAATCCCCATTTTACAGATGAGGTAATTGAGGCCAAGAAAAGTGAGGTGACTTACCCAAGGTCACACGGCAGACAAGTGGCAGAGCCGGAATTATAACTCATTATCTTCTGACTCCCAGGCCTGTACTCTATCCTCTGTTATGCTATTTCAAGTGCTTTGGGAGGGAGAATAGGGCAAAGAGATGAGAGCTTAGTCAGGGAAGGCTTCCTGGAGGAGATAGGATGTCAGTAAGACTTTGAAGATGGGGAGAGTGGTGGTCTGTCAGATGTGAAGGGAGAGGGAGTTACAGGGATGAAGGAGTCATGAGCAAAGGGTCAATAGGAACAAAGACAAGATGGCTGCACAGTGAAGAAGTTGGTTTTAGAAGAAAGAGTCCAACAAAATATTACTCCACCCTTCCTTTCTTTTTTAGTTTGGCACACTTCTGTTTTTCCTGGCTTGAATCAGAAATATCAAAACAATATGCAGTCTTAGTGGCCCTTTCAGCCAAACAGAAAACTGGAGATGCGGGGGACATTTCACAAGGAATGTTCATAGGCATTTTGACTTTAGTTTCAACCCCGACAGCTTAACCCAATATCCTTATCTTGAGAGTGTAACTGTAATGAATTTTGCATTCCAAAGATTACCCTTTCCTAGATTAGTTTTAAATAGATTATTACCAATTGGGAGGATATTGCAATTTTTAACATTTTGTGTCTGCATTTTCTCCATTTTTTTCCATAATCTGAAGTAACTTCAACTGATTATTCCTGCCATCGTGGCACTATTAAAGCTCCAAAATACCATGTAGCAATATTATACTGTTCACTGACTTTTAATGTCATGTATAATGACAGCAGTAATCGATTTTCATTAGCATCCAGGAAAGTGAAGGTTTTCATGATTTTGGACTAAGAAAAGATTCAGGGAAAATCCATTTTGCCTTTTTTTAAGATTGTTTCACCTCCTCTCTGCAAGCACAAGAATTAATACATGGCTTTTTAACACGGACTTTTGCCCAGAGTCAGGTTGAATGGATCTAGTCCTGGCTGCTGCAGTTGCCGCCTAAAAGGCTTGGTCAGCTGTGCTCTGGAGTCGCCATCCATCCATAAATTCACTCACAGGCCATTAAAGTAAGATGAAATTGGTGTCTAGAAAGCCCATCAAAATATGTATATAATGATAATTGTGGTATTTAAGTCCTTACTATATGCCAAGCGCTGCACCAGCAGTACTAGCACTGAGAAGAAGTGCGGCTTAGTGGAAAGAGCACAGGTTTGGGAGTCAGAGATCGTGGGTTCTAATCCTGGCTCTGCCACTTGTCAGCTATGTCACTTTGGGCAAGTGGTTTAAATTTGCTGTACCTCAGTTACTTCATCTGTAAAAATGGGGATTAAGACTGTGAGCCCCACATGGAACCACCTGATTACCTTGTTTCTACCCCAGTGCTTAGAACAGCGCTTGGCACGTAGTAAGCACTTAACAAAGACCATCATCATTATTATTACTAAAACCCTTGTTTTCTGGAGCTGCTGGCCTACCATTGTGATGGAGCTGAGTGTTGCTTCCACTGGATTTTTTTATCGCAAGATTTAGAAAGCATCGTCATCATCATCAGTGGTATTTATTGAGTAGTTACAGTGTGAAGAGCACAGTACTAAGAACTTGGGAGAGTACAATATAACAGAGTAGGTAGACAAGTTCCCTACCCACAACGAGCTTACAGTCTAAAGGGAGAGACAGGCATTAATATAATTAATTTATGATATGTAATTTATAGATGTGTACATAAGTGCTGTGGGGTTGAGGGTGGGGTGAATATCAAATGCCAAAAGTCACAGATCCAGGGCCATTGACAATGGAGAAGGGAGAGGGAGAGGGAGGCGGAGAAAAGAAAGCTTAATCAGGGAAGGCCTCTTGGAGGATTTGTGACCTTAATAAGACTTTGAAGGTGGGGGGATTAGTGAAAGGTAGTGAATTAAAGAGGAGCAGCATGGACTAGGGAAAAAAGCACAGGCCTGGGAATCAGAGGACCTGGGTTCTAATTCTGGCTCCACCACTTGCCTGCTGTGTGTGAGATTGAGCAAGTGCCTTAAAGTCTCTTTGTCTCAGTGACATTATCTGTAAATGGGGATTAAGACTGTGAGCCAGCCCCATGTGAGACATGGACTGTGTCCAGCCCGATTCTCTGCACCTCAGTTCCCTCATCTATAAAATGGGAATTAAGACTGTGAGCACCATGTGGGACAAGGACTGTGTCCAACCTGATTACTTTGTATCTACCCCAGCACTTAGAACAGTGCTTTGCACATAGTGAATGCTTAACAAAGACCATAATCATTATTAATTATGATTATCTGGTGTAGTACCTTGTCTGCTGTGTGACCTTGGGCAAGTCACTTTACTTCTCTGTGCCTCACTTCCCTCATCTGTAAAATGGGGCTTGAGACTGCAAGCCCCACAAGGGACAGGGACTCTGCCCAACCTGATTTGCTTGTATTCACCCCAGTGCTTAGTACAGGGCCTGGCACACAATAAGTCCTTAACAAATACCGTAATTATCATTATTATTATTACCCCTGTGCTTAATACAGAGTCTTACACAAAGTAAACACTTAATGAGTACCAATAAATAAATTAAAAGGAAAGATAAAATGCAAAAGATGAAAAATGGCAAAGCAGGGAGAAGAACCGTACAGCTCTTCCTCAGATCCGTTACCTGGTCTCCAGCCAGTGCCAGAAGTGAAACGAGCTTAATGAAACATTAAAGGGAAACAAGCAGCTGATCTTGCCTTTACAAAAGACAATGATTAAAAGCATGAACTAAAGATCCGAATATTGCACATCTCAAATTCTTGCTAACTCAGCTTTTACATGAGAAAATTACAAAACAGTCATCGCGACTGATGCTGTTTCTGCTGGGGAGTCCAAAGACACTTAGAAAAAGAACACTATTGATTCTTAAAAGATCCAGGTTGCTCTTTTCCACTAAAAACCTCTCCTGTTCAAGACCTGTGGCCATGGTATGGGCACTAGTGACCCATATTATTTATTTGGCTTGATGCTTTAATTTTTTTGATGCAGCTTTTGAAATACATTGCAGAAAAGCACTCTCTCATAATCTGGAAAGAACTGGAAATGTAGGTTCTAAGTCCTGATTTGTGCTACTGATTTGGAGAATGACTTTGGGTAAGCATTTCTGAACCATAGTTTGAGAAATGGGTAAAACATCACCTTCCCCCACCAGACCCAATTCGTAGAGGTTTTGGGAAGAAAATGGCATAATAAATTTTGAAGTACACCTAGCTCTTAGAAAGGTAGTATAAAATTCCAAGAATACACTATTATTAATTTTATGAGGGTGGATTTTTGTACCATTTCAGCTTTGTTGCTTTGCCAGAACTAATCAACAAGTACTTTTTATTTTCTATTCTAAGGCTCTCAATCCATTTTTAACCACACTCTAGTGACCCTATGTGCTTATTCAGCTCTGGGGGTAGTTTGAGGCAATACTGGCTTTCCTTATGTGGAATCAGAACTTAATTTGTTTACAGAAAAGTTTACGGAGTAATTTCCTGTAATGATGGTAGTGACTTGTCTCATATTCAGAAAGGTCTGAAAAGATAATTATGGAAACTAGCTGTGACTTTTTGAAGTCATATTGGTTGGAGATAAAGAATCTGCTTTATGAAATTTATAATCAGACCTTCAACTGAAATCTTGATATTCAGGTCCATCCTTTAATATAGTCAGAGAGATTAAAAAAAATTATGAATGTCAGGTGACTGAAATTTATTTTTTTCTTATTGTACCATTATGGGAAGTAATGAGGAATAGTGGAAAGAGAATGGGACTGGGAATAAGAGGATTTGGGTTATAATCCTTGTTCGGCTACTGACCTGATATGTGACTTTGCGTAAGTCACTTACCCACTCTGTTCCTGAGTTTTCCCATCAGTAAAATGTGGATAATAATCCCTGCCTCTCCTTAGCTCACCGGGGTGTTGGAAGGACAAAATGAGATGGGTGGTATGAAAGCATTTTGGAAAAACTAGTGCTATGCCAAGGCAAGGAGTCTGACTCATTAACCAGCACATGAAACGGGGCTTGTATGAATGATTTTTAAAAATAGCTGTGGTATTGCTAAGCCTTTACTAAATGCCAATAACTGTACTACACCCTGGGGTAGATGCAAGATAATCTGATTTTTTTCATAGTGCATCATGGATTACTGGAAAGTATGACGCTGAGGACGAGCCTAAAAAAACTTGTGAGATTGCCTTTAAGGTGTCCCCCAGTTGGTCCAAGATTCTCCCCAAGGAATAGCTTCTAACCGTGGGTTATGGCAGCCTGACCGCTCCTCCATCCCCCACGCAGTCCATACCCAACCTGCCTGGACTCTGAAGCTGCCCCAAGCCTAGCGAGGACCTCAGTCAGGATAAGGATGAGGGATCAGGGCTAAAGGTAGTGTTGCCTAGTGGAAAGAGCATGGATCTGGGATTTAGAGAACCTGGGTTTTAATCCCAGATCTGCCACTTGCCTGCTGTGTGACCTTGGACAAGTCGCTTAAACTCTATGTGCCTCAGTTTTCTCATCTCTAAAATGTGAGCCCTGTGTGGGTCAGGGACTGTGTCCAACCTGATTATCTGTATCTACACCAGTGCTTAGTACAGTACCTTGTACATAGTAAGCGCTTAACACATATTGTAAAAAAAAAAAAAGTCTGAAATGCTTCTTAGCAATCAGGTAAATATGCTGATGTCAGGGTTCTTCTGAGTGGGCCTGGAGGTAGAACTAATGGTCCATGGATCCTAAATTCCTTTCCCATGACAGACCCTTTCAAAAAAAAAAAATTACCCATATAGGGCCGGTTGTAGGAGCAGGAACAAAAACCACATTCTTTACATTTGAGAATAGATTGCAATTTTATGTTTTGACCCCACTCTGTATTTCAGGAAGCTGTGCTGTTAGTGGCTCTTTCATGTTGGGAATGGCTGAGTACCAGAGCACAAGGGCAAAAAAACAAATTCACCTGAGCAAAATTACTTTTTGAGACTGGGGTGTATGAAGTTGTTTGGGTGTATGGTTCTTATTTTCTGAGCAAGCATCCCAGAGAAATTAAAGGAATGGATGAATGAAGAGAACTTGGGGCATTCATGCACAGATTTAGTACCTCATTAGATATCGTGGGTTTCCCCTGTATGCCTTCTCTAAGGCCATTCGGTTGTTTTTTAAGGGCTATGCACTGACATATTTAAGGTTCATAGAGAGAGAATGTATGTTATATATCATATCTCTTTGGAGTCCACAAGGTCTCGTGGTACTTCTTTTCTAGCTCATCTCTCATACTCCCTTACTTCATGGGTGATAAAGAACAAGCTCGTAAATGTTTCAAAGGCAAGATAAGCTAATAAATACAGTTCTAAATAGCAGCTCCTCACAAATAAGAGGGAGAATGATCTCTCCCAGAATCATTCCTTATGCAAAGCAAGGCTGGTTCTCTATTAAGTTGCTGTTTTAAGAGGAAAGAAACAAACCTCCCTCCTCCCCGCCCCCAGTAAAGATGATACCAATCTCTTTTTGAACGAATTTGTTGCTTTTCCTTGACAGTTGTTTAATAGTGCAAATATCAATAGGAACTTCCATTTTGAGGGGTGGAATTGGAGGTCTGATAACTCTTCTTCTGACCTCTCCTGATTTGCATGGTTTGACATGATTAACTTAAATCTAGAACTTAAAGAGGTTCTTTGAGGAGGAGAAGAGTTGACCGCTGAACTCTGGGGATTTTCCTCCAGGTGCGAAAGTCATGATCGAGCTGTCCCACCATTTCCAGGGTGTGTAAGGGGTATCCTTGAGAGCCTGGGTAGGAGAAGAGGATCCAATGATTTTACTGTCCTCATGGAGAGTGGTCAAGTTCTTAATACAGTACTCTGCACACATAACGAGCTGTATAGATACCATTGATTGGTAAGGAATTTAGATTCCACAGGCACCTTTGATGGAAGTATTTTCTATTTGAAAGTCTTCACAGGTGCAATTATCTAGCTTAAAGTCAACCCAAATCTCCTTTTCTCTGAGTGATTTGTATCCTGAGAGAAAAAGTGGAATTTTTCACCTGGTGTTATCAAATTGGAAAGCCTTCAAAAAGTGGCATTAGCTCATTTAAAATGATTAACATCTGCTTCACTTTATAGTGCAAGGCAGAAAGCACTGGAAAACAAAATGTAGTTTTTTGGAAATAAAAGCATTGGTAAAACAAATTTTAAAGAAAATCAAATGAACCAGTTGCAAATCATGTCATTAAAGAATATTAATTTTTTTTCTATCCAGAAACGCTGCCTTTCTGGATAAATTAAATTAAACCTTTCAGAGTCACTGAATCACTTAAGTGTCACTTCAGTTTTAAGACCGAGAAAACAGATTGAGTACCTGATAAGACATTTCAATTTTAAGAAGATCATTGAACTCATAGATCAGTTTTTGCCTGAAATTAGTCCACCCCCCCCCCATAGGTAATATAACAAGGGGTAAATTCTCCATGTTTCTTCAGTTTATGAAAATGAATGTCAATTCAGAATTCTTCAGAATATTAAAAGTAGTTGCTGAGAGGTATTAATTTATCTTTGGCACAAGAAAGATTTAGGGTTTTTTTTGGTAAAGTGTCTTGTTCAGTGCTAAGTTTTTTTGATTTGTTCTGCTTCTCTGAGTCTAAAGGAGAAAAATTTAAGCTTGTGTATGGGAAAAAATTAGACCATAATCCCTAAAATCATTCATAATACAATCCATATAAGTGTTCCATAGCAGCTAGCAAATAAAGTGACTCTGCATATCTCAGGGAGTAGGGAAGACCCAAGCACCATTTATCATAAACTTTATATAATAAAAATAAATGTAATTAACACAGGCCTAAAGGAACAAACCACCACCACGAGGTTCTTTAGAATGTCTCAAAGTAGATTTTCTGTGTTTGGATGATGGGATTTTCTACACACCTGAATGTGGTTAGAAGGCTTATGATTTTTCCATAAATAAAAGATTCAAATTGGCTTGAAAATCTTAATTTCACATCTTAGTCAAGGATTTTGAAGTACAGTAAAACTTGGTTCCTAGGGGTGTCAGGTGATTGGGGTTAGGATTTTTGCCTAACACAATCCCTGCCCTCAACGAGTTTACACTCTAGTGGAGGAGACAGACATTAAAATAAATTTCAGATAAGGGGAGTGGCAGAGTGGAAGGCTATGTATATGAATACTGTAAGGCTGGGGATGGGGTGAGTATAAAAGATCTTAAGAGCTACAGACCCAAGTGCAGAATTGATTCAGATGACGGGACGGGACGGGAAGTGGGAGATTCGAAAGCCAGGTACAGCTAGAAGATTGGCTTGGGAAGAACAGAGGTAGTGAGTTAAAGAAAGGTGGGTGGAGAGAGCAAATAGATACAGTGGGGCCAGATGATGGAGATGCTTAAAGCTAATTCTAAGGGGTTTTTTACTTGCAGGGAATTAGACACCGGAAGCCAATTAAGGGTTTTGAGGAGATGTGACGGGAAGCAAGTAACACTGCAGGAAGATGATCTGTGTGGTGCTGTGCACTGTAGATTGGAGAGAAGAGAAGGTGGATTCTGGGAAACCAGTGAGAAGGCTAATGAAGTAATCTAGCCACAGTGAGTCTAGAGTTTGCCCAAGCGGGTAGATATTTGGGTGGGGTGGAAGGAGCAGATTTAGGAGATGTTGGGCACAGAGATCTGGCAGTAGGTTGAATGCGAGAGTTGAACCATAGAGAAATGTTAAGGATGACATCAAGGTTGCATGCTTCTGGGACAGGGAGGATGCAGGGACTATCAAAAGAGAGGGGAAAGTTGAGGATTTGGGGTCTAGACTTGTTGTGTTTGAGATGGTGGCAGAACATCCAAATGAAGTTGTCCTGGAGGCAAGTAGAGTTTCAGGCTTGCAGATCAGATGAGAAGTTAGCAAGGGAAAGAGAGTTTTGGGAGTCATCCACTGAGAAGCAGCATGGTTTAATGGTTAGAGCATGGGCCTTGGAGTCAGAAGGACCTGGGTTCTAATCCCAGCTCTGTCACATGTCTGTCGTGTGACCTTGGCCAAGTCACTTCACTTCTCTGGGCCTCAGTTACCTCATCTGTAAAATGGGGATTATGAGTGTGAACCCCATGTGGGACAGGGACTGTGCCCAACCTGCTTAACTTGTATCTACGTGAGAGCTTAGAACAGTGCTTGGTACATAGTAAGCGCTTAAGTACAATTATTATTATTATCATTATTATCCACATAGAGGTGGTAGCTGGATCTATTTGGGGCATGGGCTCCCTAAGAAAGTAAGCATAAAGCGGGAAGAGTAGAGGACCCAGAACAGAGCCATGGAGGATGCCTCAATATGACAATGAGAGGAGTCACTGAACAAAACTCAGGTGTGATGTGCTTTGAGTTGCGGGGCCAGAGACATTTAACCTCTCCATCTCTTCAGTCAGTGGTATTTCTCGAGTATTCAATGTGGGCAGAGCACTGTACTAAGCCCTTGGGAAAGTCTAATGCAACAGAGTCAGTAGACACAATCCCTGCCCTCAAGGAACTTACAATTTACAGGGGAAGACTGACATTGAAGTTGATTAGTATAAGAGAATAGAGTAAAATTGTTCCGGAATAACTTTAAACACATAAAAAGCCATTACCATTCAGTATTCATTGGATGCCAGTACTGTAGAACATATATTAAAAAATGGCATCTAACCAGGAAGCATAAAATATGAAGGGCTTAATGAATTGACAGCATTACTTCTAAAGCTTTTACTAAATGCTTAGTACAGTGTTTTGCACACAGGAAGTACTCAATAAATATGATTGAATAAAAACAGCTTCCCCAGCGTAGAAGATCTGTAATTCAGAAACTCTTTAAACAGAAGTTGCTGTGAGGTGAGCCATAGATAAATTCTAGTCTGTGAAGTTCCTTGTGGACAGGGAATGGGTGTGCCATCTCTATTCTATCATTCTCTACCAAGTGCCTAGTACAGAGCACAGCATACAGAAAATGCTCAATAAATAGCATTGATTGATTAAGGGACTAACATGAGTTTAAATCATTTTTAAAATGTACTATTGGTGTTGCAAGTTGAAAGTCATATAAACAAGATAAAAAGAAAAACCTTTTTGGAAAAAAAAAAAAAGACCATATAGGAAGAAACATGAAAACTAAATCCTAGCACATCTGTTGTGCTAGGATTACATAAACAAATCACTAAAGATAATATTTGGTAAATAGGCTGGTGAAAATACCTTCAGTTGCTTCAAGATATTTATCTCATGGGGTGGTTTTCAGTTCAGGGCAAACGACTTAATATGTATGGAAAGAGACAGTATTGGGAAGGAATGCTTATCAGCAGTCCAATCACCCACCCCTGCTACATCTCCTTTCATAACAAGAAGTGTTGCCAGGGCCGATAACATGATGGAAAAATGACTGCACAAACATAAAAGTTGAAGCCACTTTTATCGTCCAACTCCAGATGCAAGATTAAATCTCGTCCTTCCTAACTCAGGTCTTTTTTGAACAATTTTTCTTTCATAAATAGGAGTTTGAGCATGCATCTCCTTTCTCTCTCCTCTACTAACCTTGCTTTGCCACCTCCTGTTTTCTCAACGTGGAGGGGGTAAATGGGGCCTGTTGTCAGCGAGTGCCGAAAGCAAGGCCTGGAGCAGCATCCCAATTTAGAACTAATCGGCTTATGACTCAGAGGACAAAAATCTCTTCTTGACACTTAGAGTACTTCCTTTTCTAAATTCTGTTTCCTTTTAGTGAACCCTCATCAAATCTTTTCCCTCATTCATATAAACTAATAATTGATCCTGTTTGAAACCCCCTTAACAGACTTAGCCTTAAGTGAATCAGGTGAAGACAGAACTAGTAATAAATGACCATGTATCAACCGCGGGTGAAGAGAGGGTTACTGAATGAAAAAACTCTGTTAGCTTCAAGCACATGCTACAAGATAATTTATTAAAGTGTCAGAAGCAGAGCTATAAGGTAAAAACAGCTGATACAGAATTCTCTGATTACCTAAAATGAATCCTTAATAGAAGTAAATGGGCAAGAACAAAATTGCCACTGTGGTGTTCACCATTCAAAATTAATTGGAAAATGGCTGATTTGAGGATATTATATCCTCTAGTGGACTGAATACATTTTTCTCCAGAAACCAAGAGGAGAGAATTAAATTAACTCAGAGGTTTGTTTGCACATAGTAGGACAACAAAATGGATTAATTAATCATCATTTACAGGTACTTCAGACCATAAAAGAGTCAGCTTTTCATAAAACTGCAAGAATAGCAATCTGACAATGGGAAAGTTATGAAAACAGATGATGCATCTTTTATCTCTTTCTTCGATGGGTGTGCTGGGGCTTCTTTTCACTTCATATAAAGGAAAGCATCTTTAGTGGAAGGAGGAAGAAAAGGCTTTGTCCATCGTTATAGCACATATCTGATTGAGGGACAGCCTCAAAAGCACCCAGGTGGATCACTGATAAGCTATTCAGAAATTGCTACAGTGTACCTAGAGGTTGAGCCGGTGAGAGCTGCAAAGCATTTTTCAAGAGCTCTCTCGTCGTTTGGCTTTGAATGGCTTCATTCTTCCAATTAAATTAGCAATGATTGAGGGTTTGGAGAATATGGATTCCGTGGCAATTTCCCTCCTAGTACTATCCTGTTCATCTGTGGAGGTTCAAGTCCCGCTGACCATATTTTGTGAGGTCACAAGAGGATGGGAAATGTGGACACTTGAGAGGGTGAGGCTGAAATGGTGAGAGAGAGAGAGAGAGAGAGAGAGAGAGTAAAGGGAAGGTGGGGTACAGAGAAAGCAGAGGGAAAAGCTAAGGGAATTTGGGGAAACACGGGCACCTGCATTCCATACCAACACTGCTGCTTCTGTTCCTATTGTCAACACCTGTGCCACAGTAGTAATAATAATATTAATAATTTTGGTATTTAAGCACTTAGTATACGCCAGGCACTGTACTAAGCGCTGGGTGGGAATCCAAGTAAATCAGATGGGACACGGCCCTATCTCACATTGGGCTCACAGCCTTAAGCCCCATTTTACTGTAAGGTAACTGAGGCACAGAGAAGTGAAGTGATTTGCCCAAGGTCACATAAGCAGACAAGCAGCAGATTCTGGGATAGAGCCCATGATCTTCTGGCTCCCAGGGCCACACTTCAGGAGCACATAGGTAGCCCTGTCCAGATTCTCTAGGGGAAGGCCAGAGGAGCCACTTGTTCAACTCCCGCCAAGGTGGTGGCTGCTGAGGAGGGGAGGAAGAGGAGGTGGCAGTGAAGAGAGAGTCTGGGAAGATTCCCTTCAACTTTTCTGTTGCTCCCCTTAGTGTTCAAGTCTCCTCCTTCCACCCTAATTGAAATTAAAGCAGAGGCAGGATGGGACCCCCTATTCAGAATTGTCTTGCCTGAACCGGGACAAACGGTCACTTTATCCAAAATCCAATTCTCCCTTGAAAGAATAAGAACAATGCTCCATGAGGCCAGTATTCATTCCATCATTCAATCGTACTTAACGAGGGCTTACTGTGTGCAGAGCACTGTGCTAAGCGTTTGGGAGAGTACAATAGAACAATAAACAGACACATTCCTTTCCTCAGTGAGATAGTTTCTCACAGGAGGTGGTGAAATTAACCCAGAATTCCCCATACTGTGGTTCCTGGAAAATGATGAGAACCAGCCAGCTCATTCCAGTATGAATAATCAACATGGCTGCTGAAGAACTGGGATAGAAACGATTCATGCAGGTGCAGGGTGGCAGCCGTGGCCAATGGAGACACCCACAGCAGGCCTGGCGTGGGTCTGGGAAGGCATTGCCGCTCCACAAGGTGAGGGTTCACACTACCCGGGGGAGTCTGAGGGAGTGAGCCTTGCCTGTCCTGGCTTGGAGGAGGGCAAGATCATGCCTTGTGACACCAGTCTAGTTTGCTCTGGCTTAGCCACCACCACTTTGCCACCCACCCAGTTATTTGCCCAGCCCCCCACCCCAAGCACAGAGATTGAGCAGTTCCCAGGTTGAAGGAGGCAATGCTGGCTAACTTGCTCCATTCTTCCTCTACCCTCCCTCCCTATCTCTCCACACCCCTTTCCCTCTCCCCACTCCCGGTGCAGGGGGATAAGTGAGAGGGTTAGGGACCCCTCTTTGGGGGTGTTTGTCCCCTGCCTCGCAAATGAGGCACCCAAGCACCCCCCAACCCAAAGCCTTCACTCCCATTTTTATATATACCTGAATTGATATGGCCCCTCCTGTGACATCATTATGGTTTCACTGTGTGCCCAGTGTATGTAATTTTGTGGCCTTATAGGCCAATTTTATCTTTTTTTTTTTTCCTTTCACCCCTGCTTGCACACGAGTTCTCCAGTTGGGCAGGAGGCAGTGGATTTCTTTGGGCATCATTATTTCTTAGGGCATCATTCATTCTATCCTCGGTAGGGTTTCTTTCTGGTAGATACCCAGGAGGGTGTACCAAAAGGAATGGATAGGATGCAGGGAATGTGCCTGTTTACTGTTGTATTGTACTCTTTCAAGTGCTTAGTACAGTGCTCTGCACACAGTAAGCACTCAGTAAATAGAATTGAATGAGTGAATGACTCCTCGCTTCTACCTTTGGTTCAGGATGATCCTGACATGGGCTGGATCTGCATGATCCAATCCTGTGTTTCTTTAACTGCGAAAAGATGTTTATGGTCATTTTCAATTTGATCAATGGGGAGCTTTCAGTGGAGCGTTCCATATTAGTTGGTACGGAGCAGTTGATATCCATCTTGTGGATCAGTTGATATCCATCTTGCTGAAGTCAGTGACGTCACCAGTGTTCACTGGGACTCAAACTAGTAGCTGCAAGTTTTATAAGACGACAGATAATTCGTGGGATTAAAGCCATTTATAAGCACCTCTGTTTGGAGGTCTGTCCCTTGCTGCATTATTTCCTGTGCTTTCCATTAGGATTATCCCTCTCTTAAAGCTTGACTCTTCCAACAGGTCACGCTTTTTTGAATATGAGCGTCATCTTTGTGATATCCCCTAACTATCCCAGGAGTGGACACTGCTCTGTCCAGCCAACAAGTTTCCCAGTCATCCAGAAATACACATCAATGTGCCTTCTGTAGCTGCCCCCAGTATCCCTGGAGTCCGCTTCTGCAGTATTTGCCAATCTTGGAATACTTTTACCAGTTTTCAGGGTACGATTGATCCTTGTTCATTTGAATGGCCAGTCTCTGACTTCTCAGACAATTGGCAACCCTGCCTGCTTCCCCACTCTACCATCCTGCTTGGAATCTCTACAATCCCCCTCCCCTGTGCTTCCAAATGGGCAACTTTTGCAAGAGTTCTGATTATATTGAAGTCCTCCCAATCTTTTGATTACAAAGTTGCGAAGTGAAGCAGCTTTAGAAGCCCAAGAGGCCTTCAGGGGTTACTTTACGAGATTTAATTACAAATAGTCCTCATGGTGGGAGAGCACTCTTTTTTCCTTCAGAGTTCAGGAGTAGGTGAGATTTAAGGTTCTGTCTACTTTTAAGTGATTCCAGCATCCCAGGAATGATTGTTGGGTTTCTAGGTGGTTCAGAAGTGCTAAGGGGACTTCATAGATGATCAATCAATAAATCAACTAATTAATAGTATTTACTGAGAGCTATGTGGAGAGTGCTGTACCAAGCAGTTGAATTGAATGAGTGAATGACTCCTAGCTTCTACTTTAGGGTTCAGGATGATCCTGACATGGGCTGCATCTGCATGATACAATATAATGTAGTTAACAGACACATTCCCTGCCCAAAGCAAGTTACAGTTTAGAGGATAGGTGAATAGTTAGGATACAACACCCACATGAGGAAACAAATCATTTTATCTAAATCTAGGAGGGAAACATCGTGGAGGCCTTGAAAAGTAAAGCCTCTCTGGCCCTTAATTTTTAAGTGTATCTTGCTCATAACTTTCCCATGTCCTCCCTCTGGCTCATATCTCTTTCCCTCCATGGGATTCCCACTTCTTTCAAATTGGCCTAACCAAGTCCCTTCCCACATCTGGAATTCCCTTAAGGAGGCATTCGCTGATTAATCTCCAGTTTCATGGTCCTGGCTTTCCAGTAGCCATATGAGTCCTTGTCTATCTACTTGTTTCCTTATTCAGTTGTTTACTTTTGATTTATCATTTAAACCTATGCTCTTATTTTATTCAATCATATTTACTGAGTTTTTGCTGTGTGCAAAGCACTGTACTAAGTTGCACGGTCACTGTTTTCAAATGCTCGTCTTCCACACCATTAGATTGTAAACTCCTCAGATCAGGAATGATCTCTTTTATTTCTGACATATATAATCAAATGTGCAATATAGTCCTTTGCCCAAAATAGCCATTCAAGAAAGTGCTGTTGCCACCAGTGAAATGTTGCACTTCAGTAAATTCCCAATTTCAAACCACTCGCTTTTGAAGGTTCTGAGCGTGGCCTGTGAATATTTCTCCCCGCTCCCCACCATTCATCTTTTGCAACCACCAAAGGATCATCCACAGTTGACTTCTGGCATGGAGTCAAAGCAGATGTCAAAGCCGTCAAGAAAACAGTGCTTTTGGCATTTCTAGATAAATCAGAAGCAGGGGGTGCTGAACGTCTTCCAGAAAAGCCTGTTTTCCTGAAATTTTCGTCACAAACCTGCAGGAGTTATGAGTAATTCCTATAAATATCCCAGAAGAGCTTCCAATCCCTTGGATGCTGAGTCAATTCTCTGGACTTGGGCAGTAGGAAGGTAGAGGCATCAAAATCTCCACAGCCTTCCTTGCATTCACAGACAAAAAAAGAAAACAGTCTTACACCAATCACTGTCAGTGTTGGCAGTTTTCTTAGTCTATACTGAATAATCACTAAAGTTGAATGGAAAGAGTAAACCAAAGGAATGACCTATACCCTAGGTTTCATATAGGATAGCCACGATCAAAGTGAGGCAGAAAGTCATGAGTGTCATTGACCACGCTATATCACGATATCAAATATATGAGAAAAGTGAAGTACATAGGCAGTTCTGGAAGGTTATTCCTGGCCCCTGTGACTTGTTATAAGTTATATGTTATGTTAGAACCTGTTTTATCATATAGACAATGTTAGAAATGGGGGTGTAGAGTCTGAACCCCATTTGGATCCCTAGTTTTGACAAAAATATCCCAGACTTGGGTATTCAAGCACTTAGAGATGTGGAATCTAAGTACATTGATGTAGTTATATCAGAGACGTTCCACAATAGGTTAATACATATCCCTGATGGACTGTTTGAAAATGGGTGTTAACCTTCCTTTGTCTCTTCATTTAGCGATCCCACCCCTCAGCCTCTCCCGCCTCATCCCTCCGCTCTTTTTTAAGCTTTCCCTTCCTTTTCTCCTGCTTCCCATCACAGCTTTTAAAAATATTTCCCCATTTACTCAAGCGTTCTCACCTACCAAGCCAGTGGAGCAAGTATCGTAATGAGGGCTAGTGTTTTAAAGTCAAAACTGATGTTGTGAAAAGCTGAAATACTATAAATGTGAAAACATTGTGAGTGCTGTTGGTCTTCGCTTGAAATCTCATTTATCAGGGACATCTTATGTTTTAATTTTAGGCCCCTTATTCCACAACTTTTGTCAGCATTGAATTCACTTGTTTTAAGCAAAGCCATCATTCTGTTGATTCACTCTGCCTTGGGAATCAGCAAGTTTTATAGAATGCTGTGATAGCTATAAAAAGCGAGGTGTAAAGATTAGCACTGACAGTATAAAGTTACACTAAGGCCATCTAGGAAATGCTATAAAGTGTAGGCTGTTATGGTTTGTTTTGATTGTGTTTGGCTTAGGGTAGAAATTTAGGGATGGTTTTGTTACATAGTGTGGTGCTAAGGCCTCGTCCTTGGGTCAATCTTTAGCATCTAAGAGTATGTTCCCATAGCCAACAGAAAAGGTGGAACTGATTAAAGAAGAGGATAAATTATTATGACAACGTAATGCTGAAATCACACTACCTTTCAACTTAAAAACACAAAATAAAAGAACCAGGCAGGGGTCCATTGTAATCTAAAGGAGGGATTTCACCTATATCGCTACGTTTCTTGTAAAAGCAGTCAACGGCTCTCAGGTAGTGGCCCACTGGAGATTCCTAAAGATTTTGGGTTGTTATAGAATAATGCAGTGAATCACTAGAAATCCACTTTTGGCAAATTTTAGCTCTAAAGAGCCCTGTTAAGCCTGCAGAAAATTCCCAATAATCATTTGAGCAAGGGGTTGTAGCCCAATATCAGCCAATATCCTGATATTGACTCACTTTTACAAACTCAAATTTCTTTTCCTGTTCAAAGAGCCTTCCCTAAATAATGAAATTGAAAGAATTTCTTTTTTTATGACCTACGTCCTTGACAGTCACCCTGAGCACAAATTTAGCTTTGTTTCAAGACTTCATTTCGTTGTCAGTGGCGTTTTTTTTTTTTTTTTAGAAATTTATCATTGGCAGGCCCTGTTTTTCCTAAAGACTGCTAGTGATATCGTGACATCACTAGGGGAATTGCCTTGCTACAATAAGTGCATACGCCTGCCTGGATATGAGACAATCACCTTCCTTCATTGCACTTTGGCTGAAAGGAAAGTATCATTCCACCCCTTCTTTCCTCTGTAGCTTTTCAATGGAGAGAAGTTATTTAGGAAGCATTTGACTACCATCAGATATGGTGGACTAGAAATGCAAGCGATCTCCAAGGGGAATGGAATTAAAGCACAAGAACAGTTTTCAGGCCCACAAATTACTTTGCCTTGGTAATCAAAGGGTCATGAATATGAATAGCGCTGAATTCCGGAGAGACGATTTGTCATTATTAAAATTAGTGCTCTGTCAACACAAAATCTCAGTTTCAGCAGTCCTTTTTGTGTTTGTGCAGCTGTTTGTGGAGTTTTGGGGCCAAAGTGTTCTGGAGACCCAGCCTTAATGACTGAGCTCCGTCCCATGAGCTGGAAGAGTGGACGCTAATCTATAATGGTAGATTGGCAGGATATGACACATCCTCAACTCTTGAAGCTGAAAGAATTGCTCTGAAAGCTAGACATTGATTGAGGTGTTTTGGTGCTGGGATATGAACACTTGACTTTTTTTTCTTTACAATACTACTTGCACTTAAAAAAAAAGTGTAGCCACGTAGTTGATTATGACAGCCTGGAAATTATACAACATTTTCATGGCACAGTAAAAAAGACCAAGGCCCACAAAGCACATTTGGCTGAAAAATTTCCAGATTAGAATTCATATTTTAGTCCTTCTACCCTGTTTGCCCTCCTCAAATCCTCCAGAAGATCAATCTCCCCCAACTTGAAAGCTTCCTGAAATCACACCTCCTTCAGGAATCATTCCCCAGTAAATTCCATGTCATGATTTATAGAATGGATTAACCCAACCATCATCTGAGAATTTACAACCGGCGTTAGCAATTATGATTCATGTATTCCAATAATAATGAAGCAGTGTGGCCTGGTGGAAAGAGCATGGACCTGGGTTCTAACTGCGGCTCTGCCACATAACTGCTGTGTGACCTTGGGCAAGTCACCTGACTTTCTCTATGCCTCAGATGACTCATCTGAAAAATGGGGATTGGATACTTGTTCTCTCTCCTAGTTAGACTGTTAGCCCTGTGGGAGAGCTAATTATCTTGAATCTTCTGCCGCTTTGTACAGCGCTCGGCACATAGTAACTGCTTAACAAATACCACTTTCATTATTTTGTTTATTACTACTTTTTAAGTGCTTGATATGTGCCATCACTGTGCTAAGTGGTGGGGAGAGCTACTTTGTAATCACTCATTTATTCATCTGTCCATACTAGCCAGCTTCTCTTAGCTGTATCCCTGTCTCTACCTTCTGCTCCCTCTTTTGGAGAACGATTTGTGTCTGTCTATTCATTCCATCGTATTTACTGAGCACTTACTGTGTGCAGAGCACTGTACTAAGCACTTGGGAGAGTACAGGACAACAATAAGCAGACACATTCCCTGTCCACAAGGAGTTTACAGTCTAGAGGTGGGGAGACAGGCATCAATACAAATAAATAAAATTACAGATATGTGCGTAAGTGCTGTGGGGCTGGGAGGGGGAAGAGCAAAGGGAACAAGTCAAGGTGATGCAGAAGGGAGTGCCAGATGAAGAAAGGAGGGGCTTAGTCTGGGAAGCCCTCTTGGAGGAGATGTGCATCAAACTGAAGGATCCTTGCAGGCAGAGACCCAGACTTTACCTTCCAAACGCTTAGCTCAAGCCACTGCACAGAGTAGATATTCAGGAATTACTACTGATGATGTGACTATTGATGAGAAGGAGAGGGAAAATGAGAAAAAGAAATGTTTCAACCCTTCTATCTTTTATGTTTTAAAGGTATTCACTTGTTTTCACTTCAGTAGTTACTCTCAGCCTCAGGAAATGTACTCTGAGTAGTGGTTATTTTCCCATAGTTATTTTCCATTTGTTATTATAATAGTAGTAATGTAATTCCCTTCCCCTTCGTGTATACCAGACCACCTCTCTGCACACATCTCCTCCAAGAGGCCATCTCTGATTAAGCCCTCTTTCCCCAACTCCTTCTCCCTTCTGCATCATCTAAGCACTCGGATCTGTATCCTTTGGGCACTTGGCAATCATCCTTCCCTCAGCCCCACAGCACTTATGTACAAATCTGTAATTTATTTATATTAATGTCTTTCTCCCCTTCTAGACTGTAAATTTGTTAAAGGCGAGGAATGTTTCTTATCAACTCCGTTGAACTGTACTTTCCCAGGTGCTTAGTACAGTAAGTACTCAATAAGCAGAATCTGAGAAGCTGCATGGGCTAGTGGATAGAGAATTGGCCTGGGAGTTAGAAGGATCTGGATTCTAATTCCCACTCGACCATTTTGTCTGCTGCGTGACTTTGGGCAAGTCACTTAACTCATCTATGCCTCAGTTACCTCATCTGTACAATGGGAATGAAGGTTGTGGAGCCAATGGACCTGATTAGCTTGTATCTAACCCCAAGCTTAGTCCAGTAAGCACTTAACAAATAACATTTTTTTAAAAAGCACCATTGATTGATTGATTAGTAGTAATCATAATAGTAGTAATAAGCCAATGACTCTGGCATTCGTGCTAATCTATGCCATAAGTGGTGGACCATCTGCCACATACATAGCTGAACACTTGGACTGTTTGAGACTGTGCTAAAGCTGATGCAGGGGAGCCCTCTTTTGGTTCAGAGCTCTACTGGAAATACTACTCCAGGATTGCTCTTCTCGGTGTATTTTAATAATCATCGGCAAGAACAATTTTACTTTAATTAGCTTCTCATCTAGTCAAAGAATGTAAAACTGAGCTGTGGCATGGCCTAGTGGATCAAGCACAAGCCTGAGAGTCCGAAGGACCTCAGTTCTAATTCCACTGCGCCACATGCCTGTTGTGGGACTTTGGGCAAGTTACTTCACTTCCCTGTACCTCCTTTACATCATCTATAGAATGGGGATTAAGACTTTGAGCCCCATGTGGGGATATGGACTGTGTCCAATTTGATTAGCTTGTAACTATCCCAGAGCTTAGTACAGTGGCTGGCATATAGTAAACGCTTACCAAATACCATTAAAAAAAGAAGATCTTATGAAAGAGCATCTTAGTTTCAGGTCATCCTTGCTATTTTTATTCGCCTCCAGTAAAACTAGGAGCCTTGGTCATTCTAGAGTAAGTTGCCTCAGTATATCAGCGAACACTGGCAAACCCTTTTGTGAATTTCATAAAGCACCTTTTCATGTCCCACTCATGAATGTGCCGTGTTTTCGTGATTCTGTAGATTTTTATGTATTTGTTCTGGCCAGTTGAGTGCTCTCTGAACAGAAAATGCTTAATAAATCCAGGTCGCTGAGTGTTATCTGACTTGGGAAAGAAATATCTAGGTGACCACCAAACTGATGTCTCTTGAATGTATTTGTCTAAATAGTGTTGTCCACTGGAATCCTCCACCAACACTCCTCCTGCATTTTGATCTAGCTAAGATCTGAAAATCTGTTCCATGGATGTCTGTCTTGTGGCCTAATGTCATGGGCCCAACTTCAAACTGTGAGTGTGGGTGCCAGAAGGAAGCAGGGAATTTTAGCAGGGATGAGGATTGGGAGGAGACAGTGAGCCAGTGGACCCAACAGTCACTAATTTGGACCTTTTCAAATGGGCTGAGCAAATCTGGGAGTTCAGTTTCAAAAGCTATGGAGTCACTTGTCCCATAGCTCTTGTGGCATGGCATTTGGTGGCTGGAGCTTTCAGTGAAATGAAGCAATGTAGCCTAGTGGAAAGAGCACAGGCCTGGGAGTCAGAGGACTTGGGTTCTAATCCCAGCTGTGCCACTTGTCTGCTCTGTGACCTTGCACAAGTTTCTTAACTTCTCTTTGCATCAATTACCTCGTTTGTAAAATAGGGATTAAGATTGTGAGCCCCACTGGGACATGGACTGTCCAACCTGATTAGCCACTATCTACTACAGTGTTTAGCTGAGTGCCTGGCTTATAGTAAATGCTTAAGAAAAACTACTTAAAAAATCCAAAACTCTGGCTGATCTAGAAGGCGCTGACCTAGGACTATTATGCTGGAGGGCAGGTTTGTTTCACTCTCACATCGGAGCAATGACCCAAACACTCCTTTCCAAGGCAAGGACAACTGAAGGGGAGTAGGGATGACTAACCTAACACCAATCTCAGTGCCAATCTCCAGTCTAAAAGGAAACCAAATTTTATAAACCTTATGGAAGAAGGCATGCACTCTAGTTACCATGCGTTGCTTATCAATGACTCATGCCTCTATCGCCAGAAAAGAAAAATGAGAAGTCAAGATCCTGCTCTCTGAATTATAGAGGGTGCCTTCTGTGCTCCGTTCGAACAGCTGTCCTGTTAGTGCTGCTTTGATGAAGTCACTGCCCAACTTCTTTATTCAGGAAGATCAGTGTTTACACTCTCATCTGTGTTGAGTCAAAACAGTTGTGATTTGTTAATAATTCACCAACTAAATATTGTGACTGAGAATCTGGGAAACTGATAAATAATCCGATGCAAGATGTAACTTCTGTTGCACTTAGGCGGATAAGAGAAATGTAAAACAGAATGAAAAAAATGAGACAATGTAATTTAGCAATCTGCAGTGTCATGTGAAATGCACAGCTGGTCTCAAACTTTTAGGAGTACAGATTGCTTTTCCAATCTCCTTTTATTTCTTTTTCCGAATTAAGGGGATTATGGGAGAGCAATTCATCGCTTGTTAATGTAAATTGAGGATGTGGAAACCAACCAAGAGGAAAGGGGAAACAATTTAACCTTCCAACCCAATCTTTAATGTTTCTTTTAAAAATTCCTTTGTTTTTGGAAGGTAACTGCATGAGGCTGGACACTGAAGTCCATGATGGAACAAGGTCAATATTGTCTTCCCACCAACTCTGACCTTCCTAAGTCTATTCACCCTTAAGTCGAAACAAAGATCACCTACCTACAATTTCGTTCAACAGTGTTCTCCGGGGGAATTTTGCTTGGAATACCAGTCTTTGTAGTAATGCTGGTAATGGATGCACAAGAGGCTTTATATCAGTTGTTAAACTCAGTCTAACTCAGCTGGGTTCTGCTTGTCCTTTTTCAGTCTCAGGTTTCCTGAGTTACAGAAGTTACAGTTCTGTACAGAGTTACGGAGAGGAAAGGACAAATTTTAACACTCTTGCGAAGGTTGAATTTGGTGACAAAATGAATGTGAGGTAATTGAGACATGAGTCAAGGTTAATTCCAAGGTTACCTGCTTGTGAGATTAGGTCAATAGTCATGTTATCTACAGTTTTGGGGAAGATGGAGAGGACAGGGTTTGGTGGGATAATGAGAGGTTATGTTTTGGGCATGTTTAGTTTGAGGTGTTGGCAGGACGTCCAAGTAGAGATGTCCCAAGGGCAGAGGAATTGTGAGATTTCAGAGGTGACAAATGAGGGTGGGAGAAATAGTTTTGGGAATCATCCTCCTAGACAGGGTAGTTGAAGCCATGAGAGCGAATGAAATCTCCAAGGGAGTAGATGTAGATGGAGAATAGACGGGAACCCAGAGTTGAGTCTTGAAGGACACCCACAGTTAGGGGGTAGGAAGCAGAGAAGAAAGCTCTGAAAGAAGCTGAGACTTTTGACTCATGAATCAGAGTAGATTACATATAGAAGTTTGGCGTGATCAAGAATCATGCCAACCATAGCATACCAGCCAAGTATTTTTTATCAGACCATACCAAGCAAGACTACATGTTTTTTAGACTTAACACAAGTATGCTGTGTATTAAGTCCATTGTGATATGCATGACTTCCATAGATCAACTTATTTAAAGGCTAAGAGGTCTAAGATGTATGAATAGGATTGATTTCTAAAAAGAGCTCCTCCAGAGTTAATCCAAGAGTTAATTGTTCAAAATTAAAGACGCCAGAGCTGTGAACTGCAGGAGGGGCTGCACTTCCCTAAAAGAGCTTTATGTCAACCCCTGGATGGGGTTTAGGTCCCTCTCCCTGCCAGAAAGAGTCCTAAAAAAACTTCAGTTACTGTGAGCTTCCGGATTCTCTGTTTAGTTTGTGTAACATCCTGAAGACCTTCAACGAATACCGTTCCTACTACCTTTCCCGCTTGTCTCCATCTTTCTTTAACATTACAGTGCTTCAATATTCCAGCCACTTATCACTTGTCCAGTATTAACTCCCACACACCTGGTGGAATTCTTCCTCTGCCATGCCTCTCTCCAGAAGTCAAGGATTAACAGGCATTCCGTAGTTCTAGGATAATGAGGAGGGCAGGAATGCAGGTACATTATGCCTTCCAGATCAGACTTAAGTTATGCAAATAGGTCAACATATATCCCTGAGGTGATCAATTCGTGATATTATTGAGCACTTACTATGTGCAGAGCACTGTACTAAGCACTTGCGAGAGTAGACTTATCAATCTGTAGTCTTTTTGCAATGTGAATATAGTTGGAAAGAGCAGTTGGCCCAAGTAGTGTGAGTGGAGTGTGAGTGGAGGACTTCAGGGCATGAGACAATAGGGCATACTGCATTATGCAATTAAGACTCAGGCAGCTGGACACATCTTCCCTCTGTCTGTGTATCTCAAACGGTGGGATGTTTTCTGTTTTTTTCTTGACCCTCTCAGAGTTTCTATTTCCAGTGGAATTTATTGAGGGCGTACTGTGTGCAGAGTACTGTACTAAACACTTGGAAAAGCACAGTAGACACTTCCCTGTTCTTGAGAGGTTTTGAGTGGTTTTGAGAGGAATTTGGTGGCCATTAATATCTTCCTTAAGCCCATCAATTCTGTTTGTTTTTAAATAGATGAAAAGTAAGATGATCCCTTAATATAAATAAGTCTGTGCCTCTTTTGACTATTTTCATAAATGGAAAAACCTAGTCATTACCTTTCGTCAGAGTTACAAACAGCTCTAAGGCACATTTTCAGTGGTCAGTTAATAGTCGTTTCGGTATTTCTTCTGCAATTTTCAAAGGTGCAAGGAGACGAGGCAGGTGTAAACATGTTCTCAAACATAAAAAAATTCACTGTAATTCACCTTTCATCTTAGAAGAGGATGGCTGACAAGTAAGCTAAATGTTCACTATTACAACTTAAGTAGAGGTAACTATCTGTTGTTAGTAACGATTTTTTTCATGGTACTTGTTAAGCGCTCACCATGTGCCAGGCACTATACTAAACTCTGGAGTAGATACAAGACAGTCAGTTTGGACACAGCCTCATATTCTAAACGGTTAGACTGTGAACCAGGAATTCAAGGTGACAAAGGGAGAAGCAGTGAAAACACAAAATAGTGGTTTATGTTTCATGTGCCTCATTTGCTCAAAGATTTTATAAGGGCAAGTGGCAGGCTATTCTTTGACTTTTCAAAGACTAGTTAACTGTGGCGTGTGTTAAATTCTTACTCTATGCCAAGAAGCACTGCACTAAATGCTCAGGTACACACAAAGAGTTGCTTTCAGAATCAGAGGTCATGAGTTGCAATCCTGACTCCACCACTTGTCTGTTGTGTGACCTTGGGCAAGTCACTTACCTTCTCTGTGCCTCAGTTACTTCATCTGTAAAATGGGGAATAAGACCGTGACCCTCCTGTGGGACAACCTGATTACCTCGTATCTACCCCAGTGCTTAGAACAGTGCTTGGCACATAGTAAGTGCATAACAGATACTATCATTATTATTATAATTGTTATTATTAAAAAAGGTAATCCCCATTAACATTCCCTACAAATATTCATCCTTTTGAGATGAATAGGTGGCAGATTAGAAGATAATGAAGAAAGATTTTTTTTTTTTCTTCCCTCTGATAGCAGAGTACCCAAACAACAAGCATTAGCCATGTTGTCATTATGCAAAGACTGAGGAGGTGTTGAGTGTGTTGGTGCCCAAAGGTACCAATGGACATTAGGTACATTATTGTACGCTTTGTGTCAAATGACGTCATATCAAAAGTAACCCAGTGGATAATGGCGATTTCAGCGTAGCCCTGCTCAGTAAATTACCTCTCCTGTTGCCAGGCTGTGCTTGAAGGTGGCTCAAAACAAAATAAAACAAATTACCCTTTATGGGATAAAGTGGGTACAGTGCTAAAACACTGCAGATAAGACATCAGGGGCCTTTTCCCCTCTGCTCCATCCATCTTCACCTCTTATGAGTACTAAAAGCCTAATAAATAATTTAACGAACTAATGGAGCTGTTTTTAAACTCGGTGGGCGACTCTGAAAAGTGGCCCATCGACAAGGTCACGAGGTGAAAATGGAAGTGAGTAGCCCTGACTCGATAGTTCCGTTATAAGGCAGCGGAGTTGGAGTTTGAGGTTAAGCGACCGCAGACGTTTGTGTATCTCCTTTAGCTCTATAGTGTCATGGTCACTCTCAGGTCTGCAGCTATAATCGTCTCTGTTCCCCAAAGGTGTGTGGCCTAAACGATCAGGTTTAAAAGACCTCAGCTATTCTCTAAGAATATGTAATCCCTTTTCTCGGAAAAAATTCTGTTCTGGGAAGATAATGATTTTAATGAAAACAATCATTTTGACCCACTGACCAAATTCTGAATTTATCCAAGTTGACAGCCTTTAATGCTGCCTTAGTATGAACGTTAAGTAGGGAAAGGGTAATGAAACTCTTGTCAAAAGGTTTATTTTGGACCGGGTTTGCCCCTCCAATCCAACTACAGATTGTTGTGCGGGCTGGTCTAACCTTTTGGGGACTACCCATGTCCTTGTGTTCTCCTGTATGATGATAGCAATAATAATAATAATAAATTGTGGTATTTAAATGCTTACTATATGCCAGACACTGTACTAAAGGCTGGAGTGAATACAAGCAAATTCAATAGATCAATTAATTGTACATATTGAGCGCTTATCGTGTGCAGAGCATTGTCCTAAGCGTTTGGAAAGTACAGTACAGCAAATTGAGACAATCCCTGCCCACAGTGGGCTTACAGTCTAGAGGCAGGGAGAAATTGGATTGGACACAGTCCCTGTACCACGTGGGGCTCACAGTCTTAATCCCCATTTTACCGATGAGGTAAGTGAGGCCCAGAGAAGTTAAGTGACTTGCTCCGGGTCACTCAGTGGACAAATGGTTGAGCTAGGAACCTTCTGTCTCCCAGGCTGATAATCTATCCATTAGGTCATTCTGCTGCTTCTTTCCTCTCTGATCCTTGCCTTTCCATCATTTTTACCTCCACCAGAAAGTGGGACAAGAGAAATCAAAGGTGATTCAACTCAACCATTCTATTTTTGAAATATATTATTTGGTGGGGGAGGAGAGTGAAAGGGTTTTGGATCACCCGTGGACTGATTCTTCAGGCTATTCTACTCTTCTACTGTTTGAAAGCTTGTTTTTTTTTTTCCCCGAGGATCTTGCAATGCTTTATGAAGTGTGTCTAGCCTGTGACCACTGGTCGCAATTATTCTTCTCCAGGCATGGAATCATATGGCAGAGATAAAGAGTCAGAGAGCTGCCGGGAGAGTTAGGAGATGTTGAGGTGGAGTGGGAGGCAGGGGTTTCTCCATCACTAAGGAAGTTAGGTTTATGGATGGGATAAACTGATACGAGCCACTCCCAGAATAGTCCAAATGGGACCAGAGGACAAGCCTTAGAAATCTTAAATTCCTCGAGTATGTCTATCAGCTCTTCCAATTTGGGTCCAAATTTGTTGTCAGTAGTGCACAGACATAGGGTTATTCTTGCTTTAATCCATTCATTAAAGAAGAGTAGAATAAGATATGAACCCTGTCCCTTCAGGGGCTCACACTCTTTAAATATATTTGGGCAAAGTGAATGGAGACAGCCACATCAGGAGCAATGAAAATCAAATACAAAGATCAGCATAAGAGAGACAAGAAAATATAGAGCACGGGCCTGGGAGTCAAAAGGACCTGAGTTCTAATCCCAGCTCTGCCACCTGTCTGTTGTATGACCTTGGCCAAGTCTTTTCACTTCTCTATGCCTCAGTTACCTCATCTGTAAAATGGAGATTGAGACTATGAGCCCATTTGGAACAGGAGCTGTTTCCAACCCAAATTCCTTGTGTCCACCCCAGTGGACAGTGGACAGTGCCTGGGCACATAGTAAGCCTTTAACAAATACCATTATTACCATAATTATTGTTGTTATCACTATTATTAAAATAAAAAACAGAGCCAGTGGGAAGCTCTCTGACTAAAAGAACAAAATTTGAGGCTCTTCGTGGTTCAGAGTTCAAAGTACACCCATCGCCACAGTGACCCTGATAATAATAATAATTATAATAATGATGTTAGTATTTGTTAAGCACTTACTATGTACAGAGCACTGTTCTAAGTGCTGGGGTAGATACAGGGTAATCAGCTTGTCCCACGTGAGGCTCACAGTCTTAATCCCCATTTTACAGATGAGGTAACAGGCACAGAGAAGTTAAGTGACTTGCCCACAGTCACACAGCTGACAAGTGGCAGAGCCCATGACCTCCGACTCCCAAGCCACACTGCTACAACAGTCACCAGTCATGCTGAGTTTTGTCGGAGTCCCAGAAAGACAATGCTGCAGAGGCTGACTGTTTTCCTTGGCTTCGGTGGTGGAAAGAGGCTGAGGATACTCAGCCATGGCTTGGATACCCTTTCTGGTGGGCACGTCTCCGTAGGTACAGGTGGAGAAATAGTGGCCCATCGTGGGGAAATGACCAAGGATGTACAGGAGAACACGGCTGCAGGTACCAGATGGTTCATTTGACTGAGAAGAAAGACAAAAAAAGAGTCCTTTATTTTCTGTTTTCTCACATGACAGGGTCGGGGCGGGCAGGAGAGCTAGAAGAAGGAAGCAGCGGGGCTTAGTGCCTAGAGCCTGGGCCTGGGAGTCACTAGGACCTGGGTTCTAATCCCAGATCTGCCACATGTCTGCTATGAGACCTTGGGCAAGTCACTTCAATTTTGTGGGCCTCAGTTCCCTCATCTGTAAAATGGGGATTAAGAATGTTATCCTCATGTTGGCCATGAACTGTGTTCTACCTGATTAGATTCTATCTACTCCAGCTCTTAGAACAGTGCTTGACACATAGTAAAAGTATAACAAATACTCTCAAGGGTACTTGTAGCTATTCTGTCTCAAACCTGGCCAGTCCATTTCCAGTGAGGCCCAGTGAGATTTATTTAATGCTTACTGGTGCGGAGTTCATTCAATAGTATTTATTTATTTCAATAGTATTTATTGAGCGCTTACTGTGTGCAGAGCACTGTACTAAGTGCTTGGAACGAACAAGCCAGCAACAGATAGAGACAGTCCCTGCCCTTTGACGGGCTTACAGCAGGGTTCTACCTTAAGCACTTGGGAGAGTCCAGTACAACAATTAGTAGACATGTTCCCTGCCTGAAATGAGTTTATGGTCCTATCTTTTATAACTATACTATAAGCTACTTGTGGGCAGGGAACACGTTTTCCAGTTCTCGTATATTGGGTTCTCCTAAGCCCTCAGTACAGTGCTTGGCACATAGTAAGCCCTCGGTAAATACCGTTGATCGATTGATAACTAGACTGTCTATTCTTAGCAACTCTGGGGGTTTGGAGGCCACGCCAGAATTTGGAGGGCCTTGACTAAACTCCCTCTTGCTCACTTTAAGGGCTTGATTTTCCACATCTGGGTTTATGCTGCTCCGTGCTCGGCATTCTGGGATTTGTAGAATGGACATCGCAGAATGCTGGAGGGCTCTAACTTCACCTTTTTTCGTCCTCCTTCCCATATTCATGGTCAACGTAGTTATACCATTCATTCATTCAATTCATTCAATAGTATTTATTGAGTGCTTACTCTGTGCAGAGCACTGTACTAAGCGCTTGGAATGTACAAATCGGTAACAGATAGAGACAGTCCCTGCCCTTTGACGGGCTTACGGTCTTTCTCCCAACCCCCCCGTAGGCAAAAAATTCTGGGACAGCTGAGTCTGTGTTCTAGCTTGAACCTCCATTTGGAACATGAAAGTTCCCTGCGCTCGATTAATCAGTATTTCCACACTGTGGCATATCAGAGAGAACTGAATTTCTTTCAGAAGCCAGTCACATCTCTAAAACACAGTGCTCTGTTTCCCAGATGCCACCTGTTGGAGCTCTGAGCCGGAACATTTTTATCATAAACTGCGGAAAACAATACAGATGCCGGAAATGAGCGGTGTCAAACGGCAGCTGCTTACAGGCCCCATAATGTGAAAAATAGTTACTTCAGGGTTTGAGCTTTGCAAGAGTCAGGAATCTATCTCCTGGTCCAGCTGCTCTTTAGGCAAACTGTTCCACCTCCTTCCATTTCTGTGAGACTTCTCCATTCAGGGTCTGAATCTTCTTTCTTTTTTTATGGTATTTGTTAGGCACTTACTGTGTGCCAGGTACTGTACTAAGCACTGGGGTAAATACAGAATTGTCAGGTTGGACACAGTCCATTGTCCCACAAGGGGCTCGCAGTCTTCATCCCCATTTTGCAGATGAGGTAACTGAGGCCCGGAGAAGTAAGGCGACTTGCCCAAGGTCACACAGTGGACAAGTAGGATAGAGCACGGGCCTGGGAGTCAGACGGACCTGGGTTCTAATCCCAGCTCTGCCACAGATCTGCTGTGTGACCTTGGCCAAGTTACTTTACTTCTCTGGGCCTCAGTTACCTCATCTGTAAAATGGGGATTAATTCATTCAATCGTATTTATTGAGCACTTGCCGTGTGCAAAGCACTGTACTAAGCGCTTGGGAGAGTACAATACAACAATAAACAGGCACGTTCCCTGCTCACAGAGAGCTTACAGACTAATGGGGGGGGTGGGGGAGACGGGCAACAATTCAAATGAATTAATTACAGATATAAGTAAGTGCTTAATAAATATGATTGAATGAATAAGTGATGTGAGGCTGGGAGCGGGGAAGAACAAAAGGAGCAAGTCAGGGTGAACGCAGAAGGAGTGGGAGAAGAGGAAAGGAGGGACTAGTCCGAGAAGGCCACTTGGAGGAGATGCGTCTCCAAAGAGGCTTTGGATGAGGGAGTAATAATAATAATAATGTTGGTATTTGTTAAGTGCTTACTATGTGCAGAGCGCTGTTCTAAGCGCTGGGGTAGATACAGGGTAATCGGGTCATCCCACGTGAGGCTCACAGTTAATCCCCATTTTACAGGTGAGGTAACTGAGGCCCAGAGAAGTGAAGCGACTTGCCCACAGTCACACAGCTGACAGGTGGCAGAGCCGGGAGACGAACTCGTGACCTCTGACTCCGAAGCCCGGGCTCTTTTGTCCATTGGATTTGCGGAGAGAGGACGTTGCAGGCCAGAGACAGGCTGTGGGCTAGGGTTCGGTGGCGAGAGCGAGACAAGGTGAGAAGGTTAGCATTACAAGAGCTGAAGTGTGCAGGATGGGTTGTAGAAGCAAAGTAGTGAGGTGAGAGAGGAGGGACCAAGGTGGTGGAGTGCTTTAAATAATAATGTTGGTATTTGTTAAGCGCTTACTATGTGCAGAGCACTGTTCTAAGCGCTATGGTAGATACAGGGGAATCAGGTCGTCCCACGTGAGGCTCACAGTTAATCCCCATTTTACAGGTGAGGTAACTGAGGCCCAGAGAAGTGAAGTGACTTGCCCACAGTCACACAGCTGACAAGTGGCAGAGCCGGGGTTCGAACCCATGACCTCTGACTCCGAAGCCCGGGCTCTTTCCACTGAGGAGTTTTTGTTTGATGCGGAGGTGGATGGGCAACCACTGGTGTTTTTTCGGGAGCAGGGTGACATGTCCTGAATATTTTTATAGAAAAATGATCCGGGCAGGAGAGTGAAGTATGGATTGCTGTGGGGGAAGACAGGAGGCTGGGAGTTCAGCAAGGAGGCTGATACGATAATCCAGATGGGATAGTATGAGTGATTGTATTAAAATGGTAGCATTTTGGATGGAGAGGAAAGGGCGGATTTTAGTGATGCCGTGAAGGTGGGACCGGCAGTGCCACTTCTCTGCCGTGTGACCTCGGGCAAGTCGCTTCACTTCTCAGTGCCTCAGTTTCCTCATCTGTAAAATGGCGATTAATACTGCGAGCCCCAAGTGGGACATGGACCCTGTCCAACCTGATTATCTTGTATCTACCTCAGTGCTTAGTACAGCGCCTGGCACACAGTAAGCACTTAACAGATACCATTAAAAAAGAGAAAAAAATTGGTGGAGGTGGCATTAGAACTCAGGTCCTCGGACTCCCAGATCCGTGCTCCATCCATCAGGCCACATTTCCTTTTCTCTGTGATGACTGTGCTTATTAAGAATGATAACGAAACCCAGATCCTTTTGTCCGGGCATCCTAAAACCCAAAATGCTCCGTCTGCAGATCTCATGCTGTTAGTTTACCGCTTGTGTACAGCCAAGCTGCCCTTGCATAAATTTTCCTGGAGTGAACAATTCACCACATATCTGCATTTTTTTCCCCTCTAATAACTCAGCCTCCTCCACTACACTCTTTCTTCCCCAGTGATAAATGGCAACGATAGCAGGAGTGTGGGAGTGTTGTGTTTTCACTCTGGCAGTGGGAAATCGTAATGCATCAGCATGTGCTGTCTCTTCTTAGAACATCACATTAGAGTATCCACTTCTTCTCTTCTGTCTGAATAAGCCGATCTCCCATTTCATGCATATTAAGTGCTTAGTACGGTGATCAGGCATTTAGTACAATGAGAAGCATTTAGGGAAGCAGCGTGGCTCAGTGGAAAGAGCCCGGGCTTGGGAGTCAGAGGTCATGGGTTCGAATCCCCGCTCCGCCGCTTGTCAGCTGTGTGACTTTAGGCAAATCACTTAACTTCTCTGTGCCTCAGTGACCTCATCTGTAAAAGTGGGATGAAAACTGTGAGCCCCATGTAGGACAACCTGATGACCTCGTATCCCCCCAGCGCTTAGAACAGTGCTTTGCACATAGTAAGCGCTTAACAAATGCCACCATTATTATTATTATTATTACAATGCTCTGCACACAGTCAGTGCTCAATAAATATGATTGGCTGATTATTACCTTTCTTTCCACATATCCTACCTTGCCTTTCCTTTCACACATCCAGATTTGCTTGATTAAAAAAAAAAAACACCTTAGGACTTTTTGTGGTAAAAAAGCTTGGATTAGAAAATCTGAAGCTGAATACTTTAAAAATGGCAGAATCTTCTGCCGTCCTAAGAGCTTTTTCAATGATGTAGCCAGTGAACTGATATTTCCGTCAGGCTTCAGCCCTTGGCATGTATTCAAACGTTCTACCGTAACAACACTGCCCCGTAGGTCGTATGCTTCTTTAACAACTTTGTACTACACTTTTATCGCCATCGTTCTCGTCCGTCCGTCTCCCCCGATTAGACCGTAAGCCCGTCAAACGGCAGGGACCGTCTCTATCTGTTGCCGACTTGTTCATTCCAAGCGCGTAGTACAGTGCTCTGCACATAGTAAGCGCTCAATAAATACTACTGAATGAATGAGCTTTTCAAGTCACTAGACCTTCAGCCCAGTGGCTCATAATAAAACCACTCTGGGGAAGCTAGACTGTAAACTCCAATTAGATTGTAAGCTCACTGTGGGCGGGAAATGTGTGTTTTGCTTCTGCTCTAGTTTTTCAAGTGTTTAGTACAGTGCTCTGTACTCAGTAAATATCACTGTTTCAAACTACAATTACCACAGTGATGGGTGACTTTGGAGCCCACTTCTTTGAGAAACAGCAAGGCCAGTGGAAAGAGGTCAGGAGACCTGGGTTCTAATGCCCGTTTTGCAACTTACCTGCTGTTTTACAAGTCGCTCAATAATGATAATAATTGTGGTATGTGTTAAGCATTTAGAGAAGCAGCATGGCTCAGTGGAAAGAGCCCGGGCTTGGGAGTCCGGGGTCATGGGTTTGAATCCCGACTCTACCCCTTGTCAGCTGTGTGACTGTGGGCAAGTCATCTTCACTTCGCTGTGCCTCAGTTCCCTCATCTGTCAAATGGGGGTGAAGACTGTGAGCCTCACGTGGGACAACCTCATTCCCCTGTATCTACCCCAGCGCTTAGAGCAGTGCTGTGCACGTAGTAAGGGCTTAACAAATACCAACATTATTATTATTAAGCATTTACTATGTGCCGGGCACTGTACTAAGCATTGGGATGGAGACAAGCAAATCCAGTTGGACAGAAGCCCTATTCCACGGGGGGTTCACAGTCTTAATCCCCACTTTACAGATGAGATAACTGAGGGACAGAGAAGTTGAGTGACTTAACCTAGGTTGCACAGCAGGCAAGTGGCAGAGCCGGAATTAGAACCCAGGTCTTTCTGACTCCAGGTCCTTCTGACTCCCAAGCCCGGGCTCTGTCCACTAGGACATGCTGTTTCTCAGTTTCCTTATTTACAAAAATGAGAATAAGATACTTATTCTCCTTCCCCATTAGATTGTCAGCCTTGCGTAGAATAGGAATTACATCTGATCTGCTTCTGTTGTATCTTGTGCTTAGTACATTAGTTAGTACATAGTAAGCATTTAGCAAATACCATTCATGATCATCCTATGCATAATATTCTGTGGCGATTACTATAGAGTCCTTCTTGTGAAAGGAGCCACTTCAACTGTCACTTCAGTACTTGGTGGAAGCTGTGTAACTGAGTCCTGCCCCAAATGTGGTGAAAATTTCATATCGAGTCTAAGGAACGTTGGTGAAAGATTTCAACACAAAAACATTATTCCAGCTTCTTACCAAAGTCTTTCTTGCTACACCATTATGGAGATTAGATTAAACCCATTTATTTCAGTGTTTAAACTTCAACCTGTGTAGTTTAGTTTTTTTAGGTAGGAAAAAAAGGTGGAATAATTCACCTTTAGGTACAATTACAAAAAATAATCCAAAAGTGAGACAGGATTCATACCGCCTTCTAGGAGAAAGAAACACACAGTCTATCAATGATGTTTCCTTTGAGAAGCTACAATTTCTAAAGGCTTGAAAGTTTTCATTTTCATTTAGAGGAATCATTGACCTTCCACCCTGTCGATTTAAAAGAAAAGGAAAACAATATAACACTTTTATGCAAGATAACGTTGACAAGATAACACTTTTATGCAGGTTTTCATTTCCCTCTGAAAATTGCTATAATTTGTCTCTTGTTTTCAGAAAGGCAGGAAAATATGAAGACAACAGGCCAATTACCTCTCTTGTATGAGAGTAAAGAGGTTTTACACTGATTCCATGGATACCCAGGCTTTCCCAAAATAGAGTTTTATATTAATTCCTTATACACAATAAGTGGAAACTGCCTGCCCAGTTAGTTCAACATAATTAAAATGGTAATCTCAATGCTCTTTTGCTGATGAATTCTGATAAAGCTATGTGGTCTTGGGCCCACAACTGTTAAGGCCTTGAAGCAGTCATTTGATATTGATAGTTTTGCAGAACGTGCTTCTCTCCCTGCAGATCTGTAGGACTGAGGAGGGGGATGTGCAGATGACACTTCCTCTATGAGAGGTATGGTTATATGTCACCTGGAGGCTGGAGGTCTCAATAATAATAATGATAGATAAGTGCTTATTATTTGGCAATCACTGCATTACGCACCGGGATAGATACAAATTGGACGTCCCTGTCGCACATGGGGTTCACAGTCTAAGTAGACAGGACAAGAGGTATTGAATCTCCACTGATGAGGAAACCGAGGCACAGAGGAATTAAGTGACTTTGCCAAGATCCCACAGCAGGCGGGGCCAGACCCAGACCTGTGCTCTTTCCATCCGGCCACGGTGCTTCTCTGCTGAAGTGACAGGTCATAGGCCCAGCTTGGCAAGGCCAGGGCCTCCGATATTTGCCGATCTAGGCCGCAGCTTCTTCCCACTTCCCTCAAATCGGTCTGGCTGAGCAAGGAATTCCTCGTCAACTGCTCCTGCAACCCAGGCCCAAGACTGCCATCCTTCCCAGAGGTAATGGAGCAGTTCAGGGGACCCAGGGAACTGGGGTCCAGACTCGCCCCACTGTGGACCACCCACAATGCCATACCCCATCTCAATATCACGGTGCACCGACATCAAGATCCAGCTGCCTCTAGGTAGAACATGTAAATGTCTTTGCCATAGTAGCCTGGCTCTGTAGCTATTGTCAAATGGAAATCTTTATAGCTGAATTAACTAGCCAGTGACCTTTCCTATGCAGTACTGACACCCTGAATCATTCATCTGTTCTCCTCTGGAATGTTCTCAATATTTTATTTTCGTTTTGAACTATAAATGTTGCGCTACGTCCCTAGCATGTGCTTATTTATGTGTGACCTATCACATCACCTTTTCTCTTCTAATAAGTTTGAAATAGTTCACCACAGAGCTCGATTGGCTTTGGTTACCCCTATTGCAAAGTATATATTTATGAACGCAAACTACATCAGAGGAAAATGAAATGTGTGGTGTTATATTGGAAATTAGCAGAATATCCCCAAGTACGACTACAGATAAAAAGGACAAACTGTGGTTTTCCTCCTTTTCTCTGACCACTCATTCTCAGTCTATATCTCAGGCTCCTCCTATATCTCCCACCCCCTTAATGTGGGAGTCCCTCAAGGTTCAGTTTCTTCCTCTTCTGTTCTCCATCTACACCCACTCCCTTGAAGGACTCATTCACTCCCATGTCTTCATCTTCCATCTCTATGGCACTGATTCCCCAAACTACACCTCCAGCCCTGATCGTTCTCCTCTGCAGTGTCATATCTCGTCTTGCCTTCAAGACATCTCTACTTGGAAGTCCTGCCTATACCTCAAACTTAAATGTTCAAAAGAGAACTCCCCATCTTCCCACTCCAACTCTGTTCTCCCCTGCCTTTCCCGTCATTGTAGACGGCACTGCCATCCTCCCTGTCTCACAAGTGTGTAACCTTGGCATTATCTTTGACTCATCTCGCATTCAACCCACACGTTCAATCTGTCCCTAAATCTTCACACCATGGCTAAAATTCACCCTTTCCTCTCAATCCAAACTCCTACTACACTGATCCAATCAATTATATTCCATCGTGACTACTGGAAGGCCTCCTCTCTGGCCTCCCTGCCTCCTATCTCTCCCCACTCCAGTCCATGCTTCACTCTGCTGCCTGGATCATTATTTTGAAAAAAGTTCAGGCTATGTTTTCCCACTCCTAAAGAACCTCCAGTAGTTGTCCACCCACTTCCATATCAAACATAAATTCCTTACCGATGGTTTTAAAACACTTAAACAGCTTGTCCTTCCTAACGTACCTCACTCATCTCCTACTACATCACACCATGCTCCTCTGAACATCAACTTGCTCACTGTACCGTGATCTCATCTCTCTTGCTGCCAACCCTTGGCCCTGTCTTGTCTCTGGCCCGGGACTCGCTCCCCTTCACATCCTACAGGCCATCACTCTCCTCACTTTCACAGCTTTATTAATATGACATCTCCAAGAGGCCTTCCGTGACTAAGCCCTCATTTCCCCTACTCCCTCTCCCTTCTACATCACCCTTGTACTTGGATCTGTACCATTTATTCACTCCAATTTCATCCCTAGAGTATTTAGGTACATATCCATAATTTATTTCAATATCTGTCTCCCCATCTAGACCATAAACTCATTATGGACAGGGACCATGTCTATATTGTATACTTCCCAAGTGCTTAGCACAGTGCTTTGCATACAGTAGGTGCTCAGTAAGTACTATTGATTGACCTACCAGTGACAGAGTATATCTTCCCTTCCTTGTCTATGAAACCATCTCCTCTCTATGGGGTGGATTGGAGTTGTGTAGGCTATCCTGATTCAACATAAATTACCAGTGGAGAAAGTTTGTATGAGCTTTTGGTACTTCAGCTGTAAATTCTTGGAAACATCTAGCATGATGTAACCTCAGATTACAAATTACATTAGCTCCATGTTATTCTTCATTATAAATAGATCATAGATCATGGTTTTCTGGGTCTGAACTTGGGGGTTGGGCTCATTGGCCTAATTAAAACTAAATGGCCAATGACCAGTATCATGATACTTTCACTTCACAAATGGAGGAGGGATGGGTCCAGTGCTGTAGCCACATATTGAATTAGCGAAGGATTTTGGAATAAAATCCAGTTTGTCCATTCCCAGTGTACCAGTTTCCATGTTTTCCCACCCCACCACTCCTTCTGCCACATCATCCCTTCTAGTTTTATCCAATTTATTTGTCATTTATTCTCTTGTGCCTGCCATACCTAATCTCTCATTAACAGTGTGGCCTAGTGGAAAGAGCATAGATCTGAGATTCAGAGGACTTTTTTATGTTATCTGTTAAACACTTACCATGTGCCAGGCAGTGTACTAAGTGCTGGGGTAGATACAAAGTAATCAGGTTGGACACAGTCCCTTTCCCAATGTTGGCTCTCAGTCTTAATCTCCATTTTACAGAAGAGGTAAAGGAGGCACAGAATAGTTAAGTGACTTGCCCAAGGTCACACATCAGACAAGTGGAAGAGTCAGAAGTAGATCCCAGGACTTTCTGACCTTCTGCTGTGTGACCTCGGGCAAGCCACTTAACGTCTCTGTGCCTCAGTCCCCTCATTTGTAAAATGAAGATTAAGACTGTGAGTCCTATGTGGGACAGGGACTGTGCCCAACCCAATTACGTTTGTATCCACCCCAGCGCTAGTAAGTGCCTGGCCACATACTAAACACTTAACAAATTCCATTTTTTAAAAAAAAGCTGTTTGATATAAAGATTGATGTCTACCGGAGATTGGTGGTCTCTGTAGAAGTGGAGGAGGCACAGGATAACTTAAGCTCCTTGAGGAAAGGAATTGTCTTTTATTTCTTTGTGTCCCTCAGTAATTAGGAGAGTGTTTAGCATGAGGAAGATTCTTAATAAATACGTGACGATGATTCTGATAATCTACCCTCTCGAACTTTTCCATTCGAGGGTCACTCTGGATGGAAGAAATGCCTGCAAGCTTTCTCCGTAGGAGAGTTCCCTCTACCCCAAGTCCTTCCCATCCCCAGTTCCAGGGTCTGCCATTTTTGAATGGAAGCGTGGAATTGGTGTCAGCAAATCTAAGGAGACTTGCAGAGAAGGGAATAGTCATCAGCTGTAGAATTGCTTTTATGTATTCTTCACCTGTGTGGGAACTACAACTAGAGCTGCTAAGCGAAGCTCCCCGCTTCATGGAGGTGTAACAGGAGTGGCAGACCAAGAGCAGCTAACACAATTCAGAGAGTGAAATGCTCAGTTCAGAACAGCTGTGCCCCAGTACACCTTTCAAGATCTTCTGCATGATTTACTGGTTTAATACTTCCATCAATCCACCGATCAATGGCATTTACTGAGGAACCACTGAGAGCAGAGCATTGTACTGAAGACTCAACCTAGAGTGTTTTATGAGCACTTTCATCTCTCTTTCAGATCAGCATCTTCATGACCCACCTGTCCAACTACGGGAACGACAGGCTGGGGCTGTACACCTTCGTGAACCTGGCCAACTTCGTGCAGAGCCGAACTAACCTGAGGCTGCAGACCCTTCCTCCCGTGTCCCTGGCTCACAAGTACTTTGAGCTGTTCCCGGAGCAGAAGGACCCCCTCTGGCAGGTAACAGTTAATTTTCCATTTGGAACTACGGGAAGTGAAACAGGGCTTCATTGTTTTTTTAAAGATGCTGCATGATTGTATGCAATTGTGGCTGAACTCGGGAGAGTGACTATACAACAGGGGTAGAGGATCTTGGCTATTTGATAGCCATGGATAATCCCCAAATCTTATCTTAACAAATGGTTGTAGCATTCCCCCTTGCTAGATCAGGGCCGTGACCAGTTAATACAGTCAATCCATTTCAGTTGCACCTTCTTTCATTTCCCTGCTATCAAATCAGAAACAGACAAAAGAAGCAAAAGTCAGTCAATTTTGTATTATGAGTGCTTACCGTGTGCAGAACACTGTACTAAGCGCTTGGGAGAATACAGTACAGTAATAAACAGACACATTCCCTGCACACAACGAGCGTACAGTTTAGATGGGGGAGGACACTCAGAGTCTGGATAATCCACAGTCCCACATAATTAAGCATTTACTATTTTTTTTCCACCTAACTCCATTGACAAAATACCTCCCTCCCCACTGCCCCACCACATCTCTAAAATTTGTGAAGACAACTTCCAAGTGACAACTGCTTTGGAAAATAGTTAATAAAGTGGTATTTTTCTTTTGGTTTTCAATTCACACTTTTCAAATTTTTAATTGCCAAGCAAAGAAAGAAAAGTTGCTGATTTTTATTATCAGCTTTTAACTGTTCTAGCTTTACAGTGATTTATGTAAATTTTAATTAGCAGAAAGTATGCTAATTTATTTCAACCACGGATGAAATAAAATCCGTATTATCCGGAGGTGCGTGTCATTCATTCAGTCATATTTATTGAGTGTTTACTGTGTGCATAGCACTGTACTAAGCGCTCGGGAAGTACAATGATCAGGTCCCTCCTCCCCTTTCCTCCCCTCACTCTGCCTCTGTCACACCACTTCCCAACCGGTCAGTGGTACGTATTGAGCATTTTCTATGTACAGGACACTGTACTAAGCACTTAGGAAAGTGGGACAGGGACCATGTCTAATTCCCACTTGTGCATTATTTCCCAGTGCTTAGTACAGTGTTCTGCATAGTTTAGGTGCTTAGTAAGTTCTACTGCAAAACAGTGATCCCTGCTCACAAGAAGTATAACTTATGTGGGAAGATAGACAGTGAAATGAATTGCAGAATGGGGAAATGGCAGGATGTAAAGAAGTGCATGAGTGCTGTGGGGCTAAGTTTGGAGTAAATATCAAATGCCTAAGGGGTACAGAGCTGAGTGCATAGAAGACATAAAGGGGAGAGCAAATGGGGAAAGGAGGACTTAATCAGGGAAGGCCTTTCAGAGGAGATGTGATTTAGGAGGGCTTTGAATGTGGAGAGAATGATAGTCTGTCAGAGAAGGAGGAGAGGGAGTTTCAGGTCGAAGAGAAGATATGGGCAAGGCACTGGAGGCGGGAGAGATGAGATGGAGGTACAGAGAATAGATTGGCATTAGAGGAGTGAAGTTTGTGGGTTGAGTTGTAGTAGGTGGTCAGCTTTTAAGCCAATAGTAAAGAGTCTCTTTTTAATGTGGAGGTGGTTGGGCAAGTATTGGAGGCTTCTGAAGAGTGGGGAGATAGGGATCGAATGTTTCTATAGAAAAATGATCCAGGTATCATAGTGAAATATGGAATAGAGAGGAGAGAAGCGACGTGGCCTAGTAATAATAATGATGGTATTTGTTAAACACTTACTTGTGCCAAGCACTGTTCTAAATGCTGGAGCACTGTTCTAAGCTCTGGTTGAATGTAGCACGGGCCTGGGAGCCAGAAGAACCTAGACTGTAATTGCAGCTCCACCATTTCTCTGCTGTGGGACCTTAGGCAAGTCACTTCACATCTCTGTACTTCAGTTAGATCATCTGTAAAATGGGGATTAAGACTGTGAACCCCATGTGGGAAAGGAACTGTGTTCAACCTGATTAGCTTATATCTATACCAGCACTTAGTACAGTGCCTGGCACATAGTAAGCACTTAAAAAGTACCATAAAAAAAAATCAAGCAGCTTAGGGAAGTAGGAAACGGTGAGGAGCGAGGCTAGAGGCAGAGAGGTCAGTGAGGAGGTTGATGCAATACTATGAAGTGTGCCTGGAAGAGGAAGATGGCAGTTTGAATGGACAGGACGGGGTAGATTCTGGAAATATTGTGGAGGAAGAATCCAGAAGATTTGGAGACAGTGTGAATATGGTGAGAGATGGGGAGAATAATGCTGGTGTTAACTGTGATGGCAAAGTTAGATGGAGGAGAGAACTTGGGAACTTGAGGCACTAGTGGAACCTTCATACAGTGATGTCTTGAAGGCCATTGGAAGTGTGAGATTGCAGGGAGCAAGAGGTAGATTTGGATATGATCCATATCGAGGTGGTAGTTAAAGCTGCAGGAGCGGCTGAGCTGTCCTAAGGAGTGAGTAGAGATTGCAAAGGAGACCAGAACAGACCCTTGAAGGACCCCCAGAGTTTGGGGGTGGGGAGCAGAGAAAGAGGTGGTGAAAGAGACTAAAGAAAAGAACCAGGAGAGAGGACTGTGTCAGGCAAAAACAGGGTATTTGTGGAGAAGGGGATGGTCTGAAGTGCCAAAGGGAGCCAAGTGGTCGAAAAGAATTGGGCTGGAAAAGAGTTCATTTGACAAGATAGAAATCATTGGCGACCTTGGAGAGAGTGGTCGCAGTGGAGTGAAGGGATTATATGCTGGACTGTAGAGAGCTTTCAAAGAGGGAACGCTGAGGCACCCAGTTGAAGTGTTTGGACAGGAATGAGAAGAGGGAGATGGGGTGATATCAGGTAGTCAGATATGCTACCGGTTTCCCCAAGGACTCATCTCACTTGACATCTATAACCTGATTTTTCTCTCAATAGCCTGCATATAAATTACCAAACTATAATAATTTAACAATGTAAAATCATTCTTGTTTTATGCCCAAGGAAATTGAAGCACGAAATGGTTTTGGTGTTGAGATTATTTAGGAGAAAAGAAAACGAAGGTGTGATTTAAATCTCCCTTAACCATTTATTTGAAAGACTCTTTCACAGACCACTTGTTTGCCACATCCACAGAGGACAGGGATTGAGGAAATAAGGTGAAATTGCAGCTAGAGGGTTTTTAATTAGGCATAAAGGAGAAATTTTGCTTTATTTTCGTATGGTGTAGAGGCCCAGGGGGACAAACAAAAGCAGTCCTGAAGTGCCCATCCCTTGATGTCTCTAAGAATGCGGTAGATATACATCTGATTAATTTAGGCCTAGTTCTTTCTGAACACAAGATACTTGACTTGGTGATTCCTTGAAACCCTCACCAACTGTGTGGCTTGGTTGAAATAACAAAGTAGGTGGTTGTGCTGTCTAAATTCCCCCACCAGTAGTTGTTTCGTTTTTGTTTTTAACTTACAATAATGTCTCCCCATTTGGATGAAACAGTTGCTTCCTCCTAGACCTTTTCGAGTTGTGATGATGATTTTTTTCCCCCCATTATTGAAATGATCATTTGGAAAACCCATTAATTCACCTTGATTTGTGTGAAGCAGAAATAATCTATTAGTTCTTATAGGTGAACTTCATCTTACCCTGAAACCAAAACATTTAAGCTATTACCACTGGCTACATATAAGCCTTGGGGTTCCCCTGGCTAATTTTGCCCAACGTAACGAGAGTTGGTGCCTGGTGATTTGTGATTGCTAGGGTAGGCTGATGGAGACAACTGAGTAACACATAAAATAAGTTCCTGAAAACCTCAGCGGCTTTAAGATCACTCTTTGATCTCTAGCGCCGAACATATAGTGGATCCTGGGGTTCTGATTTCCCGGTGAACACACTCAAAATTTGGGAGAGGAGCTGTACAGGGGAGGGGACAAGAGAATATCTAATAATAATAATTGTGGTATTTGTTAAGTATTTACTGTGTGTCAAGCACCGGAGTAGATACAGGTTGATCAGGTTGGGCACAGTCCCTGTCCCACATGGAGCTCAAAACCAAAGTAGAAGGGTGATCAGGTATTTGATCTTCATTTGACAGATGAGGAAACTGAAGCACAAAAACGTTTAGTGTCTTGCCTAAGGTTACACAGCAGGTAAATGGAGGATCCAGGATTAGAGCCCAGGTCTGACTCCCAAGCTAGGGCTTTTTGCACAGGGTCAAAGAACAGAGCATCTTTCAGAGACACTTCTCTGTGCCTCATTTACTTCATCTGTCAGACAGGTATTAAGACTGTGAGTCCTATGAGGGACAGGGGCTGTGTCCAATCTGATTAGCTTGCATCTACCCCAGTGTGTTTAAACTGTGAACCCATTTAGACTGTGAGCCCATCCCTGGGCAGGGATTGTCTCTATCTGTTTCCGAATTTCCCAGTTGTACATTCCAAGCATTTAATACAATGCTCTGCACATAGTAAGTGCTCAATAAATACTATTGAATGAATGAATGCTGGGTACGGTGCCTGACACATAGTAAGCACTTAACAAATGCCATTTAAAATTTTTTTTAAGAAATCTACAAGCACTCCCAAATTTCACTAAAACAGGGGAAAAGAGGCCACTGCAACTGGAATTAATTCACTCCAACTTCCAAGCTCAGTCAGATTCTGAATCTTCATGACATTGCAGTTCAGATCACCTGAAACTCAGTCGTAACCAAAGCCACCGCAAATTTTGAGTCTCTTGTACTTCCTTAGCCCTTGGTACAATGCATCGCCTTTGCTAAGCTGCCAATGAATGCCATTACTCCCAATATGTCACCTATTACTACTACTTTTAGGGACATTTCACTGCTGGTATTACAAAAATACAAATTGTCTACTCTATGGTGTTTCCAGTGACAATGTAAGGACCTGAAAGCTGGACAGTGAAAAAACGGGTTAGAAAGAATATCGACTCTTGAAATGTGGCGTTGGAGAAGGCTTTTGCGAATAGCACGGACTGCCCGAAAAACAAACAAACAAATGGCTTTTAGAGCAAATGAAACCCAAAGCGGTCTTTGGAAGGCCAAGTGACTCACTTAGATTAGCATATTTTGGACACATAATCAGGAGGGCTAATTCTCTGGAGAAGACACTAATGCTAGGAAAAGTCCAGGGAAAAAGTGGAAGAGACAAACCAGCAGCTAGATGGATAGAGACTATAACAATGGTAACGGAAGAACCATTAGAAAGCTTGCGGATTATGGCAGAGGACAGGATGTTCTGGAGAGAGTATATCCGTGGAGTGGCTATGATTTGGAAACGACTCGACGGCACTTAATAATAGTAATAACTGTCTGTTCACGCCTAGCTGAAGAAGAACTCCACAGGCTCAATACCCCCCACTAGTGTTAAACCCAGGGCTTATAGCAGCTTCTTCTCATTAAGAAAGTCGCAAGGGAAGGGGACGGTAGAAAAAACAATGATATTTTAGTAAGTAACTCTCTCTCCTCCTGTCTCCCACCATGTGTCCTTCATTGACCTTGGTGGGATATTTGGAAAGACTGTGAAAATGCAGTATTTCTTCCTTGACTGTTTAGTTGTGCTCACCTGTGATGCTCCTTTCACTCTTCATGTTTTCCTACGTGCATCTCTTCAGCATAAACTTTTTTTCAAATTCAGGATGCTGTAAGATGCTGGAATAATGCAATTAAAGATTTTTCATTATTTTATCAGAATCATTTGATGCTAGATCAAGAAATAGAATATTCATATGTACAGCGATACAGCTTAGAAAACGGATCTACTGCTTATCTTTCTACCAAGCAGCAATTTCTTGCAAAGGCTCCGAACCACAGACCCCTGTGCTTGCCAAGCACTTTTCCTCTACTTTGCCAGTGTCATAAAAAAACAAGTGGGATGAAAATTTCTTCCAAGGCCGAGCTTCAGACTAATTGAATTTAGTGTGTGTGTGTGTGAGTGTGAGCTTGCTTACTTGGGGGAGAATACAAAATTTTAAAAATCAGGACACATTTTCAACTGATTGGCACCCAAATCTAGCTCAAGCCGTAATTTACAAACGGCAGGAGAGTTGACAGAGTCGTAGAGTCAGGGCAATGAAGGAGGATTATGTGCAGTGGAGAATAAGGATGAATCAGAAGCAATCTATATACTTGAGAAGTGAAGTGACTTGTCCAAGGTCACACAGCTGACAATTGGCTGGAGCTGGAATTTGAACCTAGGTCCTCCTGAATCCCAGGCCCTTGGTCTTTCCGCTGGACCACGCTGCTTAGTTATAGCTCCCTAAAAGCTGTCTCTGCCTATAGCAATGCAGAAATCTGAATCTGCATCTTCACTTCTTTCATTTCTTCCCTATGGGTACAGTTGCATGCCCCTCACACACGACACAGGCAAATGCACAGGTAAATATTCACACTGTGTCTTTCTTTGGCAAATATTAGTGAAAATGCTAGTACTCATTCTCACCCTTATCCCCTTCTATAGAGGTACCTTCTGTACATCTTCACTTCTTTCATTTCTTCCCAGTGGGGTCATATGTATATCCTTCACCTCCAATATATACACACACAAACAAAACTAAATATTCACACTGTGTCTTCCTGTGGCAAACCTTAGTGAAAATGCTAGTACTCTTAATTATCATTTCTCATGCCTTGCTACACATTCTCACCTTTATTTCCCTCTATTGATGCACCTTCTCTCCCAACACCTAGAATTCTGGCAGCGTTCTTAGTGGATTTTGGTGGATAATATTCCTTTAAGAGAGGAAGGTGATGTGGGAAACAGAGAGAACCACAAATAGGGGTTATGTGTTTTATTAAACCTGCAGTGGCTGGTTTAATTTTCAACAGAGACACACCCCAAGGATGTGCAGAGGATTTTATTAAAGAAAAGGCCAATTCCCCCTACACAGACAGCCAAATGCATTGATTAAGTGGCTGCAAACTGGAATTTAACATTATAAGCACAGATGAAGAAAAAGGATTTAGGGTAACATTTTAGCAGCCTGGTGGAGTTGTTTTCACACAACAAGCAGCTGAAATCCAAAGGCTATCACATAACTTCCTAAATACCCCGAGGTATTGAGGATTGTAGAAGTGACTCAACCAAGTAAGAAAAAGAGGACTCTGGTTCTCAGCTATATAAAAGGAAACATTACGAGAACCAGTTCTCGTTGGGGTTTTTTCTGCTTATTGTTGTCCTTATTGTCATTCTTTCTACTCATTATTTGGAAAAAAGAAAAACACAGTCCATTTTGCAAAGGAGTTGACGATCCTTGGTCAATTCGCTTGCAGACATGGGGTCGTGGACAGGCCTTGTATTTCTTGAAAACTGGACTCTGGGGATGCTCTCCCAATCTTGGCTTATGCTTCCTTACTTCTCAGCTTCTCGTGGAGGTGGGGAAAAGGAGATGGTGAGAGGGAAATCAGGGGTCGGTCCTCCTAGATTCTGAGAAGGCTGCGCTGAAAGTTCCAAAAGATTGTGATGTCTGAACTGAGGCTTCTCTAGCTCAAACCTACAAATACAAACATTTAAAGTAAGTGAGCAGCAGGATCTGATGGAAAACGTCTGGGCCTGGGAGTCAGAAGACGTGGGTTCTAATTCCGGCTCTTCTATGCGCCTGCTGTGTGACCTTGGGCAAGTCATTTACCTTCTCTTTGCCTCAGTCTCCTCATCTGTGAAATGGGGATTTAATCAGTTGTATTTATTGAGAGCTTGCAGTGCTCAGAGCACTGTACTAAGTGCTTGGGAGAGTACAACACCACAATATAACAGACACATTCCCTGTCCACAGTGAGCTTACAGTCTAGAGGGGGCATTCATAGTCTTAGATATTTTCCCTCCTCCTTAGTCTGTGAGCCCCATGTGGGACAGGGACTGTGCCTGACATGATTAACTTGTATCTACCCCAGTATTTAGAACATGCACCACACATAGTAAGCACATTACAATAATAATAATTTAAAAAGTGAAAATACCTGGGAGTTGGTGCAAGGTAAGTTGACCTGATGAGATGGGATAGATTGGTTTACAATCTTTTTCTATTTTTTTATTTATGGTATTTCTTAAGCGCTTACTATGTGCCAGGCACTATACTAAGCACTGGGGTAGATACAAGATAACCGGTTGGACCCACGTGTCCATGTCCCACATGGGACTCACGGTCTTAATCCCCATCTTCCGGATGAAGTAACTGAGGCACAAAGGAGTGAAGTGATTTCCCCAAGGTCACACGGCCACCAAGTTACAGAGCAGGGATTAGAAACCCAGGTCCTACTGACTCCCAAGCCTGTGCTCTATCTATCTCTTTGGGGAAAGACCACGGTACTTCCCCCCATACTTGTCAGTCAGTCTCTAAAAATCTAGGACTATTCTAGCAAAATGAGGATGAACGCCCACCCACTCCCACACCCTCCCTCGCTTAGAGCAGTGCCTGGCACATGGTAAGCGCTTAACAAATGCCATTATTATTCATTATTATTATTCCAACTCCTCTCTGTCCCCCTCTGTGCCCAGGGGAGATGGGGTGGCTACACTTGACCCCATATTTGTTGGGAAATTTGGTGAACTAAGCTTCTACCCCTCCTGCTCTCCCTGCTCTGCCTCCTCTCTGTCCCCCTCCGTGGCTCTGCTCTTCAAGGAGCCGGAGTGGCTATGGGCATGAAGAAGAAGTAACAGCAGTCTCCATTCCAAAACTTTCCCAAAACAGAAGCAGTGGGGCTGGGGACACCGAAGGATAGGTAATTTTTTTCAGCCTTAGGAAGAATGTTGTTATATCTAAAAAGCCTAAGTCCAAATGAAAAAATAAGATAAACAAGGTCCATTTCTAATTTATTTCCCAACTCCAAGATTCCTCAGACAGCAAGCAAGCCCCTGGTACGTTTCTAAGGTATCTCTCACTGATCTTTCTGCTTGACATTTTGAAAAGCTAAAACTTGATGAGATATTTGTAACTTTAAAGATTATCCCCTCTCTGGTAAATTATTTCACTTCTCTGGGCTGTTGGATGCACTATGCTTTCAAGGGATAGTCAACTCAAAAGCATCTTTACATCTCTCCTGTCGTCATAACTAATTTTGGTATCCTGTCAAAGGAAAGATGAGGCATCGTCTTTTACCACTGCATAACCATTCATATTTGTGTTCATCCTGTACCACTATCTCCATGATCATTAAAGTGTGCTATCTCATGGAGGTCTCTGAAACTCGTGATCAATTTATGAAGACCATTCTGGCAGGTCTAGTTTCATAAATAATATCCAATAAACCGGTCCAATCTATGACTTCATAAAATCACCCAGGAGAGTTATAAACTGTAATAATGGATTATGAAAGCCATCACTGTGGCTTGTTTAACTCGACCAGATAAGCTTCTTCCTGAGAGACTGCAGAATTACACGAAGACGTTATAGAGCATTATTTAATAAGCCTGCCACATTTACATCCCTAATTATTTTCGTGATTGAACTTATCAATCAATCAGTGATATTCACGGAACACTTACTGTGTGTGGAACACATATTCCAGTTTAATTATTTTAGAAATAAGCACAACCATTTTCCAGGAGAAGAGTAGTCGTCGACAAATCCTCAAGTTTTTGAATGCAGAGAAAATGTTTCTTTAAATGGGTATCAACCTGGAGAGATGAGAATAATAGGAACATGGGAATAATTGTTTGTTCACTCATTCAATTTTATTTATTGAGCGGTTTTCCTCTGCAGAATCCATGTGATGACAAGCGACACAGAGACATCTGGTCCAGAGAGAAAACCTGCGACCATTTGCCAAGGTTTCTTGTGATAGGACCACAAAAAACAGGTGAGAAGGTGAATCATTGCCTGGATTTCATCCAGTGTATGAAGAGCAGCAAGGTTTAGTGGAAAGAGCACAGACCTGAGTCAGAAAGCCTGGATTTTGCCATTTGCCTGCTGTGTGACCAAGGACAGGTAACAACTCCACTTTCCTCATCTGTAAAATGGGGATTCAATGTCTGTTCTCTTTCCTTCTTAGTCTGTGAGGCCCATCAGTGGTATTTATTGAGCATTTACTATGCGCAGAGCACTGTACTAAGTTCAAATAAGGACTGTTTCTGATCTTATTATTTTGTATTTACCTTAGTGCTGAGAGCAGGGCTTGACACAAGAGAGCCACTTAACGAATATTATTGTCGTTATGATACACATGTGGCTCTTGGAAGGAAAAAGTGCTGAATCTGCATTTCCCGTATGATTTTACCTGACTCCAGAATATTTGTAACTTTTATTCTGAAAGCAGTGAAATTTCAGGTTCTTTTTGACATCTGTCTGGACTTCAGTCTCTCGAAAAGTAGCATTAGTTGAGGGCCCACTCTGATCACTGAACCGAGCACATGGAAAAATACAGCAATACTACCAGACATGATCCCTTCCCTCAGGAAGTTTAGAATCTCATGAAATCTCAGACTCAGGGCTTTCTTTGTGGTGGTACTAACTATTGTGGTTAGGCAGACAATAATCAAAAGCAGCCCATTTATTTGTCTGAATGCTTCCACTGGAATCAGGAAGAGAAGGCTTAGAGATAAGGGAAATACCTTTGTAGGATTTTTAAGGACTGTAAGCACATTCATTCCCCCATTTAATTTGTGTTCGAAATGGATCATAAGACCCTTTTCAAGAGAATTTGCTTTTAGAGATGTGATGCCATATCACTTCTTTTAAAACAATTAATCCTTCTTAGAGGCAGAGGATGGACTAAATAGATACTTCCCATTCTTCCTATAGAGTTTAAGCTCCTTGTGGGCAGGGAATGTGTCCATTATATTGTTTATATTGTACTCTCCCAAATGCTTAGTACAGTGCTCTGCACACAGTAAATTGTCAATATATATGATCGGCCCACTGACCTTCAACCTGCAATTCTATACACCAGTAAATCCTATATTCCCTTTGCACTCAGATTTAAGGCATCAGCTTTGATCTTTAGAATTTCCAGCTAAAAAAGTCACGTTATTGAAAAGATGAGAGGGAGTCATCTGCCTTCCTAGGGGGAATGCCAGGAGGTAAACCCGGGGCTATAGCAGGTTTATCATTACTGGTACATCTGAAGATGTTCCTTCGGCACATTTCCAGTATGTCTCCAGGCAATTATAAATCCCCTACGTGGTTCCTAAAAGCTTATCAGAACACACCTCCTCAGGTTCTTTGGTTACTAAAATCAGCACCTTTAGGATTTTCACTCATTGCTCACACTGAACGCTTGAAAAAAGCCCAATTCAGAAATGTCAATATCAGTGATGCTGAGATAAGTCACAATAATATTTTACTGACCAAAAAATAGGGACTGAAGGCAGCTGATCATCAAGGACTCTTCTTCTGAGTGACAACTGCCTATAGAGTTCAAATGTCAGATCCTTTCAGTTATTCTAACTGCTGTTCTAGAAAGTGAATATCAGATATCTAGATATCTGATATTCAGATATATACACACATATGCATATGTCCAGCCCCAATACACTGTGCTTGGCTTCAGTTTTTTCCAACTTGATTACGCTTGTTCAGTTATTCCTCTGAGTGAGTTGCATTCTTTGGTAATGTATTTAAAACTTAGTACTTCATTTAGGTCCCACAGTAGTTACTTTTATACCTAGAATTTTTTTTACATATGCTATAGGACAACTATTATGAAAGCAATAAAGCAGGATTCAAATATTTCACCACTGAAGTGGCATTTTCAATTAGAGTGTTTTATCCTTTCTTCAGTACGTGACAGCTTTACACATTTTACTCAGGTACTGATTAATTAAAGTTTTTATTGTCAATGTGTTCTGAATTCACTAAATTTGAATTGAAGCGTTCCCTTTAGAAAATGCATGAGGCAAAAGCATATTATGAAAAAGACTAATAATATATAAACATGGCCTAACAGTGAGGTCTTTGGATGACAAGAAGGTTTGATCATTTTCAGGGCTATGGGAAAAATTTCCACGTTATTAGAAATTGATTTACAGATTCTCAGCTCCCAGCAAGGATATTAATAATGATGCTATTTAAGTACCTACTATGTGCTAGGCACTCTACTAAGTGCTGGGATGGATCCAAGCAAATGGAGTTGGACACAGTCCTTGTCCCATGTGGGACTCATTGTCTCCATTTTACAGATGAGGTAACTGCAGCACAGAGAAGCGAAGTGACTTGCCCAAGGTCACAAAGCAAACAAGGGGCGAAGCTGGGACTAGAACTCATGACCTACTTATATTAGCTGAGGATCTTCAGCAGTACCCCGACTTTTTGTTTAAAACTCACTGGCATCTTTAATGAACTTAGGTACTAAATCAACCCTAATGATAATAATAATTGGGATATTATTAATTAAGCATTTACAATGTACCAGGCACTACAGTAGGCACTGAGGTTCATACAAGATCAGTATTTTGGACTCAATGGAGATCACAGTCTAAGTATAAAGAAGGACAGATATTCCCCATTTTACAGTTGAGGAGACTGAGACACAGAGAAGTTAAGTGACTTGCCCAAGTTCACACAGGAAGCAAGGAACAGACCCGGGACTAGAACCCAGATCCGCTGACTCCCAGGTCTGTGACCTTCTCAGTGGGTCACACTGACCTTTTAAAAGTCAAGTATAGAAAGAATACTTGAGAAACATCCAGTGAACTGTTTTGCTGAACACTCATTTTCATTTCCTGCAAGGAAACAGCAAGTTTGAAGTGTAAATGAAGCTTTCTCCCTCAAGGCTTTCCATACCCAACCAATAAGTTTGTTCTCCATGTTAACTTTGAAGATTTTATCCAGATGGAGCTGAAATAAATACAATATTTAGTTTGTCCTTTATTCTTTGCATAACCAAGAGAGTAAAAGCAGTTGACAAAGAATGGCTATTGTAAATAGAGGATTTCATACTGCCCCGAAACCGTATTGTTCTCCTGTGAAAAGTAGATTAGAGTCTTAAAGTTGAATTGCCTCAGATTATAATACTTTGGAGTTCCAGCAGTTCATTTCATCATCATAGTCCATCTTTTGAAATATCTCTTTTGTGTATGTAATTCTCCCTTCGTCTGTGCCAAAGTGGAAAGAATATGTGATGGCATGGACATTCCATTGTGGCAGACATGGAGTAGGGCACATGGGTTAGCGGACAGAGCACAGACCTGGGAGTCATAAGGTCATGGGTTCTCTTCCCTGCTCTGCCATATGTCTGCTGTGTGACCCTGGCCAAGACTGTAAACCTTTTTATCTGTTACCGATTTGTACATTCCGAGAGCTTAGTACAGTGCTCTGCACATAGTAAGCACTCAATAAATACTACTGAATGAATGAATTTCACTTCTCTGTGCTTCAGTTACCTCATCTGTAAAATGGGGATTGAGACTGTGAGCCCCACGTAGGACAGAGACTGTGTCCAACCTCCTTAAAACAGTGCTTGGCCATAGTAAGCCCTGAACAAGTACAATTATTATTATATGAATGTCATTTCATTCCCTGGGAAGGTGATTACTAGGGAAGGGAATTAAGTTTTTGCCCTCCCTTCCGTCTATCATGGCAGGGGTAATAGCTCTACTCCTGAGAGTGGTGGGGAAGGTGACAATTTACTCACAATCTTACCTGCCACTGCTCACAAATGGGCAAAGCCACACTTTTCATTTTCCCCATGAGGCCATTTTTTTTCTGGAGGAATAGTGAGGTCCATCACAAGTGTAAGTCTTGACTGAGCAAGGCACCAACCCCTAATGAATAGAGAAACTGAGTCAGCACATGGGAGAGAGGTAGGTACCCACCCATAGTGAATGTAAAAATTGAGGTAGTATGTGGAAGAATGACAGAGAGAAAAAGGGAGAGAAAGAGTGAAAGCTGGGGAGAGTCTGCAAGGCAATTTCAGCATTGGAAATGAAGAGGAACCCACAGTCTGAAGGAATAACAAAGATTAAAAGGACCAGAGAAATCCATCAGTGGTAGTTTTTGAATACTTTTTGCTAATCACTGTATGAAGTGCTTGGGAAAGTACAACAGAGTTGCTAGATTGTGATCCCTATTGCAAGGAGCTGAGCTGGCATAAAATCAAGCATTTCTAAGGAAGAATGAGAGGCGTGAAAAGAGAATGAGAACCAGAAAGCAGAGGGAACTGAAGAAGGAGGAAATAGGTAGGTAGGTGCATGAAAGGAGAGAGGAAGAGGCAGGCGGGTAAACCCATAGAAGAGTCCAAGGGTGTCAGGGGAAAGTGGAAGAGGAATCAGGAAGAAGGGTGGAAAGGATTGTGGTAATGGAGGCAAGTAAAAAGGACAGTAAATGAGAAGAAAACATAGAATGTCTGGCAGGAGATGAAGGCTGGCGGATCAGTCGTTCTTTATAGCCTCAGGAATCTATGCTGGCGCCAGCACCCTTGGAGTAGTAGACCAGATGCCTCTTTGGACAGCCAGCATGGGAGGGAACATTACTGATCACGTCTTGAGGCATTGGGAGGGTAGAGGGTCTGTTCTGGGGCTGGAGAGGCCAAAAGGAAGAGCTCAGGGAGTATGAGAATCCACCTAAGACAGTAAGGAATCTCTCAGAAACCAAAAGGAGCCAGGCGAGTGGCTAAAGAAGTGGAAATACTTTGTCTTTGACTAGGTCTGGAAGAAGATCTTTTGGTAATAGGACAACTGCCGGTATTCAGATCCCACATCTCTCCTAGGGTTATTTAGGCCCTATTTTGACCCTTACTTCCCTACCCTATGGTCCTACTGTTGCACTAAATTAAGCATTTTAAGTGCTGAGGCCCTAGGGAGCAATTTAGTTTGTCACTGTGGTCTTCCTCTAAATGCCTTACCACTACAGAATAGCTTTGGCACCACAGAGAATTGGACTTGTTTATGCAATTTTTTTTGTAAAGAAAATCTTTGGGTTCTCCCTTTCTTTTCTAGGTACTTAATCCTTTGTCCTCTTCTTTGCTGTAGGAACAACAGCACTTTATTTATTTCTCCTTATGCATCCTTCCATCATCAGCAATCTCCCCAGTCCAAAAACCTTTGAAGAAGTTCAGTTCTTTAATGGAAACAACTATCACAAGGGAATTGACTGGTAAGAAGGATAACAAAAGAGGAATGTCCATTACTAACGCATGTTAAGTCACAATGAAGCAGTTATAGAAGTGTGTGTGACAGCTGCATAATTATCGGATGGATTTGTTATGCTTAGTGCTATCGCAGTGAATTAGAAATTAATATATAATGATGGGAAGATTTAATCACTGTTAGCCATAATTTTATTTTAGACGCTTCAATAATGGTAATAATTTTTCAAGTAAATGAATATGATTAAACAAGGAGCATTATGGGTGGTTTTCTCACCCCGAGTCTTCAATGAAGACATTTAAAACTTTCTTTAAACATTTTATTTGTTCGTGCCCAGAAAACGGCTGCCATAGACATTTTCAGTTTTCATTTTTACACTAGAGTTGAATCTTGGAAGCAATAGCAGATAAGGTATTTTTTAAACATGCCTTCATTAAATTCATAGACTACACATTATGCATTTCAATAAAGAACAGTGATATTTGTCATTCAGATCAAACCAGAACATTACCCAAACCACTTCATCACTAGTCACGTATTTATTGCCTAAGAGAAATATCCATCGACTCTGTTTCATAAATTATGAAAGCCAAGACCACAGATGCTTCGAAGCCCATATTTGTTTTTTCCCAGACTGTAATGGAAAGTGCCTGCTACTGTCATTGATCTGGTAGAAGCCTTTCATTAGCTCAATTCCAACCAATGTAAACATCTTTATGTATTTCTAGGTGTTGTCACTGTTTATTTCTGGGATGCGTAGAATTTGGGGGAGCATAGTCAAAGATACAAAGAGGTTGAAGATGGAATTGAAGGGTTCTACTGTATATATCTCAGAACACACTTCAGCAAACGCATTCATTTAGTTGGCATTTGGAGCAAACAACCTGGAAAGGCATTAAAAATCCACATGGAAGAACTGCTTTTTTAATGCCTTTAGTTTCTAACGTGTTTAATTACAAATTATTTTTCCTACATAGTATGTAGAAGCTTAAAGAGAACATACCCTAACAGTTTTCATATCCAGCAATCTGTGTTTTATAATAACGTGCTAAAAATATGATACCCATTTCTCAAGCATGGTTATAGTTCTTAATTTCTAAATCAAGATTACTTTATGTAAAAGATGAAATCAAGTTGAACTCACATCCTTGGAGTGCAGACTTGGGAAGACTTTTGAAAAATGCTGCCAGTTTGTCTTTGATTCCTCCCCCCGCAAAAAAAAAGCTGAAAAATAAGCCTTTTTCAGACTATAATTTACAAGTTCTAGAGCGTGGTTTAAAAGCACAAGTGGAAGATATCTGTTCAAGTTTCTATTCAGGAGTTTGTTGTTCTAAAAGTTGATTAGTAGAAGAATTTGGACCAAATTCTTGTAACTCTTTCAAATGACTGAGGCTATAAACTCCATTTTTCAGTGTTTTTTTGGCCCATTTCATGACAGGATTCTAAAGCTGTAGATTAAATCTTTGGCGTATTTACTCATTGTTTCTTTCAGTCAGTAGTATTCCTTGAGCTCCTTCTAAGTGCAGAACCCCAAACTAAGTGCTTAGGAGTGTACAGCAAAAGCAACAAACATGGTCTCCCACCTCAACAAGCTTGTTTTTGCAGGTACTGATTTGGTTAGTTTGTAAACAACAACAAAAAGGCATTGAATAGTCTAGAGTTTTTATTTATCCACAAGCCAAAATACCCAGAGTTCTCTTATCGTGTGGAGAGTCCAATCTCTTGGGGAAATCTTGTGTTGACATATCCATGCCAACTTGCTGCAGTGTGCACAAACTGTTTCTCATAACACCGTGAGCAGTTTAGCCACGGCATTATTGGTTAAGCATTTCCTAATTTTTTAACAGCATGCTAATCAAAATGCATAGTGAAAACCCATGTTACATGGCAGAATTGAATGTACCTTCAAACATAGGGAAGCAGCAAGGCTTAGTGGAAAGAGCGCAGCCTGGGAGTTAGAGACCCTGAGTTCTCATTCCAACTCTGCCACTTACCTGCTGTGTGATCTTAAGCCCATCACTTTGCTTCTCTGTGGCTCAGTTTCCTCATCTGAATACCAGTTCTCCCTCCTACTTACTCTGTGAACCTCATGTGTATCTCCCCCATGGCTAGTACAGTGCTGGGGTATATAGTGATTGCTGAACAAATACCTAGAGAAGAAGTGTGTTCTAGTGGCTAGAGCACAGGTATGGGAATCAGAAGAACCTGGGTCTAATCCTGGCTCTGCCACTTATCTACTGTGTGATCGTGTGATCTTTATGCCTCATTTACCTCATCTGTAAAATGACCTCAGCTACTCAGCGCTGGAGAACCGTGCACAAACTATTGATGCTGATTTTGTAGGCGCTGTCGGCAAATCGAGATTCTGTGGCAGCACCTCTGAATCGCCTAGTTATCCTCCGCTTTTTCTTAGAGTTAAACATTGTAGAAACGAAGGCTGTTAGAGGCCCTCCAAATTCGTTAAAATGTATTGTTCTCGCAGTCACTGTACTCTGAGGCTTATGTCGTTTTCAAGTAAACCATGAGGGACAAGGACTCACCCCAGTGCTTAGTATAGTGCCTGGTACATAGTAAGTGCTTAACAAATACCATAAAAACCCATTTTTCCTCTTCTTCTTCTTCTTATAATAATTATTATTATTCATTATTATAATTAGTCTAGACTGGATCTGATTAAGATTAAGTTTCTTCTGTGACTCTGCTCATTGCCTTTCCCTCTTCCAGGTACATGGAGTTCTTCCCCACGCCCTCCAACACCACCACAGACTTTCTCTTTGAGAAGAGCGCTAATTACTTCCACTCGGAGGAAGCTCCAAAACGAGCAGCCTCTCTGATCCCCAAGGCCAAGATCATCAGCATTCTCATCGACCCCTCCGACCGTGCTTACTCCTGGTATCAGGTACAGCCTGAAAGGGTGACAGTCAAGAGCTGTGAGAGTCATAAGTGTGAGGTGCCCCAAGCCCAGGTAGCATGGGGGCCATGGAAAGAATACAGTAGACCCCAAAGGTGGTCACCCATAAGGCCCAATGCAGTGTCTTTTTTTTTTAATAGCATTTGTTAAATGCATACTAAATTCATTCTTTCGATTTATTGAGCGCTTACTGTGTGCAGAGCGCACTTGGGAGAGTACAATGTGAAAATAAACATAAGGCCCAATGCAGCATTTCTTGGTAAAGATGGCATCTAGCCATAGAAGGATTTTCCTTCAGGGTCTTCGGAATGTGTCTTTGTGTTCTTGGAATCTATAGGAGACAAGGCTTTGGGTTAAAGAGCTTGGCGTATTAATCCGTACTACTGTTGTCGATGCAGTAGAAAGAGCGTAACTGCAATTCTGGAGGCCTGAGTTCTAGTCCTGGCTATACAAGTAGGGGAATGCCAGCTTGGGACTATGTTATATTTGTTATGGTATTTGTCCAGCCCTTACTATGTGCCAGGCACTGTACTCAGCGCTGGAGAACCGTGCACAAACTATTGATGCTGATTTTGTAGGTGCTGTTGGCAAATCGAGATTCTGTAGGAGCACCTCTGAATCGCCTAGTTATCCTGCGCTTTTTCTTAGGGTTAAACATTGTAGAAAAGAAGGCTATTGTAGGCCCTCCAAATTCATTTAAAATGTATTGTTTTCTCAGTCAGTGTACTCTGAGGCTTATGTCATTTTCAAGTAAACCTCAAGCGGATGTCTAAATTTCAGTCGCCAAAACTGCCCTTTCGGTTGTTGTTTAGGAGTTTGACATGGCATATTATTTCTTTTCCTCATTTTCTGACAATCTCGGTTAGTTGATGGGTATATTCATGGATTTCTAGGCATCAGACCCTAATTGGATTCTTTTCCCCCCGGCCCGAAGCATCAGCGATCTCACGAGGATCCGACGGCTGTGCGTTTCAACTTCTATGACGTGATTACGACAGGATCCTGGGCACCGTCGGAGTTGAAGGCTTTGCAGAAGAGATGTCTGGTCCCGGGATGGTATGCGGTCCACATAGAGAGATGGCTCAATTACTTTGCCACTTCACAGGTAGTGCTTTGCGGTTATCTCCTCCAGTTCAATAGGCTCACAAGGTCTTGACCACTAACTCTAATCATCAGAATTACATGTGCCGCTGGTCAGTCGTAGGTCTAGAAGGAATGAGGAGAGATCAACCGTGATAGATTGTAGAGCTATTGCGGCAAATGGTGGTCTTTTGCTTTTAGCGTACTCTCCCGAGTGTTCGTTATAGTCTTCTACCCTCAGTAAATGGTCATAAATACTACTGGTTTGTTGATGGGTAATTATCGATTCCTTTGGCCCACAGGCCATTTACTCTTTATGTCATTGTTGGAGGTTGGCTGGTGAAGAGCAGAGTGGGCTAAGGTTTTTGTGTTGTTGTTTTTCATTTTGTTTTTATGATATGTGTTAAACCATTACTGTGTGTCAAACACTCTTCTAAGAACTGGGGTAGATATAAGTTGATTAGGTTGAACACCGTCCCTGTCCCTCATGAGGCTCACAGTCTAAGTGGGAGGGAGAACGGATATCAAGTCCCCATTTAATAGTTGAGGAAACTGAGGCATGGAGAACATGAGGCGTTGTTCAAGGTCACACGGCAAGCGGGCGGCAGAGCAGTTGGTAGAGCCGGCATTAGAACACAGGACCTCTTATTCCCAGGTTTGTGCTCTTTTCACTAGGCTACCCTGCTTCTCAGGTTGAGAGTGCGGTAGATCAGTCACTTCCTCCTGCTAGGGGAACTTGAGACTCCGCTGTACCCTCTCCTGCCTTTGCTCTCCCCAGTCCAGCATGCCCAGAGTGGGCTGTGTGGACCTGTAGCTGTCTAAGTAGCAGCTGCTTTGAGCAGCAGTAGAGACACTCAGTACCATCCCTTGATGGTCGAACTTGGACATGTGACCTCTGGACACTTGATATTCACCCCAACCCCACAGCACTTTTGTACATATCTTTAAATTATGGATTATGCATTACCTATTTAATCATATTAATCGCTGTCTCCCCGCCTAGACTGTAAACTCAGTATGATTAGGAAATGTGTCTACTAATTCTGTTTGGCATAGGGGATAGAGCACAAACCTGAAAGTCAGAAGGTCATGGGTTCTAATCCTGGCTCCTCCACTTGTCTGCTTTGTGACCTTAGGCAAGTCATTTCACTGCTCTGTAACTCAGCTGATCTGTAAAATGAGGACCAAGTCTGACAACCCTATGTAGGACAGGGACCGCGTCCAACCTGATTTGCTTGTATCTACCCTCAGTATTTACAGTGCTTAGCGCTTAACAAATACCATAATTATTGCTTTCCCAAGCATTTAGAATAGTGCTGTGCACCTAGTAAATGCTCAGTAAATACCATTGATTGATGGGTCAGCTTTGTCCTAAGGTTTAAACTCCTACCTCCAATCTCATCCATCCATTGCCTACTGGAAGGAAGGTCATAGCTGCAGTTCTAAATTTGGTCTAGGGGAAATAAACTTGTGCCTAGGAGTCTAATTCCAGCTCTACCACTTCCTTGCTGTGACCTTGGGCAAGTCACTTAATTTCTCTGGGCCTCAGTTTCCTCAAGTGTAAAATGGGGATTCAGTATTTAGACTGCAAGCCCCATGCAGAGCAGGGACTGTGTCCCACCTGATTATCTGCATCTCCCCGTGTGCTTCGGACAGTGCTTGACACACAGTAAGTGCATAACAAATAGGATTTAAAAAATCGAGAAGCATATAATGCTTATAGTGGGTAAAATGATGAACTAAGCACTGCAAGCATGCCCAGGTTTGACTTTGGCATTGGCCTTCCAAGGACTCAGGGGTGGAGAAGGCGAAGGAAAGCACACAGGAAAAGGACAACAATGAAAATGCAACAGGACGGGAAAACCAATCAATCGATCAGAAAACCAGATTAAATATTGAACAGTTTTAACAGCAAAAGGTGAAATAATATTTTACTGCACTGTCCTCAGGCACTCCACAGATCTGAACAAATTACTTTGAAAAACCTTCACCAGGATGTGCATCATTTTCACTCGTGTCCCAAAGCCACCCTCTACTCCTGCATGAAGCAGATTTTCTCCTTGGAAATAGCAGCAGAAAAGAGATCTGTATTACTTTTTCTGAAGACTCTCCAGAGAAGGAGATTTCAGAATCCATAACATAGCTGTTCTCCCTCCTCAGGTTCACACAAAGACACGGTTATCAATAACACAGTCAAGAAAAAGTAAATAGCTGTCGGTCAATAAGTAAATAGTAAATATTGATTTTCCCCTAAATGTCATCAGGCTAGAAAGTATTTATTGAGTTCTCACAGAACCCTTAGCATTGTACTACGTGCTGTGAAGATATACAGAGGAACCGGGGGAAAAAAATCATCTGATCCCTCTCAGGGTTTACAGTGTGCTGTGGATAGAAACAAGAGCTGAACACAAAAACATAAATGTCCTATGCACGTTTTAAGACAGATAAAGATGAATGGGAGAAGGGAAAGATCAATGATTAAGCTGGGTATCTGAAATCAATACAGTTTGTTTGAGATATAGCAGGAGAACAGATCACAGCATCTATAAGTCAACGACAGTTGCCTTATGACATCATCAGAAAGGGTATGGAAAACAGGAGAAAGCTTGGTTCTGTAATCCTATGAGAGACAGTGCTTCCACACGTGGAAATCTGCCTGCATTTCTGCTGGATGCATCTAAGGAAGGGCATAATAGAACTAGAAAAGGAAAAGAGAGAGCAACCATCATGACTGAAGGATTGAGTGCCTTCCCTGTGGGAAGAATAAGCCATCTAACTGGAAAGTTGCATGCTCACGAATATGATTTAAATAACAAAATCTTTGAGAGTGTGAACAAGGCAAATGGAGAACTGGGGTTCACCAAATACTGCAAACATCAGGGGGTGGAGGAAGTTAAAAGAGAAAGTCCGACGTAAAAAAATAAATGGTGGTATTTGTTAAGCACTTACTACGTGGAAAGCACTGTTCTAAGCGCTGGGGGATACAAGGTGATCAGGCTGTCCCACGTGGGGCTCACAGTTTTAATCCCCATTTTACAGATGAGGTCGCTGAGGCACAGAGAAGTTAAATGACTTGCCCAAAGTCACCCAGCTGGCAAGCGGTGGAGCCGGGATTAGAACCCACGACCTCTGACTCCCAAGCCCGGGCTCTTACCACTGAGCCACGCTGCTTCTCTTAGTCTTTGGTTTCTCCTTAAAGAGACTATTTTTGTTTTTTTCCAGTTGCTAATCATTGATGGGCAGCAGTTGAGAACAGATCCAGCTACCGTGATGGATGAAGTACAGAAATTCCTGGGAGTTACTCCTCATTATAATTACTCTGACGCCCTAACGTGAGTCTCATCCTTGCATTTGGTATTTATTTTATTTTAAATCCTAAATTACTGCTCTCAGAGGCAGATGTTATATCATGGATATTTGCCATGAGTTTATACTTTGGTGGGCAGCTCAGAGGCAATCGAAGGAATGGCCTTGTTAATTATTCATTCAATCGTGTTAATTGAGCGCTTACTGTGTGCAGACCACTGTACTAGCATTGGTGTCTTTTGATCTCTGGAATCTTTTGATCTCTGGAACCTTCCAGCTCCCTCCCCCTGCCCCAATTTCAATGGCCTTTTCCATCACATTTCAGACTTAAAAATTGGCTTCTGACTGGATCCAAGTCTCATCACCAAAATGGAAGAGCTGTTTAGGCTGCTTCAGCTCATATTTGAGAGATTTGATTTTTAAATTTTCCACATGCTGTTGGCCCCAATTTTTCCTCTACTTGGTGAATTGGTTTGATTTTTCAACTGTAATTTTACCATCTGTGATCCCTACTGTAGGCAAGGCACTAATAGTCCTTTTGGAGAAATGGCTGAATTAATAATGTTTGAATACCTGCCTCGGCCCATCTGGGGGATGTTTGGATATGTTTCTAACACACCTATCCGGGTGACTAAAACAGAGAGTTTTTTTACAGTTTGAACATGCCCAGACAATCCTAGTTTAGAAGAATAACAGATGAGATTTAGACAATACAGGCAGCGACTCTCAATGTGTTTTACACCAAATGAGAGATAAAATTGAACGATACTGTGACGGTAGATTCAGAAAAGCCAAAGGCTAAGACATCAAATCAGATGGAAAAGGCCCTTTTGTAATGTTTTCAGTGCGTGGATGGATCTGCAAAATGCCTAGCTATACACTGGCAGAGTTCCAGTGGCCGTCTCTGAGTCTTGACTCTTTTGCTTATCATTGAGTACCACATTAAAAATGAAATACATACAATGAGTTTCCAGTGTAGGGAAGAGGTTGCTGCTCGATTAATGGACTCACAGCCAATAAAATGGTGCCCAGGCATACAGCAAAGGCTACGACCGCTTCATCCAAAGCGAAGACTTGACATCAGGTAGACTTTACATCCATGCATCTTGCCACTGATCTCACACACTAATTGCACCATATCAGTTGTTGGGAAAAATACAGAAAAGTCATATCCCACCAGAAGACCTCTCTTTACTACCTGAGCACAAATTAGATAGGTTTAGTCTGTACATATGCTACCTGGCTTGGATTTCTTATATCGGACGTTACCTTGGTGCTGTTCAATTGACTCATTGGAGGCTGAAAATCTTAAGAGTTGTGAATGTGTGGAGTTCCACTTCTTATTCCGTTCCACGTTTTGGCTTTTCTCTCCACCTGGGAAATTAATGAAAGCCAGATGAAGTACCGTGTTGGGCAAGAAGCAGATTGAAAAGGTTGAGGCTGGATCTACCATCATTGTATCCATTTAATCAGTGGAGGATTTCACTTTAATTGCTACAAATATCAACACAACTGGGGCTGAAAAGTTCACGTCTCTCGAACAATAGGTAGGGCACAGAGCTGGAAGGTTCTCCCTTCCGCTGAAGTGTGTTCACATGTATGCCGCACAGATTGTAGTTGCACCTGCACTGTGAAAACAAGACCAGCGCAACACAATAGTCGGTAATTGTAGCCAATTGTACTTCATCCTTCTGAAAAGTCATTGCAAACCTTTTTCCAGTATTTTATACATCCAGCAACTTCCACCCTGATACTTTTGAAATGTACCACCCTGGGTGGGGGGAATCTCCCTTTTCTAGGTGCTTGTCTTAATCAAAATGTCCTCTGCCTTTAGTTTTTCAACAGAACAAGCAGTTTCTTCATATCTCTATTAAGATTCCCATATTTTACATGAGAATGTTTATAATAGAGTGAAGGCAATGGTACAGTTCCAGCTACTCTGTCTCAATCACAGGAAAACACTAGATTATTTCAGATAACTTCTATTGGATTTTTGTTTCTTCCAGAGAAGTGAAATCTATGCCATTAAAAATGCTGAGGAAATTAAACAAAAAGTATTATCAACATAAGGAAGCAGCGTGGCCTATTGGATAGAACACAGGCATGGAAATCAGAAGGACCTGAGTTCTAATCCTAGCTCTGCCGCTTGTCTGCTATGTGACCTTGGGCATGTCACTTCATTTCTCTGTGCTTCAGTTATCTCTTCTGTAAAATGGGGGTTAAGACTGTGAACCCCGTGTGGAACATTGTGTCCAACCTAATTAACTTGTATCTACCCCAGAGCTTAGTCCAGTGCCTGCACCAGAGTAAATACTTAACAAATACCATTTTTTTAAAAAAAGGCCAAATTCTGCTTTAAAGTCCTCTTGACATACCACCGTGGACAGCAGAAGAGATTCAGGCTCACGGAGGTTGTATTTTCCATCATGTTCTGGATGTATCTCCAAGGAATACAGTGGAGAAAATTTGATCAGGACAGTACCCCATAAAGCTTCAAGGGTTAAAACAACCCAAGAGTTATCCTTCTCTGAATATATGTGTTTATGATCCTTGTTCATGTTAACAAATTTAACGGATTCACCAAGAGGGCCCTTGGACCCAGGTCCGGGGCTTTAATGGATGAATTGATCATGGAAAGTGAATGAAGGGTACCCAAAAAGAGACTATGACAAAACTGTACCTGTTTGGGTTTTTTTTGTTTTTGTTTTTCATTACGGGAGAACAATTTAATTGCCATGGTCACATCAAATTGGGATAATGATAACTTCTTTCTCACAGATATCTTCTAGGAGGAGAAAGTTCAGTCAGGACAGTAACCCAGACTGCTTTCAAGGGCCAAAATAACCAAAGAATTATCCCTCTCTGAATCCATGTGTTATGACCTTTGTTAATGTTAACAAATTAAACAGATTCACCAAGGGGCCCCTTGAACCCAGGTCCGGGGCTTTAATAGATGAATTGATCATGGAAAGTGAATGAAGGGTGCCCAAAAAGAGACTATGACAAAACTGTACCTGTTTGGGGGTTTTTTGTTTGTTTTTCATTATGAGAGAACAATTTAATTGCCGGGGTCACATCAAATTGGGATAATGATAACTTCTTTCTCACAGATATCTTCTAGGAGGAGAAAGTTCAGTCAGGACAGTAACCCAGACTGCTTTCAAGGGCTAAAATAGCCAAAGAATTATCCCTCTCTGAATGCATGTGTGTATGACCTTTGTTAATGTTAACAAATTAAACAGATTCACCAAGGTGTCCCTGGGACCTAGACCAGGGGTTTAATGGATACATCGATCACGGAAGGTGAATGAAGGTTGCCCGAAAAGAGGCTATGACAGAAATGTACCTGTCTTTTTTGTTATGGGAGAACCATTTAATTGCAGTGTTCAAATAAAATTTGGATAAATGATAACTTCTTTCTCACAGACATCTTGTAAAATAAATTCTTTTCTAGGTTTGACCCTCAGAAAGGTTTCTGGTGTCAGTTACTAGAAGGAGGAAAGACAAAATGTCTTGGAAAAAGCAAAGGCCGAAAATATCCTTCAATGGACCTAGAGGTATCGTGCTCCAGAGTTTTCCATTATTTTGGCCAAAAAAAATTTTTAAAAATCCCTCCCTGAAATTTAGGGGAGTGGAGGCAGAGACACAATGGAGCAATGTGCAGTTTTGTTATTATAATTGTTTTAATACTGGGATCGAAATAGAAGTAGCAGTAGTATTTATTAAGCACTTTGTGCAAAGCACTGTTCTAACAGCTGGATAAAAGTAGTCAGGTTAAAATTAGATATGGCTCCTGGCCTCCAAAGGGCTTACAGTCTAAGAGTAGGTGGAACAGGGGATTAAATATGTGTTTTCCCACCCCCTTAACTGTGAGTGCCATGTTAGATAGTTTATTTTGTATCTACCTCAGCAGTGAAAAGCAGTATGGCCTAGTGGATGGACATGGGCCTGGGAGTCAGAGGAACTGGCTTCTAATCCCCGTTCCACCACCTGTCTTCTTTATGACCTTGGACAAGTCACTCAAGTTCTCTGTGTCTCAGATACCTCATCTGTAAAATGGGGATTAAGACTGTGAGCCCCACCCACGTGGGACAGGGACTGTGTCCAACCTGATTTACTGGTATCCACCCCAGTGCTTAGTACAGTGCCTGGCACATAGTAAGCACTTCACAAATACCGTAATAATTATTATTAATTGTTCTAATTACTAAGTGTTGGGGTAGATACAAACTAATCAAGCTGGCACAGTCCCCATCCCACGTGAGGTTCCCAGTTTTTTCCCCGTGTTACAGATGAGGTAACTGAGGTACAGACAGATAAAGTGACCTGTCCGAGGTCTCACACCAGACAAATGCCAGAGGCAGGATTAGAACCCAGGTCCTACTGACTCCCAGCCCCATGCTCTGCCCACAAGACCAGGCAGCTTGATGCATAATAGGTACTTCATTAATACTATCATTATACTCAATATCATTATTATTGGTGAAAAGAGAAAGTCCAATAGTTGCCTGTCGACAAGGGCAGAGTATGGACAATCGTTCTAAATGTCAGCCTTGTGGCTGTGGGAATACTGGCAAAGGTTTACCACTAAGCTATTCAACCGCCCATTGTGTTCATGCTCTCTTTTTTCGTTTCCTCCCACCCTTCAAGTCCAGAGCGTTCCTCTCCAACTACTACCGGGACCACAATGTAGAGCTGTCCAAACTGCTGCATAGACTGGGGCAGCCCCTGCCATCTTGGCTGAGGCAGGAGCTGCAGAAAGTGAGGTAGCAGCTAAGACACGGGACCCAGCCTCTCCTGCCAGTTACCATCACTATTTACAAAAAGAAAAAGGAAAAACTAAGAAAAAAAAAAAACAACCAACTCCACGACCTTCGCTTCCCCCACGCACTTGTGATTGTAAGTAGAGGACCTCATAAATGACTTTCAGCCTTTCTCAAAAATAAAAAAAAGTCAGAAAAAAGGGGGAAGAAAAAGGAAAACTGTTATATATATGCACGTGCTGACAGTTCCTTGCCTCAGTCAATCGCCGAAGTCAGCTTCCGGGGACCAATATAGAATTCTGCAGTGTTTTCCGGAACCCAGATTGGGAATGACAACCTAGTGCAGTTCTTTTGTTACCCAGAAAGTCTCAGAAATTCTATGTATGATTGATAGTCTTCATCTCATATGGACAAATTACAGTCTTTCAGGATAAGACCAAAGGACCAAAGCATCTGTCAGTGGATTACGAGGTTAGTAATAAACCCAGCATTTGAATTTCATGAACTGTTTCTTTTTCTTTGTGTTATTTTTTAAAATTTAGGACAGGAAAGCGTATCTTCCCCCATCTGTTTCTCACCTTTTGTGGGCCTCAGCATGACTAGATCTTTGGGTTTCTGTCAGGCCACTGGCTTCTCTACCTGGCTCATCCTGGTTTATGGAAAGGTATATGAGGTTGAGATGAAAGATGAAGATGCTTTTGCTTTTTCAAGCAGAGGAACCTCAAAGAAGTTAGCTGATGGAAAACTTGGTGCACTTGCTTCCTTGAAATGCTGTCTTTATGCCACAATTTCTGTCTCCCCCTTCAACCCCTCACCCTTCCAAACACACACACACACACACACACACACACACCTTGAAGAGATTTTCCATCATGCTAGTCTAGTTCTCCCAGAGCCTAAATCAGAGCTTTGAGAGTTAGAAATCACACTCCCTAGTTTGTCATCATGTCACCGGTGGGCGTAAGACAATCATCTTAAAGGTCAAAAATCTAACCATGCTATTAGCCCAGTTATTTGCACATTGGCAACAGCTTAATTCTGACAGTTTCACCATCCAGGGTGGAAAGAAAATGGTTTTAATCTCAAGGCTTTCAAGTGCTGACAAGTTGAAAACACTTCAGCCTGTTTAAAGGCATCCAAAGCATTGACGTGTTTTCTGGTGCCAAGAAATGTAGAGTGTTTTGATTTATCTAAACCAACATTTTATGACTTTATTATTGTGAAAGATTGGTCATCTAGCCTTGTTGAAAAAGCAAACTTTTAACTTTTAATTCAGTTAATTTTTGTCATAAGACCCGACCAATTCTTTCACCAGTGTCCTATTTCTGAGGCCGTTGGAGGAGTTATAAGGTGTAGTGGGATAAAGGATCTGATCTACCTTTCAGTGTTTGTGTCTCAGTGTGCTTTCTGAATTTGGGATGAGTTTCATGGTCCCTAGATATTCATTTTTTCCCCATTATTCAACCAAGAATTAATGTCTCTCTGTTTCTATGTAATTTGCTACCAGAAGATAATACGACAGTGTATTAGTGAATCAAACTTGCTGTTGCAACGTGAGCCTACTGTTCCTTTTTTCCTTCGAAGACTTTGGCTGGGCCTGAGTCTCTTTGTGTACTGGCTGTAAATAATCTCTTTTTCTCTTTAGGTAATTTAAGTTACATTGGTCGGGACCTTATGTAATTGTTGAGAACCTGAAAGACCAGCTTTAGTCCATTCAAGAAAAACTCCCAAACAAGTCTGAGATTGAGCGGCAAAGAGAAGTTAGATTCTGAAAAAGAGAATCACAATTTGAAGGGTTTAATGACTAAATTCTATCCTCCAGTTATCATTGGTCATTACTTTGGCTGTGTGCATTTCTTACAGTCAGGCATTCCTCTAAAAATGGTGGGTTTTGTGTAGGATGAAAGAATAGCGTCACAAACTATTATCCCACTGGTGTTTAACTGGACTAAATGGAGGTCAGTTTTGATGCACTGATTTGCTGTTTTGGTGTCTATCTTTCCACTATCTTAAACCCACTGAAATTACCCCAACAGGATTCTGTCATCTTAAGGAATGAATGTGCCTCTGTGTTTCTAAAGAAAAATTGATCAGCTGAGGTTTACTTTACATAGTAAAGACTTATAGCAATAGAGAAAAATTACCCTACCCTTATATTTTATTTTTTCCATTTTCTTAAACTGCTTGATATATGACAACCTCATTTGACTCATCAGGACTATCAGGAATTGACACCTGGCGGACTCTTGTTTTCTCAGCGAGTGGATCCGAGTCTTAGGAGCACAGATCTACCAAGAATCACTACATAGAGCGTAATCTTACCCAGAATTTATGTTCCTTTACTCCATGTCATCTCAAACGTTTGGGAGGTTGATTTAGTATGCAGAGGGTTTTGCATAAACCCTTAAAATTTATTTTTTCAAGGTTTAAGTATTTCCCTCATTGAATGTCTCGGAGCATGGAACATGGCATATGAAATCCAACTGACTCTTCTAGCTTTAATGAGTTCAGTTTGGGCCCTTGGCTAAGATGCCTTTTGATTCGAATATATAGTTGATGTGCCACAAGAATTTTTCCACAAGTCATCCTTTTCTCCACTGCTCAACATTTCAGGAAGGGCTTACGTCAAACCAACTAGGGGAGCCTGTTCCCACCCCAGTGCCTAAATTGCCCTCTTTGGTGTATTGGAAACATTCCACTCTTGTAGATGATTCAGTCTTCTTCACTGGAACGAATAATCTTCCTGTTTTAAAAGTGAAGGTAAAATGGTGCCGAACCTTTAAAACCAGGGCTCTTTGGTGTGTATGATTTTTTGTTCCCCAAATGATGTCCATAAACACCCCTCAACTTGCTTTGTATCTCTATGTGATAAACAGGTGTCATCAAAAGCAAACAGAAAACAATTATTTTAAACCCTTGGGTTTGAGCTCCAGATTCTGCCCTGGACACTTATTCTGAAATGGAAGAGGTTTCTACCCACTGAAAAAATAATCTTTGAAATGAAAGACATCTACCCCTGATGTATGAAAATGAAATGTTTTAAGCCATTACACATCTGTAGCAGAGGAAAAAGATCTTACATTTTGGAAAATGAAAGGCAATATTAAGGCCTACCTCCTTCCAGCTGCATTCCCTTTCTCTCTGACTTTTAAAACCAGATTGAAACGGTGTGCTTTTGAAGAATTATTCTGGCAGGGTGTGCCCTAAGCATTTGGAATCTGTTACATCTGGATGAGTAGCAGCCCCGAAAGGTCGGTAAGTTCAAAAGGGATTTGGATGATGAATTCATGGATGAGAGAGCCATAATGGATTTCTACAGGGAAAATACAGAATGTAGAGGAGGGGCAGGTATGTTTCAAGACACTTCTGGAAACATTAGAAAGGACGTATAGGAAGGCAACCATCCCACTGTCTCGAGAATCTGCTTGGTCACTGTTGGAGACAGAGTACAGGGTTACGTGGATCACTGATCGGATGCTTTGGTGGCCTTTTTTATGTGCCGAATTCATTTTTTTATATTCATTCAAGGGATCTGACATGGTCTTAAAGATTGCTGTCTTCCTCCATGATGATTCTCAATGTGACCTATATCTTAGTCTGCAATTATCCTAAAGGTTCCATTCCCACAACTGTATTTCTCTCTCTCCACCTGCTTGCACATTTTTGTCAAATTCAAGGTCAATATATTGGACATCACAGAATGTCTTAAAGGGGCTTACCTAACCTGGGTTCTTGTCTATTACTTACTCGTGGTAGTGAGACCCAGGAAATGCCATGTTGGATCTGAGCAGCCAAGGTAGGATTGCTGGGAAATTGGTTCTTTGGCCCATGGCAGTGGAGCTACTGTTGTTGAGAGTCGAAATGCTGTCTTCCTGTCAGACAGACAAGCAAGCCATGATTCCTCAGGCATAAGCAGTGGCGAGACTGCTGCCGTCAGGGTTCAGCTTATGCGTCTTTTGTCTGTCAAGCTCAACCAGCCTTAGAAATAGTTAGGCGCAGTGTTTTTCTTCTAAAGAATCATGTGACCATCAACTTCCCATGCCCCTCTTGGCTCAGAAACACTAAGGCAGGGTGCAGAGGAGGAATAAATTTCGAAAATCTTGGGCCTGGAAACCAGCTGCAGGAGCAAAGTTGCTCCTGAAAAGAATCTCCTCCTTTTACACTTAGTTTTCTTAATCTAGGTGTTTTCTCTCCTGCTATGATTGTTGATGATTTTCTGGTTATATGTTCTCCCAGTTTCCCTTTGGTAGAGGTCCAAACACTGATAGAGGTTCTCTGCAGACTTAACGTTGGGTGAGGCTTTCCCAGGCTGGCAGTGGGTGAAATTAATTTATCTAAAGAAAAACTTCTCTGCCAAAACCCTGTTGGCCCTACACTGACCAGCCTTCTTTTCACTTAGGATGTTCTGGTTCCTAGACAATATCAGGCCATATCTAATGTCTTGTCATATCTGGGATAAGATAGGGGCGGGCTAGCTTGAGTTGTTGTACTTTCTCCTGCATCTTTCAGTTTTGATAAAGGTGAATAAACCAGTGACTCATTTTAAAGATGGAGCATTTAGGTCAAAATGAGTTTTGATTTCTGCTCCGAGAAAATTACTTTACCTTTTTTTTCTTGTTTTTCCTCTCTGTCTCTTTTTTGTTTTTCCAGTTCCTCCTTTTATTGTGACTATAGAGGTCCAGACCCGTCCGTCATAAGGCTTGGATTCCCTATTGCTATCCTCTCTGGGAAGGCTAACAAAATCAAAAATAAAACGTCTCAAGAAGCAAAACAGTGTCTTAAATGCTTAGTATTTCAGTGATTGGACACCTTGTTGCCACGGGAAATGATATTTGGCAGTACCTCAAAAATAATGCCACATTCAAACTTTTTAGCTGTGGAGAAAGTGGGATTTTACGTCAGAAAACCAGTTCAACTCTGAATATAGCTATATACATAATCTCATATATGTGTATATCTATGTGAATGGGTACCTGTTTGGTGTCGGAGAAAGATCTCAAATTTTGATCACTCAAAGTATTTTTCTTGATGGGGGAGGGAGAGAAAATCTGTACTTGCTGAAATTGTTCAAAATACTTGATGTACTGTATACAACTTATTGGTTCTCATTTCTTCAGAATAAATACTTCTGCTGGTATGTCACGAGAATAAGCTCATCTTTGTTGCCTCTGAAACATTTCCAAAGGCTCATTCCTAAAGCAAGTGCCTCCACAGAGTAGTTGACCTTCACCGTGTATACCACGCTGGATCTGAGCCTTTACTTGCTCCTTTTCCACTTTGTAGCTCTCCTAGGGAGGTGAGCGACACTGCCCTATAGCTCTCAGAAATTTGAGGTAATAATAATAATAATAATGTTGGTATTTGTTAAGCGCTTACTATGTGCCGAGCACTGTTCTAAGCGCTGGGGTAGACATAGGAGAATCAGGTTGTCCCACGTGAGGCTCACAGTCTTCATCCCCATTTTACAGATGAGGGAACTGAGGCACAGAGAAGTTAAGTGACTTGCCCACAGTCACACAGCCGACAAGTGGCAGAGCTGGGATTCGAACTCATGAGCCCTGACTCCAAAGCCCGTGCTCTTTCCACTGAGCCACGCTGAGGTGGCATAGCACCCTCTGACCAACAGCTTTTAAAGCCACACAGTTACCTGCCAATGACTTTTCTAGTCATGCCTTTACATTGTCTTTCCAGAGGGCTCTGTCCTCCCAACCCCCGCCACTTTTCTATGCTATTTGTTAAGCGCTTACTATTAACTTAGAGACAAGTTAATTGAGTTGGACACAGTCCCTGTCCCACAGGGGGCTTAGGGTTCAAGTAGGAGGGAGTAGGATTTAATCCCCATGTTACAGACGAGACTGTCCAGTGGGGAATTAGGATGCGTTTGATAAGATGGGAATAATTAAAATAGTTTCAAAATGTATTGCTGGAATTGTTCACTGCCAGGACCAAGCCATTCTGTGGGAGGTAGGATGTGTATGTGTATGTGCACACATGCACGCATGTATGCACGTGTATATAGAATTCCTCACAGATCCCCACTAGTAATAGTCTATGTTAAGTACCTTCTACGTGCCAAGGACTGAATTAAATACTGGGATCGAAAAATAGTAAGTCAATCAGGCATAGTCCTTGTCCCACCTAGGGCACATAGTCTAAAGAGATGAGAGTTTTCTTATCTCCATTTTGACATATGAGGAAAATGAGAACCAGAGAAGTTCAGTGACTTGCCCAAAGTCGCACAGCAGACAAATGGCAAATTCAGAGTTAGACTAGCACCCAGACCTAGGCTCTTTCCAGTAGGCCATGGTTGGGGTTGGCAGAGGGAGGGACGCTCTTTTAAACCCAGCTCTGCCACTTGTCAGCTGTGTGACTGTGGGCAAGTCACTTAACTTCTCTGTGCCTCAGTTACCTCATCTGCAAAATGGAGATTAACTGTGAGCCTCCCGTGGGACAACCTGATTACCCTGTATCTACCCCAGCTCTTAGAACAGTGCTCTGCACATAGTAAGCGCTTAACAAATACCAACATTATTATTATTAAACAAAACGTCCTCCCTCCACAGATCTTTTTTTTTTGGCCTAGGTGTTTTGTCTTCTGCTCTTTTCTTCTCACCTTGCAGATGCTTGTTGTGTGTTGGGCTCCCCAGTGGCAGCCCTGTCCACTTAGGGCTCAAAAGAATCTGGTTGCTTAATCAACATGGCTTGGGGATAAAAAGGAGGTGCCAAGGGGTCCTTCAGCTACCCCATTATCCCAGGATGGGACTCATCAACCAACCAGAGAGCTGGAAACCTCATTAGCAAACCACAGATCTCCTGGGTAATAGTGGTCCCCAGTCAGATATCCACTGACTTGTAGACCCAGTCACAGTAACCACATTCCCCATTCTCCCCTCTCCTGGACCACAGTCCTCTATCTCTATTCCAGCCTCACGCGCACCCCTAAAGAAGGTGAATCTGAAATGCAGTGCCACTGAAAACCCAGCTATTACTCACCAAAACATGCCATTTTATTCCTTTTCTGGCACTTGTCCCAAGTGTATTACATCTGCAGGCACTGTGATTGATTTCGTGGACTAGAAGTTACGCTGCCCATTTCCCTGGCAGTCTCCTGATGATTCTGAGCCCCATAGGAAACAGAAGCCCATTGGCTCGACAGTGGGGGGCAAGATTCGAAAGCTGCATCTGAAAGCACCACAGATTTACCATATTACTCTCCGCTACCCAGCAGATGTGGAAGACTGAATTATTCCCAGGCACATACCACATGCGTCTTTCTTCAGAGGTTTCCTGCTGTTTAGTGACCCAGAGATACTGACAACCCACAACTCCTCAGAGAACTTGACCAATAGCAAAATCCTTCCCAGGAATGCAAAGAGGAGCAGAAGGAGAAACCTAAGAATTGGACGAATGCGATGGGTTCCCGTTACAAACAGCAGGCTGGCGCTGAGGACTTCAAAGAACTGTGGAGAGAGAGGAGAGCCAAGAAGATGAGACTTGAGAACAGTGGGTGGAATGAGCAGAATGGCTAATGTGGAGGCAAGAGAGTTGGAGAGGGAGCCCTGGTTAGACCAAGAGCACGTCAGATGGACTGATTCCTAGAGCTGCGAAAGAGGTAAAAACCAGAACACTGGAAGCCCTATCAAATTGACGTTTTCCCTTTCAGTTGTTAAACTCCAACTGGGGATTATTTTGTTGGTGTTATTAAACGGAACCCAAAGAGAGTTCAGCGATGCTGTAATTACTCCCTCACACTTGATGCCGATTGCTGCTTTCTAAATCGCTAATTCTGCAGTGAAGAGTTGCATTGAAATGTTTCGCTGGTTTGGATTTAGGTCAGTGAGGAAGAAGCCAGGGCCGGAATAGCTGGAGTCAGCTGCAAAGTCAAGCCAAACTATTTCATTTCAACCACATCCTAAAAACCAGAATGAGACAGTAGTCTGTGTTTGGGATATTAAAAATCATAGTTAACTGCCACACATTATAATTTAACAAGTAATAATTTAGCAACCAATAATGTGGTTCAAGAGGAGACTTTAAATATAATAGACAGGTGAAAAATTATGGATAAAGAATGCTAAAAAAATTCACTGTTTCCCCTGTTCTTTGCTTTCCTTAAAGCAGTTTCTGAAAACTGAGATTAAGCAAGCTTTAATTAAATGATTGACTTAAAGGAATTTGATTAAAATGCCAAGTGAAGAACAAAGAATAAGAAGTGCACCTAGTCTTAGAAAATCTTAGAGCAAATGTTTGATGGCACCCCATTTTGGTGATCACGATTTACCATAGGTACCAGTAGAGTTGAAACAAATAAATTCTGTGCATCTGTGACACACCTCACCCAATTTGCTGGAAAAACACAGGTTGAATTCTGGTGATAGCCTGTGCTCAGGATATCCCTCACTATAGTATTCATCTATTCTGGCACATGTTTAATTAATGGTATGTATTGAGCCCTGTGTCCAGAGCACTGTACTAAGCGCTTGGAAGAGTTCAAGGACACATTCCCTGCCCACAATCAGCTTTCACAGTTTCCTTCATAGTACTGCCCACCAAGTCCAAACAAGCTGATTTTGTTAGACGAATGCCTCCTAATTCCTTAATCATGTAATAATAAGGATGATAATAATAATGTGTTTTAAGTGCTTACTATGTGCCAAGTGTTGCCTCAAGCACTCAGGTGGATACCAGAGAATAAGATCCCACATGGGGCTCATAGTCTAAGTAGGAGGGAGCACAGATAGTAAATCCCATTTTTGCAGATGAAGTGACTGAAGGACAGCGAAGTTAAGTGACTTGCCCAAGATTACACAGTAGGTACGTGGTGGCGCTGGAATTAGAACCCAGGTCCTCTGACTCCCAGCCCTGTGCTCTTCCCACTAGGCCAGGCTGCTTCCCTGTTCTAGCTCAAAAACATTTTCTAAAATGTTCTGTGGCAGAAATGAATATATTCCTATGGTTAGATGTATATTTCACTGTACTCTCATTTTGATTTTCTCTCCCAGGCCAGGGTTTCTGCACCAGGCTGAAACTGAGAGCCTTAGTAATTTCAGAGGAGAACATTGACAGTAAATATATCCCTCCAATTGCCCCTTCAGCATGTTGGGGGATGCCTAAGCGATTTCAACCAGCCATAGCATTCATCTTCGTTATCTTGCTTACCTCAGCACTTAATCACCAACTCATGTACTTATCTCCCCCTTCCCGCCTTTGTTATCTGTAATTTAGTTTAGTATCTATCTTCCCCATTAGATTGTAAAATTATCGAAGGCAGAGATAGCGTCTCCTGACTCTGTTGAACGTGTCTCGGGAGAAGGGAGAGTGGTCTAGCGGAAAGAGCAGGGGCCTGGAAGTCAGAGGACCTGAGTTCTAATTCTGGCCTCCCCATATGTCTGCTTTGTGACTTGGGCAAATCAGTTAACGTCTCTGTACTCTCATCTGAAAAATGGGGATTCAGTATGTGTTTTCCCTCCTACTTGGACTGTGAGCCCTATGTGGGACCAGATTATTTTGCATTTATCTACAGCTTTACACTATTTGGCACTTCTGTGTCACCATTGGATTTACAGCTTTTGTTCCTCCTTCAACCCCACCGCATATTTATCCATAATTTATTTATATTAATACCCGTCTCCCCCTCTCCATGTAAGCTAATTGTGGGCAGGGAACATTCATTCAAGCATATTCATTAAGTGCTTACTGTGTGCAAAGCACTATTTTAAGTGCTTGGGAGAACACAGTATAACAATAAGCAGACACATTCCCTGCCCACAAGGAATTTACATTCTAGAGAACGAGCTTAATGTATCTACCAACTGTTTTACTGTACTCTCTCAAGTGCTCAATAGAGTGCTCTGCATACTGGAAGTGTTCAATAAATCATTGACTAGCACATAGGAACAGCTTAAATGTCACACAGTGCTCAACATGAGCTCAATACATGCTTCTGATTGATTACATAGATCTTCAAAGGGAAACTAATTTTGCAGTTTTTCCAAATACATCTGAAACTCCTACTTCTGGTATAGGAGTTATTTTGCCTCCAACTTCTATACAGTGTGATTGAATCTGAAAAACTAGTTTGTTTAGGGGATTATTATTATGAATTGTAATATTACAATATTATCTTATGGGTAGAAAGTAGAGAAGCCTTAAAATGCAGGATTGGTGATAGTGGATAAAACAGCTAATTCTTTTTCCATGAGTGGTCAGTCATTCTCTAAAACCCTGTTAATTCCCAAATTCCTAGAAATTCACAGGTGAACACAGTTCATACTTTTGATGGAACCCTGACCCACCCCTTTTCAGGTGATTCAAATCATGAATCATCAAGGGGGAGCATCGTCATCTCTTTCAGAATCACCCACACCCTCTGCTTGTGGCTGATGAAATGTGTTTTCTGGAGAAAGTTGTTTTCAGAACTTCTGGTTAGGAAGAAACATGTTGCTACTTGTTACAAAATCACAGTCTTCATTCTCCACTGTGCAGGAAAAGACTAGTGTGGCTATCCAAGACAAGAAGAAAAGCAGTTGATAAAGCCTCTGGAAAGCTGCCTGTGGAAGGTAAGCAAAGTTCAGTGTTTGTAGACAGGAAACTAATTTAAGGCACTGCTGACTAAAAACACAAAAATGCACATCATATTATTATCAACCTGAAATTAAAAGTCTGCAGAAGTCATGGAGGGCAACTCAGCCTTTGTTACCATGTTATGGAGAAAATCACCTAGTAAACTGGTGGTACATTGTACAGTGGGGTAAGCTGCTAAAGCCGTTGAAAGTTTCAGAAAGCAAAATGGAATGAATTGATCTTGTGATGGATTTTACCTTCTATTGTGTAGTCAAGGAAAGATCAAGAGTCAAGCGCCTAGGCTTATAATTAGGTTGTTTGGATTTCAAGGTTCTCATTTATAAAGAGGATAAAATGATACCTGATTATAAATAGCTTAAAAGACTGTTCTCAAATGTGCTGTGGAAGTGAAAATGATCCTATGAGAAAATGACTTTCATAACCCATGGAAGCTGAGACCTTGCCTGTTTATTATGTTGTCTATTCCCCAGTGCTTAGTACAGTGCTCTGCACCCAATAAGCACTCGATAAATATGAATGAATGAATGAATGAATGAATGCATGAATGAATAACTTGTGCAGCTTCCCTAGCCCGAAATGCCAACTTTTAGTATTGGGTGTGAGATAAAAGACTGCCTGAGTGTGTGAGAGAGAGGAATGTGGGTAGAGGAGGAATGGAAGAGAACTGTTTGAACAACACAAGTCTTTCCAGAAATATCAATAAATTCCAGACTGAGGGTGATTAATCAATGATATTTATGGAATGCTTATTATGCACAAAACACTGTACTGAGCTCTTGGGAGAGTAAAATACAGCAAAATTAGCAGGCACATTCCCTATCCGTACCGAGTTTACAATCTAGAGGGGGAGACAGATATTAATATGAATAAGTAATTTATAATATGTGATTTAAAAATATGTGCATAAGTGCCGTGGGTTTGGGGGTGGGACGATTATCAAATTCCCAGAAGTTACAGATATAAGTGCCTAGATGATGCTGAAGGGAGAGGCATGGCCTAGTGGTTAAAGCACAGGCTTTGGAATCAGAGGATCTGAATTGTAATCCCAGCTCCCCGACTTGTCGGCTGTGTGACCTTGGATAAGTCATTTGCCAGCCTCCTTAGGGAATGGCCTTCTTCTTAGGGAATGGTCGTCTTCTGACAGACTTAGAAAGGGAAAGGGGAGTTGGCCCCAATCCCGGTCATTAAAATAGTCTGAAGGCTGTTCTGACTGTCACCCCTTTCTCTGAGCCTGATGTCACCAGCTGCTCTCTTTGAACCTCTCAAACCAACCTTCTGGCTGTACTTCGCTCTCTTCTCAAAAGACACCCCCACCCCCCTCACGCACACTGATCCCCCCCTCAAGTTTAAAATTCCCTCCCTCCCCAGATTCGATAGACCACAGTGCTCCCCACATGGAAAGCTTTCTTAGAAGCCCACCGATATTTTTTTTAATGGTATTTGTTAAGCATTTACTGTGGGCCAGGCCCTGTACTATATGCTAGGGTAGATAAAAACTAATCAGGTTGGACACGGTCCATGTCCCACTTGGGGCTCACAATCTTAATCCCCCTTTCACAGATGAGATCCTAAATGAGAAACAGAGAAGTGAAGTGATTTGCCCAAGGTCACACAGCGGATAAGTGGCGAAACCAGGATAAGAGCCCAGGTCCTTCTGACTGGCAGGCCTGGGCTCTATTAGGCCATTCTGCTTTGCAACTCTTCCTCCTCCAACTCCTTCTCTAGCACCTGTGGCCTGATTTATGCCCAGCCTCAGCAATCATCCACGTTCAGTAATTTATTTGCCCATTTTAGTTGTAAATATTTTATTTTGATCTCCCCTGGAAAGCTTCTTGTGACCAGAGAATGTGTACTTTATTCTCTACTTCCTGAGTATCTAATGCAATGGTTTGCACCAAGAGTGTTTCCAATACTAATAGGATTGTTTTATTATTAATAACACTAATGAGATTGCTCAAAAAATGGAAATATGCAACGTCCAGCCTCTAAACCCGGCTCTGCCACTTGTCCACTTTGTGACCTTGGGCAAGTCACTTCATATGTCTGTGCCTCAGTTACCTCATCTGCAAAACGGGGATTAAGACTGCGAGCCCCAAGTGGCAGGTAGATGGGGAAAGAGTTGGGAGTCCGGAATGAGTCGTACATGTCTGGCCTGAGAATGTGTCAGTTTAGACTAGTGTTTCTTCCCGGGGCAGGAACTGAAATTTGGAAATGTGTTGGCGATGTCTGCAGTTGTGCCTGGGTGAGAAGCTAGTGACTCAGCCAGGCAGTTGTATTTACTGAGCACTTAATGCATATGGAGCACTGTATTAACCTCTTGGAAGAGTCCAATAGAACACTAGAACAGACACATATCCTGACCACAAAGAGCTTATGGTCTAGAGCTTAGGGTCTACAGGTTTCCTTGGTGAGTTGGCACATTTTGCTATATGAAATGTTCTTCTGGAAAAACCCGTCCAGATGACCTGACCAACTGGTGATTTACAATGGCTGCCAGTTGATCGGCTCATGGTTTAAATTACTAGGCTTCCAGACCTTCCAAGCAGGGGACGGTACCCGGAAAGCAGGACTTTCTTTGAAGCTCAGGAGGAAGGGACCTAGACCGAGAGCGGACGTGTGGACTGTCCACTAGAGATGTAAGTTGATGGCGTAGTGGAGAGAGCATGGGCCTGGGAGTCAGAAGGTCATGGGCTCTAATGCTGGCTCCACCACTTGTTGGCTGTGTGACCTTGGGCAAGTCACTTGACTTCTCTGTGCCTCAATTACCTCATCTGTAAAATGGGGATTGAGACTGTGAGCCCCTGTGGGACAGGGACTATGTCCAACCCAATTTCCTTGTATGCTCCCCAGTGCTTAGTACAGTGCCTGGCATAAAGTAATCACTGAACAAATATCATAATTCCTGGTTTTCTCCAATACGGAAGCGTAAACCGGGAGCTCCCCCCAGTTGTGGGGGGACTCATAGTGTGCCGCCTCAATCGGGGCTTTCCTGGCTGGTCAAGGAGTGAGAGCTGCCATTGCTATCGCTGCCTGGCACAGGGTGAAGGGAGGGTGAAGGGTTAAGGTATTTATTGAGCGCTGGCTGTGTGCAGAGCACTGTACTAAGGGTTTGGGAGAGTACAATATGACAGACACATTCCCTTCCTAGAACAAGCTTACAGTCTAGAGGATGAGACGGACATTAATATAAATAGATTACCGATATGTACTTAAGTGCTAAGGGTCTGAAATGGGGAATAAATAAAGGGAGCAAGTTGGGATGACTCAGAAGGGAGCTGAAGAAAAGGAAAAGACGGCTTAATCAGGGAAGTCCTTTTGGAGGAGAAGTGTTTTCAATAAGTCTTGGAAGGGGAGGAGAGTAATTGTCGGTTGCATATGAGGGGGGGGCATTCCAGGCCAGAGGCAGGGCGTGGGCAAGAGATCAGTAGCTAGATAGAGGAGATGAAGATACAGCGAGAAGGTTCGCATTAGAGGATCAAACTGTGCAGCTGGGTAGGAGAGCAGTGAGGTAGGAGGGGGCAAGTTGATCGGGTTGCTTTAAAGCCAGTGCTGAGGAGTTTCTGTTGGATGGGCAACCACCGAGGAGTGGGGAAACATGTCCTGAACGTTTTTGTCTTAAAATGATCCAGGCAGCAGAGCGAAGTATGTACCGGAGTGAAGAGAGACAGGAAGGTCAGCAAGGAGGTTGATAGAGTAATCACGGCGGAATAGGATAAGTGTTTATATTAATGTGGTAAGGACCACCACTAGACCAGGGGAAAGTCAAACTGTTCTGGCGGGGAAATGGGGTGGCCAACTCCTCACTTGTGAGCCTGGTGAAGCCCTTTTTCCTTCTCCTCCAAGCAGGAAAGTGGCACAAACCAAAGTGACACTATTCCAGGTCCTCAGGAGTGTCCACGTGGCTTGAGGTCCATCTCTCTGGTGCGGGAAAGCAGAACACCTAAGAACAGAATCATGCTTTTCTGTATAAAAACCTAAGAGAAAAAATCAATATTCTGGGGCCAGCAGGGGTCGAAGACAGGGGGACGGGAGAAGAAGGCACCATGTTGGATTGTAGTTCAACCCCTTCGCCTCAGGCCCGGTAGATCCGATAGGATGCCCAGGCAAATCCGTAAGCCAACCAAACCCTTCTTATGCAACTAGCCCCCCTGGACTCTGACTCAAGTCTCTTAGAGTAATAATAATAATAATAATTGTGGTATTTAAATGCTTACTATGTGCCAATTACTGTTCTAAGCACTAAGGTAGATACAAGATAATCAGGTTGGACACATTCCCTTGCCCACATAAGGCTTCACAGTGTTAATCCCCATTTTACAAATGAGGTAACTGAGACGCATAGAAGTTATGTGACTTGTTTAAGGTCACAAAGCAAACTGTCCCCTGTAAGAGTAGCTCCAAGCCCTACTGAATAATTTTCCATAGCAATCAAACATTTAAAGCCAGAACACTGTGCTAGGTGCTTGGGGGAGTGCAGTCCAATAATGATAATAATTGTGGCCTTTAAGTGCTTATTATGTGCCAAGCACTCTTCTAAGTGCTGGGGTACATACAAGAAAATTGCGTGGGAAACAATCACCGTCCCCCACCCGGCTCCAAGTTTTAATCCCCATTTTACAGATGAGGTACCTGAGACACAGAGAAGTGATTGACTTGCCCAAGGCCTCAAAAGAGACAAGTGGCAGAGCCGGGATTAGAACCCAAATCCTGATTCCCAGGCCTCTGCTCTATCCACAAGGCCACGCTGCTCCAGGTAGACACAACCCCTTCCCGCAATGAGCTAACAGTCTAAAGGCACATGATTTTCTTTAAAATTTAGCACTTTGATGTTATAATTACAAAAATACTCTCGTCTTCAGCTGTGCGAGCAGAGCCACCCCTGATAATATTTGTAACAGCCTACATGTGCTTGGGGCACAATGTGAAGGACTTAATCATTTCTGATTAATTTGGTTGTCCATATGAGGCTTTCTTCTCAAAAGAAGAAATAAGCTGTCAACTCAAATGGGTCAAAAGTAACATTGATCTGTCACCTAAATTGACTGCCTAACCTGAAGAAGAAGGTAGAACAGTGCTCTAAGCACAACCTCATGATATCAGTTTTACAAATGTCATAGTTTTTAATCAGAAAAGAATAGTGAAAGATTCCTCAGACGTTACATTCCGGAGAGTGAGCAGGAGTTTCACCAGCTGAGAATCTGATGAATATTAATCACATCATCGACTCCAGACCTCCTACTTCTCTGGGCTTCTCGGTTAACCTTTTATACTGAATTGTTTCCGAAGGAGCAGTGAAGAGTGAGCAAGCTCTTGAAACGCATAACCTTGGATAAGATCTGTAAGAGAGGGTGGGTCACATAAGCCACTGAGAAGCACCATGGCCTGTTGGAAAGAGTAGTCAGAAGACCTGGGTTCTAATCCCGACTGGCTCCCTCCGCTTACCTGCCACATAACTTTGGGCAAATCACTTAACTTCTATGTTCCTCAGTTACCTCATCTGTAAAATGGGGATTAAGGCTGCGATCCCCACGTGGATTTTGTCCATCCTGATTATCTTGTACCTAAGCCAGTGTTTAGCACAGTGCCTGGCACATAGTAAGCGCTTAACAAATACCATTTAATTAAGGCTGCGATCCCCACATGGATTTTGTCCATCCTGATTATCTTGTACCTAAGCCAGTGTTTAGCACAGTGCCTGGCACATAGTAAGCGCTTAACAAATACCATTTAAAAAATACAAAAGACCAGAACAAAGCAGCAGCCTGCCCATGCACTCATGCCCATTTTTTTTGGAGAGATATCACGCACAAAGAGTTCGAGACTAAAAATGGAACTGGCTCACATACAAAGTTCTCACAGATGTTGATCTTAATTCCCCCACCAGCAAAGCAGCGGCAACGGCATTTTTAATTAGCTACGAGACAAGTCTGAGAACCCAGAAACAAGAAGCAAGGAGGAACGAGAACATTGCAATCCATCCTACGTCTAATTAAAGGCAGAAATCAAACATCCCAACCGCTCGGAAATATTCGGCTACTTAAAGGAGATAGGTGTACTTCAATCTGATGGGCTGGTTTGAAATATCAATAGCAAAAAGGAATGCAAAGGAAACATAGGAAAAAAGGAAAAGGAAAAAGTCATCTTGAAAAGACCCAATGGAATCTAAGCAGGATTCTGGAAACAGTTTGGGAAATGTTCTCTTTGGTGATTGTCTGTAGTTCTCCGTGTAGGGCGTTTCACTGAACTAAAGAACTATTAGATGCAGGGGTTAAGGTGCTTCATAATTGGTTCATTTAGGTGAAGGCAAAGTCCAATTTAGAGGATAATTAAGTTTTAAATAACACCAGAGGAAAAGTTCTGTCGTTTTTACTCATTTGATGATCGGGGCAAATGTCCTACGGGCTTCTTTATTGAATCTAAAATGTCACAACATAAAGTGCTGTGAGAACCGAGAATGGGCCTGAGAGTCAGAGGTCCTGGGTTCTAATCCTGGTTCTATCACTTGTCTGCTATGTGACTGTGAGCAAATAGCTTAACTTCTCTGTGCCTCAGTTACCTCATCTGTAAAATCATTCATTCATTCAATAGTATCTATTGAGCGCTTACTGTGTGCAGAGCACTGTACTAAGTGCTTGGAATGTACAATTCGGCAACAGATAGAGACAATCCCTGCACACTGACGGCCTTACAGTCTAATCAGGGGAGACAGGCAGACAAAAACAGTAGCAATAAATAGAATCAGGGGGATGTACATCTCATTAACAAATAAATAGGGTAATAAAAATATACAAATAAGCAGATGAGCACAGTGCTGAGGGGAGGGGAAGGGAGAGGGGGAGGGGCGGAGGGAAAGGGGAGGAAAGGAGGCTTAGCTGAGGGAAGGCGAAGGAGGGGGCAGAGAGGGAGCAGAGGGAAAAGGGGAAGCTCAGTCTGGGAAGGCCTCTTGGAGGAGGTGAGCTCTCAGTAGTGCTTTGAAGAGGGGAAGAGAGTGAGTTTGGCGGAAGTGAGGAGGGAGGGCGTTCCAGGACAGCGGGAGGACGTGGGCCAGGGGTCGACGGCGGGATAGTCGAGAACGGGGGACGGTGAGGAGGTGGGCGGCAGAGGAGCGGAGCGTGCGGGGTGGGCGGTGGAAAGAGAGAAGGGAGGAGAGGTAAGAGGGGGCAAGGGGATGGACAGCCTTGAAACCTAGAGTGAGAGGATGAAGACTGTGATTCCCCATGTGGGACAGGGACTCTATCTGCTCTGATTAGCTTGTAACTACCCCAGCACTTAATACACTGCCTGGCACATAGTAAGTGCATCATAATTATGACAGAAAAAAAGATTCACATACGCTTAGCTCTATTGGGTTCCAAGTATGGTTCGTTCTGCTGCAATGTGGTGATTACATTCTTGAAACAGTGCATGATACTATTCAAATGTTGGTGCCAAACACAATCGTTTCTTCCTTTAAGGTATCTGCATTTGTAACAGCATAATCCCATTCTATCCAGAGCAGACCAAGAGTGATGCTTCTGCTGAAATCTCACCAAATCTTAGAGCTTTACACTCAGTAGTTACCAGTGTGACTTAGTGATTAGAGCCTGGGCCTGGGAGTCAGGAGAACCCGGATTCTAATCCCAGGTCTGCCACTTGTCCGCTCTGTAACTGGGCAAATCACTTAACTTCTCTGTGGCTCAGTTACTTCATCTGTAAAATGGGGATGAAGACTGCATGTGGACCTTGGACTGATTAGCTTGTATGTACCCCAGAGCTTAGCACTACGTCTGACCCGTAGTAAGAGCTTAATAAATACCTTAAAATAGCTTGCTCCTGGGGAAATGTGAGATCAGGGGAGGGAACCTCATTTATGACGACAGTAGAGCAGGCAAATGGCTGGCTTTCTTTTACTTTCTCTGCAACTGCTGCTTATTTTTCCGGGCCTGGCTCCCGCCCTTCCCTCCTCAGAAATAGTCCTCTGAGGTAACCAGCAAACTTCTCGCCAAATCTAATGGCCTGGACCCTATCCTAATCCTCCTAATAATAATAATAAGGGCATTATAATCCTGGCATTTGTTAAGCACTTACTGTGTGCCAAGCACTGTTCTAAGCACTGGGGAGATACAAAGTAATTAGGTTGTCCATGAGGGGCTCACAGTCTTAATCCCCATTTTACAGATGAGGTAACCGAGGCACAGAGAAGTTAAGTGACTTGCCCAAAGACACGTAGCTGCTAAGTGGCAGAGCCCGGAGTGGAACCCACCACCCCTGACTCCCAAGCCCGTGCTCTTTCCACTGAGCCACACTGCTTCTCCCAGACCTTTTAGTTGCCTTTGACATTGTAGACCACCCCCTTCTCGAAACTTTATCAAACCTTGGATTCTCTGACGCTGCCCTCTCTTGGTTTTCCTCCTATCTCCTCTGACAGCTCCTTTTCAGCCTCTTTTGCTGGCTCCTCCTCTGCCTCCCATACTCTGACAGTAGGGCTCCCTCAAGGTTCAGATCCACAAACCTTCCTATCCTCCTTCCACACCCACTCCCTTGGAGAACTCAATTGCTCCCATGGCTTCAATTGCCATCTCTACGCAGATGATTCCCAAATCTACATCTCAGCCTTGATCTCTCCCCTTCCCTGCACTCGCCTCTCATCCTGCCTCCAGGACATCTCTACTTGGATGTCCTGCCGACACCTCAAATTATACATATCGGAAACAGAACTCCTCATATTCCCACTCAAACCCTATCCTCTCCTGTCTTTCCCATCACTGTAAAAAGCACCACTCTTCTCTCTGTCACAAGCCTGTAACCTTGGCATCGTCCTTGACTCGTCTCTCTCATTCCACCCATATTGTGGAAGTGACCAAATTTGGTCAGTTCTACCTTCACAACATTTCTAAAATATGTCCTTCCCTCTGCATCCAAACCACTACCATGTTAATTCAAGCACTTATCCTATCCCTTGCTGACCTCCCTGCCTCCTGTCTCTCCCAACTCCAGTCCATACTTCACTCTGCTGTCCAGATCATTTTTCTAGAGAAACATTCAGTCCATGTTTCTCCACCTCCTGTGGTTGCCAATCCACCTCTGTATCCAACAGAAACTCCTTACCAGCAGCTTTAAACCATTCAATTACCTTTCTCTCAACATCTCACCTCACTACTCTCCTACAACCCAGTTTACACCCTTCGCTCCTTTACTGCTAGCTTACTCCCTGAATTATTGAAGGCACATCTCCTCCAAAAGTCCTTTCCAAAGGCCTCATTTCATTTTCTCCCACTCCCTTCTGACTTGCTTCCTTTATTCACCTCAACCCCACAGCACTTATATATGTGTATGTAATTTATTTATATCAATGTCTGTCTTTCTCCGGACTGTAAGCTCCTTGTGGGCAGGCAATGTGTCTGTTATATTGTTGTGTTGTACTCTCCCAAGCACGTAGTACGGTGCTTGGCACACAGTAAGGGCTCAATGAATACAATCGATCTGCCTCCTCGCTGACCTCCCGGCCTCCTGTCTCTTCCCACTCCAGACCAATACTTCACCTGCTGCACAGATCATTTATCAACAAAAATATTCAGTCCAAGTCTTCCCACTCTTCAAGAACCTCCAGTGTCTGCCCATCCATCTCCGAAGCGAACAGAAACTCCTTACCATTGGCTTTAAAGCACACAGTCATCTCATCTCATCCTACCTCACTTGACTGATCTCCAACTACAGCCCAGCCCTCACACTCTGCTCCTCTAATGCCAACTTGCTCACTGTGCCCCGAGCTCATCTATCTCACCGCTGATCCATTTTCCTGTCCTCCCTCTAGCCTGGAACTCCCTCCCTCGCCATATACACTAAAACACCACTCTCTCCACCTTCTAAGTATTAATGAGGTCACATCTCCTCCAAGAAGTCTTCCCCAAATAAGATGTCTTTTCCCCAGCTCCTTCTCCCTTCTGTACCGACTATGCACTTGGATCTGTGACCTATGGACATTTGATATTTGCCCCACCCCCAACCCCACAGCACTTCCGTACATATCTTTAAATTATATATTATCATAAATTATCGATTCATATTAATGTCTGTTTCCCCCTCTAAACTCTGAGCTCGTGTCTGCTAATTCTGCTCTATTGTACTCTACCAAATGTTTACTACAGTGCTCTGCATATAATAAGTGTTCAATAAATACCACTGATTTGTTTGGTTTCCATAGAGGGTATAACTTTGTGGAGTAGCGTCCATGGTGTTGATAAATATCAAGAGGTTCAGAATTTGAAAACCCAATGAAGTTACACAGGACTGCAAAATTGAGTTCATGGAAGTTTACCTTTGGATAATAAATGGGAAAATGAATGTGCTATTTGTTTTAAGGGAAATTTGAAAAGAACAGAGGAATTGGTCTCACTTAACCTCATCAGAAATATGCAAGCTCTTCACTAAGAAAACAGGATAGTTAAGATCTTTAATTAAAAAAAAAAGTGGTGTTAGCAGGGATAGTATAAGGAAAAGTTTGGTGGAAATCACTGGTTGAAAGAGCATCTATTTTAAGATATCCATTTATATTATGGAATTTATTTGCTTACTTTATGCCAGACACTGTTCAGAGTGCTGAGGTAGATGGAAGATTATCACTAGTCTGTATTTCTTAGCTTCTAGTACAGGGCACCACACCAAGTGGATGACAAGTGCTGCTAGTAATAATAATAATTGTGGTATTCGTTAAACTCCTACTATGTGCTAATCACTGTTCTAAGTGCAGGGGTAGATACAAGGTAATCGGGTCGGACACAGTTTCTGACTCACATGGTGCTCACTGTCTTAATCCCCATTTTAGAGAAGAGGTAACTGAGGCACAGAGAGTGAAGTCACTTGTCCAAGGTCACCCACCAGGCAGGTGGCAGAGCCAGGATTAGACCCCAGGTCCTCTGACTCCCGTGCTCTTTCCCTTTGGTTTATCAGAAACTAACAGAGAAACAGAAATTTCAGCAGTGCTTCAAAGAACTAGAAGCATTACTTGTGCAGAGGTTTGGTTCTGAGTTGACACTTAGGTTATAAATGCTTATGTGTTTGACAGTCACAGACCATTTTTATGCTCAGATGAAGAAGGGGTTTATCACTTCGTGACTCAAAAAGGTAATGTCATTTTGAATGGCAGGTCACTTCTTGCAGAAATTGATCATAAACCATGAATAACTATTATAAAGAAAAACTGGGGGAATCCTCCTCCATAACTCAAAAGGCTATTTCTTCCATTACGATGATTCCATTTGAAATTCTTTTATGCTTCAGGGAGATCATTAATTATTGCAGACATGCTCTCTATGACATAGGAAAAATATGCAAACTTGGGAGTCTGAATTGCATAGCATAATTGTAAATGTACTGAAAAGGTATTCTGGTAGTGATGCCTACTACCCTGAGATTAGAGTTAGCATAAATTACTTGATTGTATTAGACTGGATTGTATTTAAATTAGACTGTAAATCACTTGAGTCAAAGATTGTATATTTTGCTTTAATCAGTGATATTTATTAAATTCTTTGTGCAGTGCCCTGTACTAAGCACTTGGGATTGTACATTACAGTTGGGAGACATGATCCCAGCTCTCAAGAAATTTACAGCCAAAAGAGGGAGGCAGACTTTAAAATAAATTACTGGTAATAATAGTAATAACCGTGGTGCTTGATAAGTCCGACCTTTGTGCCGAGCACTGTTCTAAGCACAGGCTTCTTCAAATGCGGACAAGTCATTTCCGATTCATGGTGACTTTATGGACTGTAAGAGTTCACTTGGTTAAAAAAAAAAAATACGGAAGTGGTTTTCCATTGCCTTCTTCCAAGCGATAAAAATTTCTCTCTGCCATTGTCTTTGATCAACATTTTGAGCATTGATCATCCATCTTTGACTCTTTTCCATGCTGCTGTTGCCTAGCCCAGATAATCAACTTTATCTGATGCTTCAGCTTAGATCTTTCCATTAAAGGTAACCCTGAGAGAGAATGTCTCTCAGTGGCATAGCTCTAGGCATACACAAACTCTTTTGCCGTGAGAAGGTATTTATGCATAGGGTTAGATACAAGATATTCAGGACAGACACAGCTCCTGTCCCCCACTGGGCTCAAGGTCTAAGTAAGAGGGAGAAGAGGCATTTTGTCCCCATTTTGCAGGTGAGTAAACAGGCATGGAGAGGTGAAAAGACTTGCCCGAGGTTACCCAGCAAGCAGGTAGCAGAGCCGGGATTAGAACCCAGATCCTCTAAACTATCAGGGCCTGGCTTTTTCCCTGCTATGCCACCCTAGGAAGCAACAAGGTATAAATATATGAATGTAGATGCGGTGGTTTGGGCATTAAGTGCATGGGAGAGAAGGTAGGGAGGGAAAATAGAGTGAAGAGACGAGAGTTTAATCCAGGAATGTTTGGAGGAGATATGAGTTCGGTAGGGCTTTGAAGATGGGGCGAGTGGTCATCTGCCGGATATGAAGGAGAAGGGAGATCTAGGGCAGTGGGAGAGTATTTCGTTACCCTATTTATTTTGTTAATGAATTGTACATCGCCTCGATTCTATTTAGTTGCCATCGGTTTTTACGAGATGTTCTTCCCCTTGACTCTGTTTATTGCCATTGTTCTCGTCTGTCCGTCTCCCCCGATTAGACCGTAAGCCCGTCAAACGGCAGGGACCTTCTCTATCTGTTGCCGACTTGTTCATCCCAAGCGCTTAGTACAGTGCTCTGCACATAGTAAGCGCTCAATAAATACTATTGAATGAATGAATGCATGAGCAAGGAAGAGCGAGTAGGTTTGGTAACACCTGAGTAATAATAATAATAATGTTGGTATTTGTTAAGCGCTTACTATGTGCAGAGCACTGTTCTAAGTACTGGGATAGATACAGGGTCATCAGGTTGTCCCACGTGAGGCTCACAGTCTTCATCCCCATTTTACAGGTGAGGTAACTGAGGCACAGAGAAATTAAGTGACTTGCCCACAGTCACACAGCTGACAAGTGGCAGAGCTGGGATTCGAACCCATGACCTCTGACTCCCAAGCCTGGGCTCTTTCCACTGAACCCCGCTGCTTGGTTGTACCTTTTCCTCCTATTGTATTCTCCCAGCGGCTTAGAATTCTTATCCGCACCCAAGAGGCAGTCAAATTCTATTAAATTGTAGGAATGTCAGATGGAGGCTTGCAGTAAATTTGGAAACAAAACAGGAACGGAAAATGCTGTGATCTGCTAAGAGTCTCATAGTTTGTTTATAAAAGGATGATAAAGTTTGAATAGTGCAAAAAAATTGGCAGTAAAGAGGTATAACATGACTGATGCTAGCTTGTAATGGGGTAGAAGGGCAAAAGAGCTTATTTGCCAAAGGAGGAAGATAGTAAGACTAGAACAACAGGTTGGTGTTACAAGTTTGAAGCCCCTGCGCATGAGGAAGCTAAACAGAAATGGCGGGCGGTCAATCGTATTTATTGAGCGCTTACTGTGCGCAGAGCACTGTACTATGGGAGAGTACAATATACCAATATCATACGCATTCCCTGCCCTCAAGGAGTTTACAGTTTATCGCCAGCATAAAGTATGCTAACATCTCTTGTAAAGGGAAGGTACGGATACAACGCTTCTCTCCCTATTAGAAGATGTCAACGACAGTGGTGGTGGGTATTCTACACCTGAATGGATTGGAGAAGCAGCACGATATAGTGGATAGAGCGTGGGCCTGGGAGTCAGAAGGCCTGGGTTCTAATCCCAGCTCTGCGACTTGTCTGCTGTGTGATCTTCAACAAGTCCCTCCTCTGGATCTCAGTTCCCTCATCTGTAAAATGGTGATTAAGATTGTGAGCCCCATGTGGGACAAGGACTGTCCAACCCGATTTTCTTGTATCTACCCGCAGCGCCTGGCACAGTATCCACTGTACTAAGCACCTGACACATAGTAAGTGCTCAACAGATACCATAATTATTATTATTATTTGTCACTCTGATCCCCCTTGCTAAAACTGCTTCTGGGATTGTTCATTCTTCCTGAACCCTGTTGAAGGAGAAAGCCAGGAGGAGTGATCCTGATTGCTCATTCTAGCAGAGTTGGATTAAAGATGCTGGGGGCTGGGAGCAGGGATGTCCCGGTAAGAGATTTAAGAGCTTGGCCGATAGCGGAAGAGAGGAAGGTTTGATCCTTTAAACAAATATGTTTCTGTTTTATAAGTCATGCTAAAGCAGGTTTGAGTATGCGAAGACAACCAACGGTAAAATGGCATTTCCCAAAGGCTCTTTTGAAGTGATCAAAGAGAGGATGCACTCAAAACATCCTTTCACAGGGCGGGTGAAATTAGTAGTCTGCATGACCGGAGTTCAGTTTTGGCAGGTTTCATAGAATGGATGACAAAGAAGCTGTGTTCTGGGTTGCAGATTCTCCAGGTTCAAGAATTTAAATCTCAGCCATGTTTAATCATGTACTTCATTTAAGTAAGTAAAAGACTTTCAGGGAAAGCATTAGATAGGAATGATTAACACAAAATAACACTGAGCCAACTCTATAGGATGTCATTAAGCATTCCAGAAGTCTGTGTGGAATGTCCAGCTTTTTCCCAGATAAATATTACCCTTGACAACGTTGACTGCGTATTTTTCAATGGGTATTATTCATCTGTGGAAACATATCAACCCCTTCTCACATCTCAGTGTCTTCAGCGTAATAGGTTAGGCCATTGGGAAGATTCATGGACTCTTTTAGGTCATTAGGATCGATTAAGATCCTGCAATTTACAATTCGTCACGTATCCCAGACCAGAATCAAAATTTCTCTGCCATCCTGTCCTCATCAGAGACTGGTTAAAGTCTGTTTCCATCTGGGAGCAATCACTCTTACTTTTCATTACTGATTTATGCACGATAAGAGAAATTTTTACTTACTGGGCCAATTGGAGGGAAGGAGGCTGTTGCAAAAATGGTGGAATGCACAATGAATTTAGTGCAATTGCTATGACAACCAGTTTCCCCCCATCGTAACTACTTGGTTTTTTGTTTTTCTTTTTATAGTATTTAAGTGCTTACGGTCTGCACCCAGCACTGTTGTAAGTGCTGAGGAAAGCAGCATGGTCTAGTGGAAGAAGCAGGGGCCTAGAAGACAGAGGACCTGGGTTCTAATTCTAACTGCCAATTGCTTGCTGTGTGACCCTGAGCAAGTCACTTCACTTCTCTGGGCCTCAGTTACCTCATCTGTAAAATGGGGATTAAGACTCTGAGCCCCATGGGGGACAACGACTGTGTCCAACCCAGCTATCTTGTATCCACTCCAGCGCATCTACCTCGTTGCTTAGAACAGAGCTTAGAACATAGTAAGCACTTAACAAATACCAGACTTATTGGATACAGGTTTATTCGATTAGATCCCATCCCTTTCTCGCATGGGATTCATAGTTTCAGTTGGAGGGAGGAGGATTTAATCCCCATTTTACAAATGAGGTAATTGAGACACAAAGAAGTGAAGTGACTTGGCCAAGGTCACACACAGCAAGCAATTAGGAGAATCGGGATTAGAACTCAGGTCCTCTGACTCCCAGGCCTCTGCTCTTTCCACTAGGCTACGCTGTACCTAATAATAACTGTGGTATTTGTTGAGGACTTACTATATGTCTGCTGCGTGACCTTGGTCAAGTAACTTCACTTCTCTGAGCCTCAATTCCCATTTCTGTAAAATGAGAATTGAGACGGGGAGCTACTTGTGGGACAGGAACTGTGTCCAACCCAATTTGCTTGTACCCACCCCAGTGCTTAGTATTGTGCCTGGCACATAGTAAGTGCTTAACAAATGCCGTAATTATTATTCTATTAATTATTATGATTGTATTGTAATTACTGTTTTATTATCGCAGCGCCAAGCACTGTAATTGTGGTATTTGTTAAGTGCTCACTAGGTGTCAGGCACTGTACTAAGGGCTGGGGTGGCTATAAGAAAGTCCCAATCCCCATTTTACAGAAGGGGTAACTGAGGCCCAGTGAAGTGAGGTGACTTGCTTAAGGTCCTGGTCAGCTGTGTAACTGTGGGCAAGTCACTTTAACTTCTCTGTGCCTCAGTTACCTCATCTGTAAAATGGGGTTAAGACCGTGAGCCTCACGTGGGACAACATGATTACCCCGTATCGATTCCGGCGCTTAGAACGGTGCTCTGCACATAGTAAGCGCTTAACAAATACCAACATTACGGTCGCAAAGCAGACAAGTGGCAGAGCTGGAATTAGAACCCTTGACCTTCCAATTCCCAGGCCCGTGCTCTATCCACTATGCCGTTGCTGCTTCTTACCCAACCACCCACCCTGTACTAAGCGCTGGGGTAGATGCGAGGTAATCAGGTGATCAGCTACATGGGGCTTGCACTCTAAGTAGGAGGGAGAACAGGCTTGAATCCCCATTTTGCAGATGCGGGAACTGAGGCACAGAGAAGTGAAGTGACTAGTCCCAGGTCACACAGCAGGCAGGTAGAACAGCTAGGATTAGAACCTAGACCTCTGACTCCCAGGCCCAAGATTTTTCCACTAGGCCATGCTGCTTACCTGTGCCGCTGCCCTGGCATTTCAATCCAGTCCGTGATATTTATCGGACATTCCCTGTGCGTGGCACACTGTACTGAATGCTTGTGGAAGTAGATGCTTGAGGGCAAGAGGTCAACAGCGGGATAGAGGAAATCGAGGTACAGAGAGGAGGTTGGTGGCAGAGGAGTAGAATGCGCAGATTGCTGCAGTAGCAGACCAGTGAAGTGACAACGTAGTGAGGCGAGTGAGTGTCTAAAATAATAATGTTGGTATTTGTTAAGCGCTCACTATGTGCAGGGCACTGTTCTAAGCGCTGGGGTAGATACGGGGTAATCAGGTCGTCCCACGTGAGGCTCACAGTTAATCCCCATTTTCCAGATGAGGTCACTGAGGCCCAGAGAAGTGAAGCGACTTGCCCACAGTCACACAGCTGACAAGTGGCAGAGCCGGGAGTCGAACCCGTGACCTCTGACTCCCAAGCCCGGGCTCTTTCCACTGAGCCACGGGGTATAAGCAGCTGCTGGTTCCTAGAAAAGCCCAAGAGTTTCTTTTGGACAGGGCTGCGTCTTATCCAGTTTTAACTCAAGAAATAGAACGTATCTGAATTATTGTTATATTGTACTCTCCCAAGTGCTTAGTACAGTGCTTTGCACACAGTTAAACACTGAATCAATACCATTACTTGATTGAAATGTACAAAGCCTTACCTCCTCAGAAGACTCTCTTTTAGCAGTTTTTGGCAGAAGTGCTCTCGAATATTACTTCTGCTCTTACTGAGGACACTCACTTTGAGATGAGACTGCCCAGTTGACCTTGGCTTAAGCACTTCTCTTTCTGTCCCTTTAAAGTGTTTTTGACCGCTTTGATAACAGTGATTAAAGCGCAATTCAATTTAGCATAGATAAGGATATCCGTTTATTGTAGATAATGGCTGATCTGTTGGCCCAAGGTACCATTTTACTCAACAGGATATAAAAAGATAGTTTGCAAATGAAGGACTGCACTTATGTAGGGAATTCCATTTGGAAGTCCTTGAGGCATGTTTACATTGCTATTTAATCATTGATTGATTGGTTATATTGTGGTTTGAATCATTTTTTTTTAAAAAGAGTTATATGATTTGGGGGGATGGGGGAGCAAATTGATGCAGCTTGTGTTTTCCCTATGTAGAACCTATATCTCATTTAGCACTCTTTGGCTTTGTACTCAATTTTCATGAACTGAATTAAGAATGTTGCCCGAGGAATAGGAGCAATGGACAGATTAAATAATTGTCCGAGATGTTAATGAGAGGAAAAGACAGGATATATTTCGTCCACTCCTCCTGCTCTCCGATTATCACAGCCGCATTAATCTCTGCTAAGTTTTCCGCCTTTGGTGTGGATGCCAGGGGTGAAAGGACACATTGGCAGGAATGGTAGAATCTGTCGTCTCTGCCCTAGAAGCAACCAATCTTAATTCCTCTACTATGACTGTCCCATCCCATCCCCCTCTGCCATATTTTGCCTTTTCCAAGTTTCCTTGTCACATCCTGTTTTCCTTGAAGATGAGCTCCGTTTCCTTTTTTTCTCCCAAGCCCCTCTCACAACACAGTTCTCTTCCTACTTTAACAAAGCAGCAATTCACCTTTTCCTTTTAAATAACCAGTGCTTTGAAAGAACGGGTGACATGGAGTTATGAAGAATAAAATGTACGTTCTTGTGGATGTATGTTCGTGTGGATGATTTCACTAGTCTTACAGAATAGGGCAACTCCTCCTTCCCTTGTTGACATAAGCCGTGACTATCAGTCACTTCCTTCCAGAAGTCATTATTCCTTCCCTCTTAATCCAGCCTGGGTCAAGATTGTAATGGGAAGACAGAACCTCTGCCCTGTATTAGTCAAATTGGTTGATCATTCAGTATTTGATTTGCACTGTTGTGTCGGATTGCTACCGGTGTTCATTTTTTTCTTTTTTGGCAGGGAGGGAGGGCTTCCGAAAGGCATCACACCTAAAGGTCTTGGGAAACTGATGTAGTCAGCAAAAGAGTCCGACAGCGCTTCTAATGGTTCGTTAATTCCAAGAACTAGTCAGATTTTCCACGTACTGTATATTATGTTCCTGTGGATGCATTTAATATGTGGCCTGGCTTGTGAGAATTTCTTCTGCCTTCTGCTCCACCCAGAGGGGCTTCACCCCCATTTCAGGGAATCACAGAAATAAGGCTAAGTGGAATAAATTTCCATTGCCTGTGGGAAAACAGAGCAGAAAAACATCACTGTTCTTCCTTATCAGTTAATGAGAATGTGCCACCCTGGGCTATAGAAAGAAACGGGGGGGAGAAAGATAAAAATTAAGAAGCTTCAGAAGTCTGGGATTAAAGAGTCTCTGTGGCTAGGACGATCAAAAAGAATTGAGTGTGATGATTCAATTTACTATTAATAAGAACAACTCCGTTATCTTACATCACCCCTCTACCACCTTCCTGGAGCAAAGCAAAAAATTAGATGATAATTAAACAACCAAGCAAGTTCCTTGGAAGAAAGGGACCAAGGAAGCTCATCTCTAGATTGTCAGCTCATTGTGGGCTGGGAATGTGTCCATTTTATATTGTGCTCTCCCGAGCACTTAGTACAGTGCTCCCTACACAGTGAGCACTCAATAAATACGACTGACCGAGGTATAAAAGTGCCAGGTAATTTGTGCACTCAAGCTACTGCTTCTGTTTCCACCCTCCAAAAAGTACCAGGAAATGCCCTGAGAGTTTGATCCGGACAGGGTCTGAAAAGATGGAAAATTAGATTCGTCAATATAGAAATATAAAATTCCCTTCATCATCATCATATGCTGTGCGCCCTACGTGGAACAACCTGATTACACTCTGTCTACACCAGCGCTTAGAACAGTGCTCTGCACTGTAAAGCACTTAACAAATACCAACATTATCATTATTATTATTATTTATTAAGTGCTAACTATGTGCCAAGCACTGTTCTAAGCACTGGGGCAGATACAAGGTCATCAGGTTGTTCCATGTGGGGCTCACAGGCATAAACCCCATTTTACAGATGAGGTAACTGAGGCACGGAGAAGTAAAGTGGCTTGCCCAAGGTCTCACAGCAGACGAGTGGCAGAGCCGGGATTAAAACCCATGTCCTTTGACTCCCAAACCCGGGGTCTTGCCACTAAGCCGTGCTGGGGAGAAGAAAAAAAAAATAAGTAGTAACTGCAGGCATAGCCCTGCTGATGATCCACACTGCTCTGGGAAGCAGAAGAGATGGGATCCAAGTGGCTAGTACAGTGCTTTGCAAACAGTAAGCACTAAGTAAATACGATTGAATGACTCTAGCCCCATCTGTGCAAATAAGGAAATGCTTGAGTTGTTCCGTCAGCGGGGGAAGCTTTCTGACAGAAGCACCGTGACCTAGTGACCGTGACCTAGAGAAGCAGCGTGGCACAGTGGAAAGAGCCCGGGCTTGGGAGTCAGAGTTCATGGGTTCGAATCCCGGCTCCGCCGCTTGCCTGCGGTGTCGCTTTGGGCAGGTGACTTAACTTCTCTGTGCCTCAGTTCCCTCATCTGTAAAATGGGGATTAAAACTGTGAGCCCCAAGTGGGACAACCTGATCACCTTGTATCCCCCAGCGTTTAGAACAGTGCTTTGCCCATAGTAAGCGCTTAACAAATACCATCATCATCATAATAATAATAGTGCATCCTTAGGGGAGGAGAAGAAGCCCAGCAGGAATCCTGAACCTCAGGTAGCCATCACCGGCAGATGGTCAGCGCTGTGCTAAGGTCACTGTGGCCATTAAAATACCTTTACCTGCCCTTTCCTATCTTTGGTGCCCCCAATGACTGAGTCGTTCACTGCACTCTTTGCCCCAGTGGAAATATGAGGGGGCAGGGTTGGGAGAGTTATGATTAGCGCTGTGATAGCCACTTGCGTTACCATCAATTCCTCTCCTGAATTCTCATTCTTTATGTGAAACTCCTCCCCCCATCATCATTACCTTAAAGGAAATATGTGAAATCTTTTTGCAAAGCACACTGACGGAGCCCTACAATGTTTGGAGATTCAGCTTCTGGTGTGTCTGTATCTTAACCCTCCCTCCCCACCTATAATTATCGAAGAACACAAGACTCCTCTTTCCTTTTCCCTTCAGAGCGGAAACTTAATCCTGTTGCGCTGACAGAATCCCTCTAGAGATATCTCTCTAAATTTGGTTTGCTATCCAAGTGACTAGCATATTCTTTTGTAAAGTGCATTTAAATTGTTAGTAGCTTTTTGTGAGGTGCTGTTTTACCACCCAAGTTGGAGAGCTATTCTTGCATTTAGGAGTTTGTAACACACTTAGCGTATCTCGAACGTGGTGTGATGTAAATCTAAAGTATCCATACTATGCATTACTGGGAGATTCACTGTCTTTTAAAAGACACTTGCAATACATCAGGGAGTGTTAAATTGTAGACCTGAAATTCCCTGTCTTGGTGCAAGTAATCCATTTCCTAATGTTCCTGAGAACAGGTTTTAGATGATTAAAAAGAAGTAGAGGAGTTTGATATGCTACTGAGTTTAAGGCACGTTGGATATAATTCTCCTTTCCTCGGTCTGCTAGGCTTTACTTTAGTGTTGGGAATCATTGTAATGCTCATAGAAACAAAGCTTCTCTAAGTGCACCATGAGAGGAGAATAGACCACATCAGTTTACTCATGAAGCTGCTATACGGTGAGATCATATCCACGGGTCTGAGTGTCACCCTGAAAATCCCCTTGCAAACTTTGCCCGTCAAAGTGTCCTTTGTGTCCCCTCACCAAACTGGGGAGAGGATTGTTTGACACCAGTGGATGAGAAGAGAATGGCATTTCCTACTTTTTTATGGTATTTGATAACAGCTTACTGGGTGTCAAGTAGTGTTCTAAGCAGTGGGAGAGATGCACGTTTTTCAGGGTGGAAACAGTCCCTGTCCCCCATGGGGCTCACAGTCGAAGTAGGAGGGAGTAGGATTTAATCCCCATTTTACTGTTGAGGAAACTGAGGCACAGAGAATTTAAGTGACTGTCCCAAGGTCACACAGCAAGAGCTGGGATTTGAACCCCGGTCCTCTGACTCCAAGGCCCGCGCTCTTTTCGCTAGGCCGTGCTGCTTCTCACTTCCAATGGGACATGCACTTTAGTGACGGCTGCAGGAATGGTGATGGTATGTGCTGATCCTCAGGGATCTCACAAGGTTTGAAGGTTTCCTTGTCTGAAAGGACAAGAGCAGGAGATGCAGTTATGTCAGGACATATGATAATCGCCTGACCCCAACCCTTACAGCAAGTATCTGCAAATTATCTTTAAATTCTATTTTATGAATTATGTATTCATATCAATGTCTGTGTTCCCCTCTAGACTGTAAACTCATTATGGGCGGGGAACAGTCTGCTAATTCTGCTGTAATCGTAGTATCCCAAGAGCTCAGTACAGTGCCCTGCACATAGTAAGGGCTCAATAAATACCACTGATTGAAAGAGAAGCAAGCATGGGAACACTGAAACTGAGTCTCATATGAGAATGAGGTCTCCATAGGAGCAGGTATGGATATTCCGGGTTGGGAGCATACAATGGAAAAATCAGGTTAAAGATTTTTTTTCCGTGTGAACCTTTGCCAAAACTCCTTTTTAAGGTGCCCGGTTTCCCCCCGAATGAAATGGCCTCTTACAGTATAATAATAATAATGTTGGTATTTGTTAAGCGCTTACTATGTGCCAAGCACTGTTCTAAGCGCTGGGGTAGACATAGGGGAATCAGGTTGTCCCACGTGGGGCTCACAGTCTTAATCCCCATTTGACAGATGAGGGAACTGAGGCGCAGAGAAGTGAAGTGACTTGCCCACAGTCACACAGCCGACAAGTGGCAGAGCTGGGATTCGAACTCATGAGCCCTGACTCCAAAGCCCGTGCTCTTTCCACTGAGCCACGCTGCTTCTCATTGATTGATTTGAAAATGTGAAATGTCTGTCAGGTACCTGGGGAGGTCTGGATGACTATAAAATTCTATTAAACAGGTGAGCTAAAATCTATTTTCACTGCAGTTTACAGATCCGGGTTGCAAATGACTGTAGTTACAGTGCACACTCAGTTTCAAAACCAGCTCACTCTCTTCCCAGCCTGAACCTGGGGAGAGGATAAATGAAATCAACCTTTATGACTCTTCAGCTGTTTTTCCTGAGGTAATGGGAGCTGGACCTACATGGATAAATGAAAGCCATTGTCCACCTCTACATGTGCAGAACAAGTTATTTCTCCCTGCCTTGAAATAGACCCGTCCCAAGCAGCAACTAGAGCCAAAAGCAGTGACCTGGCCATGATGATCCCTAAGTCTCATTTTAGTTGTACCTTCCTCAGTTACTTAAACATTTTTGAGAGCTGTTGCTAAATAGCAAGACTGTGTGATTAGTTACATGTTAAATTAATATCTGTGGTCTTTAAGTGATTGTGGCTCAGTGGAAAGAGCCCGGGCTTGGGAGTCAGAGATCATGGGTTCGAACCCCGGCTCTGCCACTCGTCAGCTATGTGACTGTGGGCAAGTCACTTAACTTCTCTGTGCCTCAGTTACCTCATCTGTAAAATGGGGATTAAGACTGTGAGCCTCATGCGGGACAACCCGATTACCCTGTATTATCCCAGCGCTTAGAACAGTGCTCTGCACATAATAAGCGCTTAACAAATACCAACATTATTATTATTATGTGCCAAGCACTGCATTAAATGCTGGGGTAAATACAAGATAATCAGGTCCCATATGGGGCTCACGATATGAGTAGAAGGGAGCACAGGTATTGAATCCGCACTTTGCAGATGAGGGAACTAAGGCACATTAATTCACTCGCCCAAGGTCACACAGCAGGTAAACAGTGGAGCCAGGATTAGAACCCAAGTCCTCTGACTCCCAGGCCCGTGAACTTTCTACTAGGCCATATTGTTTCCTCATTCATTTTTCTGTAGCTCCCTCCATTGGTGAATGCTCTAAAGAGACGTGAACACTTCACAAGTCAGCCAGCAGTGTCGAGAAAACGAGAAGGGGAAAAATCAGGCCCTAAATCCTTGGGAGTTCATCGAAGCCTCCCAACACAAATGGTTACTCATGCCGGGAGGGAGCTCAAATGAGTATGCGTTTAAGGTCTCATTAAATTGTCATTTTTAGGCATCAATATTGCAACAATCACCAGGATTTAATCCACCCCATGACCTTCAGAGTCCCTTTAATCAATCATATCTAGCTGCTTGTCTTAAAAAAATGGACAAAGGAAAGGAGACCAAGGTGATTAAAAACAGCATGTTTGCGGTGAGCAGGAAAAGAGCTGAGTGTGTGCGGATCAATCATCAGCACTTCATCAAGACAGTTACTAAACAGAGCCTGCAACTTAACCTGCAAAGAAACTAAGAGTAATGGTGCTATTAGAGATGCAGAATAATGACATTTTGATAGACTGCCTTTCCACCTGAGGAAATGGAGGATCAGGTCTCCCAGAATCTGGAAGGCAGGAATTGAATAAGCAGCCGGAGAGACGCCACCCTGTTGTTAAAGCGTGGAAGGCCGTGTCCTGGGGGCAGTGATGAATTGGACGTCCGCCTGTGGTATTGGTTTATGTTGATGCAACTCACTGCCAAGGGGTTGGGGCACAAACACATTGTTCAACAGGGCGGCCTAATAGCCTAGTGATTATATCTGCTCCTTTAGTTCCCCTGCTTATGGAATGGATCGGCCTCTCTTCCCCAGTGGATTAAGGGTATTAAGTGAGCACTGTGTGCAGAGCACTATACTTAGCGCTTGGGAGAATGCAATGCGATAGACTTGGTCATTTGGAAAAAAAAATCCTTAGCATTTTCAGGTCAACCATACCTATCAACTTCTCTGTAGACTAAAAAGAATTCCCAACAGCCCCCTTATTTCTCATCTATTTATCCCCCTCCTCAGAATGTGTTCATATCACTATATACGGTACATTCCAGATATATGTCAATCCTCTTACACTAGTCTGTCTGTTTCAGGCTACCAAACTCTTAGTGTTGCCAATGATAAGGAATAATTTTGGTCTGTAAGCGCTCATTGTGTACTAAGTGCTAGAGCAGATACTGGATAATCAGAAAGGACACAGTTCCAGTCCCACATGAGGCTCACGGTCGAAGGAAGTGATAGAACAGAAATTTAATCCCCATTTTACAGAGAAGTTAAGTGACTTGCCTAAGGTCACACAACAGGAAAGAGGGAGAGCTAAAATTAGGAGAAGAAACATGGCCTAGTGTAAAGAGTATGGGCCAGCTTTCTAATCTTGGTCCTGCTACTTACCTGACATATGACCTTGAGCAAGTTGTTTATCTGTGCCTCAGTTACCTCTTCTGCAAAATGAAGATTAAATCCTCCTCCCTCTCATTTCAGCTGTGAGGCCCATGTGGGACAGGGACTGTGTCCAACGTAATTAACTGTAGGTACCCTAGCACTTAGAGTAGTTCTTGGCACTTAAGCACTTAATCTTGATAAGGGCTATAAAAAAAAATTAGAAACCAGGTCTCTTGTGGCCCTGGCCTGTGCTTTCTCCCCTGCGCTACTCAAAGCACTCAATCACCTTGTCCCTTCCTAACTCAACTTGCTGCTGTCCTACTACAACCCAGCCCACGCACTTCACTCTTCTAATGCCAACCTACTCACTGTACCTAGATCTCATCTATCTCACTTCTGACCTCTTGCCCATGTCCTGCCTCTGGCCTGGAATGCCCTCCCTCTTCATATCTCACAGACAATTATTCTCCACACCTTCAAAACCTTATCGAAGGCCCACGTCCTCCAAGAGGCCTTCCCTAAGCCCTCATTTCCTCTGCTCCTACTCCCTCCTATGTCACCTTGATTTGCTCCCTTTATTCAACCCTCTTTCAGCCCCAGTGCACTTCTGTCCATATCTGTAATTTATTTATTTGTATTGATTGTCTGTCTCCCCTGCTAAACTGCCAGCTTGCCACGGACAGGGAATTTGTCTACCAACTCTGTTGTTACATCATATTCTCCCAAGAGCTTAATACAGTGCTCAACAAGCGATAAGCGCTCAATAAATATAACCGATTGCTTCCCAACTAAGTTCTTGAGAGGGAGCTGGAGAAGCAGTGCAGTCATTCTGTGTCTTGTTTCTTTTCGGGGGCTTTGGATTGAAAAGTGGAGTTATAGTCGTTCCATCACTTTTGCCAACTCCTCACCTTTGCCTTCAGACCTCGGGTATCCCGAGGATTCTCCTTTGCTGCCCGGCCTGGGATTCCCTGAGCGTGGGACTGGAAACCTAACCGGTAGTGCGAGTTGGGGGAGTGGCTTGTAGGAAAGTCCAGGAGGCAGCCGAAACAGCCCCCAGAGCTTTTCACCAGGTCGAGGGAGCCGAGGCAAGGAACTGACCCAAGAGGTCATTTTCCTTGAAGTTGTTCGGAAACTTTGCCACAAGGGTGAAGGGCAGACAGGGATTGCCAACGTTCGTTTCGTAACCAGAGAGGGAATTCGAGTAGATTTCAGAGGCTGTTGAAGCTCGAATTTGTTTTTTGGGGTTTTTTTTTCCTCAGGTGAAAATGATGGAAGCAGACAAGCAGGAAAAATACACACTCTTGAACAATGACTCTGATTTGGAAGAGTTTGATAAAAGTAAAGTGTCGCTGACGCAACGTCCCCAAAATGGGTGAGTTTGGAGGGATGAGGAAAGGATCTGTTTGTTCTATTAGTGAACCTGGTTCATTTTTCTCTCTATATAAGTGTGGGTGGGTGTATGTGTTTATGCTCTAAGTGAACAAACATGCCGTCGAAATAGAGGCATCGAGTTAGTGGAATTTATGGGCAAAGCTGTGGAATGAAGACTCACACACTGTATTACCCCATCAAGCCTTTCACATTACAGGTTTAGTCATTTTGGAGTCTCCACTGAGCTAGCCTTTGTTGCTGTGGTTGCTACTTTATGGCAGCTGAGTAAGCAGCAAGTTATTTTAAAGGAGACATAAACACAAATATACAGGATAACGAGGTGGAAGGAAACTTTTAGCAAGTTTCAGATTGGGGGGGGGCAGAGGGGTGTGTGTGTGTAAAAGTTAATTTTTGGGATGTTCGAACAGTGTTGCTTGCTCACTGCTTCTCTTCATTTCCTTCAGGTCTCTAGGAGGGCTCCAATCCATACCAGCACATACCCAAAATGTGAAACCCTAACCTACATATAGAATGAAATATCTCCATCCACTAGTTATCTTTGAACACTTATTCATTAAATTATATTTACTGAGCACTTACTGTGTGCAGAGCACTGTACTAAACGCGTGGAATGTACAATTTGGCAACACACATTCACTTATAGGTTTCATACTTTGAGTGTGTTCTGCTGCTCTTTGTTATTATGCTTCTGTGAATACATTCAGGTTTCCCGAGTCAAAGGAGTCACAGGACACCACCCTTAACTGTATGGTGATATAGGGGAGAGGGGTGTATATCCATATATATGCATAAACAAATTCACAATCGCGGTTATTGCTGTCTTTACCAAATTTCTATAGTTGTACTTAGCTACAAAGTCATTTTTAGCTGTCTTGACATAAATGTAATTCGCAGAATTGAATCAAGCTATGTATCTCTTAGTAGAAGGGAATCAATGAACTGAAAGACATAGTTCATATTGATTTCTAAACTCCGATACCTGTGTTCTGTCATATATGGCGCAGATGCGGATATAGGGCATTGAAGAGCAGAAAATAGAAAGGCCACAACATGCCTCTTGTATAATATTGATTAGTTATAAAGCAAGTCATTTTGAAAGATATATCTCCAAGTATCTTACCTTTATTTGTGTCAAAAGCTCAATACTTTGGATGGGTTAAGATACAAGCACCTTTGAAGATCCTGTACGCTTGATATTTTCTGGGGACATCATTTTAGAATAAATAGTGCATTTTGGGTTAACTTTAGAAAGAAGTTTATTCTATGAGTCGTAGTCATACCATTTATGGAATGCTTATTTGGTGCAGTGCACCGTACTAGATGCTTAGGAAGTACAAAATTATAAAGTGACTCATTGCCCACAAGTAACCTGTCACCTCTGATTCACAAGCAACCTTTTCAAAGTGGAGCATGCCATTTGGCCGATAGCTACAAATATGAAACTATACGTAATGGTTGTTTACAATATAGGATGGCGATTTTAAGTACCCCACACAGACAAGGAAAGCTAAAACTCACACAGACCGGCAAGGTGAAGTGAAGGACACAAGCCCAGAAGATCCGGTGAAAACTGAGTCTAGTCAGAGATGAGAATTTTGAAAGACCCGAGTGGTTACTGTACCCTATTTTGCCCTCATTCTTCTTCAGATGATCTTTGCCTATGACTTTGTAGTCAGGAGTAATGGAGGTAAATGTGTGCTAGAATTAATCAGCGTTATTTATTTTTCAGTGGTATTAAATGCCTACAATGTGCCAGGCACCATACTTAGCCCTAGGAAAGACACATGCTAATCAGGTTGGACACAGTCCATGTCCCACATGGCACTCGCAGTCTTAATTCCCATTTTACAGTTGAAGTAATTGAGGCACAGAGATGTTAAGTGGCTTGCCCTAGGTCACCCAGCAGACACGGGGTGGAGTTGGAACTGGAGCCCAGATCCTTCTGACTCCCAGGCCCCTGTTCTATCCACCAGTGCTTAATGTAGGCACAGCACCGTATTAAATGCTTGGGACAGTACAGCACAATAGAGATGGAGACATCCCTGCCCACAGGGAGCTTACAATCTGGAGGGGGAGACAGACATTAAAATAAATTACAGATAGGGGAAGTAACAGAGTATAAGGATACAGACATAACTGATTATGGTGTTGGGTGTGGGGTGAGTATCAAAGTGTTTAAGGGGATGCAGAGCGAGGGTTGGTAGGGTGGGGAATCGAGGGGTTTGTCAGGAAAGGCCTCTTCCTTGGCAATGACTGCTCTCTGCCGTTGCCTCCAGGATACGTGTCTCTGAAGTCTATTGCTCCTCCGGATGAGATAGAAACCAATTAATTATAAACCAGGATTGGTTAGGGAACCAAAATTTCATTTGCTCAAATAATTTGTCCAGCAAAACGTAGTGTTTACACCAGCGTGGCACTAGAACAGTTGAACTAATGTACTAAACAATTTGAAGTATTTTACAGGGGAAACGGTGTGGCTCATTGTTAAGAGCATAGTACAATGAGTCAGGGGATTTGGGTTCTAATCTCGACTGCCAGCAGCCTCTGGTGTGAGACCTTGGGCAAATCTGTTAACAATCAGTCAGTGGTATTTATTGAGCACTTATTGTGTGCAGAGCACTGTACTAAGTACTTGGAAGTGTACAATAGAGTTGTAAAGTGGGAAAAAAAGATACCTCCTTTTCTTAGGTCTAAGGTGGTGAGAGCCCCATGAAAGGCAGGAACTGAGTCCGATCTGGCAATTTAAGTGTCTTTCCCTGAAGACTTTCAAGGCGGAGAGCATGCCTACTAACATTATTCTACTCTTCCACCTGCTCGGTACAGTGGTTTGCCCAGAGTAAGTACTCAATAAATAGTGTTGATTGATTGCTTAGGACAGGGCGTGGCACAAAGAAAAAGTTTAATACCATAACTAGCTCCTTTTGGAAAAGGAGATTAAAAGAATAATCACTGGTTTGTAGCAAGTGATGGTTGCACTAAGCTGGATTGCAGAGGAATAGATTTCATTTGATTGATGAGCAGATCAAAGGGACAAGTTCAATTCTAACATGCGTAGAGCAAGATCCCGCCCCGAAAAATGCCTCTGGGGGGTCAGGATGCCAGGATAAGTGGATTTTCACATGTTATTAAGTGATGTCCTGTACACAGATTAAAATTGAGCCCATGGTATTCAGTGCCTGTGAAATCACAGAGAAAACTAGCAGTTGAAAATGTTGTTTAATAATCCTCTTCTTCCTTTGATAACATATCCAGGCGCTCTTTCCTTTAGCAGTAGAAAATTGAGAGTGAACTTTTTAAAAATGGTATTTGTTAAGTACTTACTCTGTGCCAGGCAAGTGTACTAGACACTGGGTAGATACAAGATAATTGGGTTGGACACAGTTCCTGTCCTACATGGGATTCTCAATCTTGATCTCCATTTAACAGATGAGGTAACTGAGGCATAGACAGGTTAAGTGACTTGCCTAAGGTCACACAGCACACAAGTAGCAGAGCAGGAATTAGAACCCTGGAGTCAGAGGTCATGAGTTCGAATCCCAGCTCTGCCACTTGTCAGCTGTGTGACTGTGGGCAAGTCACTTAACTTCTCTGGGCCTCAGTTACCTCATCTGTAAAATGGGAATTAAGACTGTGAGTCCTACGTGGGACAACCTGATTCCCCTGTGTCTATCCCAGCGCTTAGAACAGTGCTCGGCACATAGTAAGCGCTTAATAAATACCGACATTTACCCAGGTAATTTGACTCTCAGTCCCATGCTCTTTCCACTAATCTACGATGTTTCTGGCAGGGGATTTTTTTTAAGTTGCTGGAGTGTTCTAGGGAGTCAGGTGGTCCATTTTTCTACTACTATTTTTATCCCCACCAAGGAAGAAGTTAGAGAAGTGTTTATAATTTTTCCTCTGTGCATTGTTAGTAGTGTTCCTTTTTTCCATTAGAGCTTAATTCATCTGAATATGGATCCAGCCTAGGTTTAAAGCGTTCTATCAACAGCCCACTTTGCCACTTGCAGTGGTAAGTTGTGGGGAGTGTCGTGAAAGGAAACAATCGCAAATACGCCCCCCTAAGCCTCTCTTCCAACTGCACCCACCTGATCCATTACTCAATCAATCAGTGGTATTTATTGAGCACTTACTATATGCAGTGTACTGTACTCAGTGCTTGGGAGAGTACAACACAGTTGGCAGATACATTCCCTGCCCACTGCGAGCTAACAGTCTAGAGAGGGAGACAGGCTCCTTGACTCCATCCCAGCTCACACTCTTTGCCCCTTCCAACACAACCTCAGATGGAGCCATTTTGCATCTCTGAAGCACTGCTTTCACCTTTCCCTGGTCAGGGGAGTGAGGTAGATTTAGGGAGAGAAAAAGAGAGGAGCACCCGGAAAAGGAACTCGAGAGACACCCCACAGTCGGGGTGGGAGGCAGAGGAAAAAGACAGAGAAGGAGCCGTCAGAGAGGTAGGAGAATGTAGGATGCAGTGTCTTTGGCTCAAAACACTCTGCACCCCCAAACCTGCATGTTTCAGGTTCCCTTTCCTTTTTTTTTTTTTTTCTATTGGCTGCCTCGTATGAAAGTGCTCATTCCCAGTCAGGAAGTGGGAAAACTAGGGATTCCGTGAGTGCGATATAAAATGACGTATTTCGGTTCCTCCAGTTGCAAACTCTGGGTTAGGGGAAATTAGACTGATGGTATGAATGCAGAGGAGGATGGACTGGTGAGACAGGGCATTGTTAAACACTTACTTTGTGCAAAGCACTGTTCTAAGCGCGCTGCACATAGTAAGTGCTTAACAAATACCAACATTATTATGTGAGGGACGATTCATCAGAGAGACTGATCAACTGAACCCTCAATTTACCACTGTCCCTCTCTTAACTCCTTCCCTCTTAACAATGATGGTATTTCTTAAGCACTTACTAAGTGCCAAGCACTGTTCTAAGCACTGGGGTAGATACAAGGTCATCAGGTTGTCCCACAAGGGGCTCACAGTCTTCATCCCATTTGACAGATGAAGGAACAGAGGTCCAGAGAAGTGAAGTGACTTGACCAAGGTCACGGAGCAGATAAGGGGCGGAGGCGGGATTAGAACCCAAAACCTCTGACTGCCAAGCCTGGGCTCTTTCCACAGCAGCGTGGCTCAGTGGAAAGAGCCCGGGCTTTGGAGTCAGAGGTCATGGGTTCGACTCCCGGTTCTGCCACTTGTCAGCTGTGTGACTGTGGGTAAGTCACTTCACTTCTCTGCGCCTCAGTTACCTCATCTGTAAAATGGGGATTAAGACTGTGAGCCCCACGGGTGACAACCTGGTTCCCCTGTGTCTCCCCCAGCGCTTAGAACAGTGCTCTGCACATAGTAAGCGCTTAACAAATACCGACATTATTAGAATTATGCTGCTTCTCATAGACCGGAGACATCCCCCTGTGGGGTCATATTCTTGTCCGACCTGATTGTATCTACCTCACTGTCGAGCACTGTGCTTGGCACGTGGTAGACCCTTAGAGATATTATTAGTTTTTATCATTGTTCTCATTATTACCACTATTATTACTGCCACCAGGTTGTGACAGGTCTGAGTGAATACAGCTGTCATTGTCTCTGTGGAAGATTTTTCTGTTAAATCTACAACTTCTTTGTGAATGCTCTACTTGATGCATTTTCATATAGTAAGCTTTCGGATGGGACGTAAACACAGACTGTTTTAATGGAACTATAGTCTATTTAGAATGACACCTTACACTTAAATCAACCCATCCAGTATATTATCTGTAATATATGGTTGAAAGGATCATTCATCGATGTTGAAGAGAGACACCATACTGTTAAAAAAAAAAAAATGAAACTCTAACATTAGTAACCTATTATGCCTTGTCTAAATCAAACTCGTGTTGATTTCTCCTTGCTAAAATTTACCAATTATTCATTTCTCCTAGAGTAATTAAAAAAATAAAAGCAATATTCCTCTTGGGAAAATTACATCGGAAGATGTGATATGCCTAATTATGTGATTATATACTAATAGCTAACAATTTCTCCTTCACATCCTTTCTTTTACTCATGTGCTCTAAGTGAATACTGAGTAAATACCTTCCGACGTTATTATTCTGACAGTAATGTGGATCTATTTGGATTTGGGATTGATTTGGAAGTTGCAAAGATTTGGTGATATTCCAATAATTTATTTTGGCCATATTCTTACCATTTCTATTTAATCTCGAGATAAATTTCCCTAGGCCTTGCTAACTTTCTGGATCCCCTCTAACTTTTTTCAATTGTATGTTTCTCATCATGGCCGTAGGCCCATTCAGGGATGCTTTGAGAACCATGAAGAAGAAGTCCACACGTGCATATACACACATACACGCACAGATATATGTGACTGATAGTTTGCGTCCTCGTGCACAACTTGAATCGGCTGTGTGCATTTGATATTGATGCAAAATAATCATAATGACATTTATTAAGGTCTTACTACGTGCCAAAGTACTATATTAAAAGTCCTATGCTAAATAGTTATGAATAATCAGATTGGACACAGTCCCCAGCCCTCCCTGCGTTCATAATCTAAGATAATAATTAATAATCATGATATTTATTAAGCACTTACTATGTCCTAGATACTGTAATGAAGGCTGGGAAGGATACAAGCAAATCGGGTTGGACACAATCCCTTGTCCCATATGGGGCTCACAGTCTCAGTCCTCACTTTACAGATGAGGTAACTGAGGCACAGAGAAATTGAGTTGCTCAACGTCACACAACAGACAAGTGGCAAAGGCAGGTTTCGAACCCATGACCTTCTGACTCCCAGGCCCGTGCTCTATCCTCTATGCTGGAGGTGGTAACTCGTTCCTGTTTTGGGATAATTACAGTAACAGTGATGGTGATATTTAAGTGCTTTACTATGTGCCAGGCATTGGACCAAGCATCAGGGTAGATTGAGTACAGTCAGAGCAGGCTCAGTCCCCTGTAGACTGGAAGCTCCTTGTGAGCAGGAATCATGCCTCCAGGTTCCATTGCACTGTATTTTCCCAAATGCTTAGTAAAGTGCTCTGCACCTTCACCGAAAGTCACTGAAAGTCCTCGCAAATACCATTGACTGATTGATTAAGAATATCGAGGCATGGGTAGGCAGAGTCTCTTAGCCAAGATCTCACCGCAAGCCAATGATAGAGCCAGGACTAGAACTGCTGCTTAGGGAAAGCAGCCTGCCCTGGGGGATAGAACGTGGACCCGGGTTCTAATCCTGTTCCACCGCTTGTCTGCTGTGTGACCTTGGGCAAGTCACTTCACTTTTCTGTGTCTCGGATACCTTATCTGTAAAATGGGGATTAGGACTGTGAAGCCGATGTGGGACGTGGACTGTTTCCAACCTGAGTAGCTCGTATCTACTCCAGCGCTTACTACAGTGTTTGGCACGGAGAAGGCACTGAACAAGTACTAAAAAAAACAACAGCAGCGACAAAAAAAACCAACAACTTGGGTCTCTGAGCTCCAAGGCCCATTCTTTTTTCCCCAGGCATCTATCCCAGTGACCTGGGTGCAAGAAACACTTTAGCATCAGTGAATGTCTTGAACTTCAGACAGTTGTGCTCTATTAGGGCCTGACGGGAGGGCGGTTGGACTGGGGCCTCTTTCTCCGGAGAGGCAGGCTTCAGGGCTCTGATGATAAAGGAGTGGCTAGAGGCACCCAAATGCTGCTGTCTGACGAGACAGTGATATTGTGTAATGTTCTTCCATCAAATATGTTGTTTTAATTTCCCCTCCTCACTCTGGTAGCTTTTTCAAAGTATTTACTAAAAGCAAAATGCAGTTGTGCTTTCTTCTCAAAGGTAGTTCTAACCACTTTTTCTTGTGTTTTTGTTTGTTTTTGCAGGAAACCACACTCTAGATGCCAAAATTCCAGAAGGCCTCAGTGGTTCTGCCACAGCTTTTTCCTCTTGCTGATACTAACTTCACAAATGATTTTAAGTTTCTTTGTTCTGAAATTTCATCGTGAACTGGAGATCCTAAAGCAGAGAGAAGCTGAAGTCCTGAAGCCTGGTAAGGAATGGGGAGGGATTGCTTTGACTTTTGCAGTTGCATCACCTTTGAAACAGATCCGTGGGTGAACTCTGAACTTCAGATCCCTTATCGTTTCGTTCCTGCCCATTTTTATGGAAGTACTGGTTTTCTGGAACTGGCATTTGGTTCTCGGGCAAAATGAAACAAAAGTTGAATCAGCACCTGAAATGGAGAAAAAAAGATAAGATGTAAATTGACCTCTGCAGATGAGATTTCCATTGTTTCCGTGCCTATTGGAGCCTCTGAAACGTAGTTCCTTCTGCCTGAGGCAACTGAGCACTTTACTGCAACTCCATCCCTCATATCCCTTTAGACCTGGCTCTAAAAATTATTCCTGCCCTTTCCTGAATCTCCTCAGACTCCCCAGTCCTTTCTCAGAAACCCAACCAATTTCACCAGAGACAAGCTTCTGCTGTCTTGAATCCAGCATTTCCCTTCCTTGTCATAAAGAAGCAGCATGGCCTAGTGGATAGAGCACAGGTCTGGGAGTTAGAAGGACCTGGGTTCCAATCCTGGCTCCTCCACTTATCTGCTGTGTGAACTTGAGCCAGTCGCTTAACTTCTCCGTGCCTCAGTTACCTTCTTCTGCAACATGGGGATTAAAACTGTGAACCCTATGGGGCACATGGACTGTGTCCGACCTGATTAACTTGTTTCTACCCACTTAAACAGGGCCTGGCATTCCAATTCCCAAAGGTGGCTCTTGCCCCCTGGAGCAAAGCAAGGTCTCTTCCCTCTATCGTTCTATGATTTGATGGTGATGTCATGGTTTTGCTTTTGAGAACCTAGAAAGAACAGTGATAGTAAATGTGACCCTAAAGAAGGGATGTCTGTTTTCTTCCTCTTTTTGGAGGTGGTTTTAAAAACATATGGAGGGTTTATATCTCAATGCAAGATTAGATGAAACCTCTTAATTCCTCGTAAGTCATGTGCTCTTCACCAAAAAAAAAAAAAAAAATCTTCTCCAATTAGGCGTAAAATCTCTAACCTACTGGAACAATGAAAGTGTGAACATGATGCGAATCCTGAAGAAGTGAATTGCGGTTTTGCCAGTGAATGTCAACGGATGATGAGGGTCACGAGACTCTTTAATCAATAGTTTTTAGTGAACTCTTACAAGGTTCACAGCACTGTACTAAGTGCTTGGGAGAGTACAATACAACAGAGTTGGTAGACACATTCCTTTCCCAAAACAATCTAGAGAGGGAGACATAATTGATATAAATAAATAATTTATAGGCATATACATAAGTGCTGTGGAGTTAATTCCAAATGCCCAAAGGGGTCAGATACAAGTGCATAAACAGTGCAGAGGGAGCTAGGGTTATGTCTGGGCGGGCCTCATTTAATTGCTCTGTAGCCATCATCAAAAATGGTTAAAAAAAATAATTGTTGCAATGGCATTCCTAGCTATTGTTCTTTTACCACTCTATTGAACGAACAAAATGAAAATAATCGAGGAGGTTATGTGGAGTTTAGAAGTAAAATATAAGCATATATAAATAATATTCTTCAGCTAGGAAAAAGTAGAGACCTGCAGCATATTTTCAAACTCCGGCTGGGGTTCCAATGCATCAAGTGCTTAGTACAGTACCTGCACACAGTAAGCACTCGATAAATACCACGGATTATCTAGTAATTCAGATGCTTTAATCTATTGCCACCAACAGGAAAGATAATGCTAACATTTATATTGAAAGAACTGTAAAAGCAGTAGACTCGGATCTTTAAGAGGAATCACGGAATGTATTTCCCAACTGGGTTTAAATAAATAGTTTTGGAAAAGCGTATCACAGGTAACGTTCACCTAGATGTCATGTTTTTATTGTCAGTCATATCTGACATACTTATTTTGTCCCAGTTGGCTGATCTTTACTATGTTTTTCACTAGAACCACCTCCTTTAGGTTGTTCCATCCAAACACTGTAACGCCTTTTGAAAACAGTAGTTGTGTTTTCAAAAACAATGAACAGTTTTTAACACCCATGAACATTTCTCCTACAGCACAGAAGTTGCTTGCAGCAAACCCCACGTTACTGGCGTATCCTGCGGTATTAACAGTTGCTTCAGTGGGAAGCACAAGGTTGGGTAGATGGTGTGAGGACAAAGTTTATAGCTTTGTATCACACCGTCTGACATTTAAAAAGGCTATGGAGCCCTTCTAGAGCCTTCTAAAACAAGTCTCAAACTTGTTTCAAACTCTACCAGGTTGAAATTTGAATTGGTCTCATCACACATTACTCAATTCTCCGCTATATCTCTGACAAGTCAGTGGTGATAGCGCCCCACTGTGAATCAATTTACAGCTGTTTAAAGTAAATTTCTAGTTCATTGCATTGTAAATAATTGCAACTGGTTCTCTTTGTGGTGTCAATGAAGGGTTGTTATCAGGGCAGCCCCACAAATACTGTCGTTTACTTGAAACAGCACTGCCGGCAGAGCAATTGTACCTGATTTATAATCGCGTTTTGGTTAGTATATTTCCTTTATTCCTCCATTTGCAGTCTAGCCAAATCAGATAATGAAAATATGCATCGCAGCAGAAACAACAGAAAATAGAAGCACTGATACATTCACATATGGTATATCTACAGCTAGGTACTTGTAATGTGGTATTTTGTAATGAATCACAGCATGTTGCTCTTTCAAGAAACAATGAACTTTGTAGCCCTGGGAAGTTTTTCAGATACCCAGGAAGAGCTGCAGTTTGTATAACTCAATTTTTGAGCACTGCTCTCTGCTCTTTTAAGTTATTCATCTTTTTCCTCATAGCGCAGGCTGTTATAAAAAGCATCACTGTGAGATGCCTGAAAAGCTAGCAGGTTGAAATGGAGATGTCCTGCAGGGTTCTTTTTTATGTTCGTTTGAGAGTTTAATCATGTGCTGCTGGGTCGGTGTTTTGACCGGTGAAAGCTACTCAGTGGTCTCTTAAAACGAATTGTAAAATTGCTCGCACCGAGCGAGGCAAGGCTCTGACTGGCTGATGAAGTTTCCGATTATTTCAGTAAATCCACCTAGGACCGGACTTGTTAAACGCATTATCCTCTTACAGATCCGCCTGTCTATTAATGGATGGAACAAATAATGTCAGCCAGGAAAAAACAATTCTCTCCTACCCCGCCCCGCTCCCTTCTCCTTTCGATCTAAACTGAACAGAAAATACATTACAAGCTTTTAGGCCCTGCAGGAGCCTTAAAAATTATGGCAGCTTTCTGGATTCTGAAAGCTTTCACCAGAGATTATCTGACTGCCCAAATGATGCGAAGCTGACGTTCCCAAGGAGAAGTGGCATTCTCCCCAGCCCTCCGTGGGTAGTGGTACACCTTTGAAATCTTGTTTTTTTCCTCCCCGAATTTTACAATTTCCCTGTCACTGAATGACTAGGGAAAAAAAAAAAAAAAAAAAAGATCTGGAGCCTGGCAGCTTCTGTCACAACATGTTGCGTATCTATCACTGCATTGATTTCCCCTGTCAAAATGTCCCTCGGGGGATGCCCGAAGCTGGTACACTTTCCCCCCTGGGACACCGTCACAACCCACAATCACTACTGTGAGATTTGACGGGAGTTGCTAAGAGGATCATGGGCAGTGCTCCAGAACTAGACTCTGCTCCCCAAGACCTTCCTGGTGTTCATTTGAGCCCCGGCTGTGACTAAGCAGAAATTCAAGAAGGGCTCTGAGAACAGAGTCAGCTTTGTGGCAGCTGTCAACAGAGTTTTATTACCGTTTTGATCCAGATGGCTCTCTGGATAATAGAAGAGATGCCTGAAAATCATACAATGGATGTAATTGAAAAAGTAGCCTGCAAAAACTGCCCTGAGCGAGGACGACTGCTACGGTTTCTTTTGTGGGTTCCCTGACTTATTAGTTTCCCATCTTTCGCATCTCTGTCCATTAAGTCCCATCTCCTGAGACAAGCCCCTCCAGCGGGACAGAAGGGGGATAGAAAATTCCTTGAGACCACCTTCCACTCGTGGCTGGAGGGATGCAGGGGTGATGGGGCGGAGACGGTTTCTCTCTGTGGATTTCCTACCAACTTCCAGTCCAATTTCGAGGAGGAAATCAGTGGTCGTTTCTTGGTAATGTTTGTAATGGAAAGACATATTTGAAAGGAGAGTGGTTGACTTTTAGAAATGCAGAGCAGATCCTTAATACAAACTGACTTTTAATTCTTCACAGGTTTCTCTCTCCTGTTTCTCTTCATGTTGTATTGTCAGGGCACTCCTTTGTTGTTGTTCAAAGCCTCTGATCATTCTTGTCCCCGGGGTGTATATTTTATATGCACATGACATCAGTAAGAGTCATATACCGAAGGTAGTGGAGAATACGGGATCGAAAATCGGCCAGGTGGCTTTGAGAGCCAGACCCTTGGCATTCAGATTGGAGAGAAGATCGATTTTTGCCCGATACACTCGGGTGTTTGCTGAACCCGACCCCTTTGATTCATTTGCATTGTGGCTTTTCATTTACACATCACATCTCTCCTCTGCAGGCATATGCATTTTTGCATCTATCCTTTCTAAACACATAGGCAATGTGGAGATGGCCTTGTAAATCGATATGGACTTTTTCCTGTGGATTTAGCATTCTGTACACTTCCCTTCCCCAGCAAGATAATGCATTAACTCTTTTCCATTTTGATTTTGGATGGATCGGTCAGATTAAGGAAATACTGAGTTTTACCCAATTTTAATGTATTCGCCTGTATCTTTAATACTCCTATACAAACGGTATCAATGATTTTTGATGCAGAAAAGGCAGGAGAAAAAAAAAGAACATGGAAAGAGATGACATGTTCTAAATTGGCAATGCTTGCCCCTTTAAGTAATCAGTTTTTCAATCAGCACAGTCTGGTAAAGAATATCCACTGCCCAAGACAAGTGAATTGCTGAGATGATTTTTCCAATGTAAAATCCTCTGATGCCTATTAAAACCCCTGCTGACAGATTGTTTTGGAGCCAGTTGCTTCCATTACCGCTTTAGAAGACACAAACACACCCATACACGCTCCTTAAACACGTCAATCATATTTATTTATCACTTTCTATGGGCAGAGCACTATACTAAGTGCCTTGGAGAGTGGCAAGAGCATGGGCTTGGTAACCAGAGGACGTGGGTTCTAATCCCAGCTCCACCACTTGTCTGCTTGTGTGACCTTGGGCAAGTCACTCAATGATAATTAAGAATAATGTTGGTATTTGTTAAGCGCTTACTATGTGCAGAGCACTGTTCTAAGCGCTGAGGTAGAAACAGGGTAATCAGATTGTCCCACGTGAGGCTCACGGTCTTAATCCCCATTTTACAGATGAGGTAACTGAGGCACAGAGAAGTTAAGTGACTTGCCCACAGTCACACAACTGACATGTGGCAGAGCCGGAATTCAAACCCATGACCTCTGACTCCCAAGCCCGGGCTCTTTCCACTGAGCCACGCTGCTTCTCTGTGCCTCAGCTACCTCATCTGTTAAATGGAAATGCAGACTGTGAGCTCCATGTGGGACAGCCGGATTACCTGTACCTACCTCAGCGCTTAGAACAGTGCTTGGCACGTAGTAAGCGCTTAACAAATACCATAATTATCATCATTATTATTATTACAGAGTTAGACACGAGCCCTGCCCACAAGGAGCTTATAGTCTACAGGGGCTGGCGGGCATTAAATTAGAGATGGGGAAATGGTGATGTGTGAAGATATATAATAATAATTATGGTATTTATTAGTGCTTACTGTGTGCCAGGCACTGTACTCATCACTGAAGTAGGTACAAGCAAAGTAGGTTGGACACAGTCTCTGTCCAACATGGGGCTCTGTCTCAATCCCCAGTTTACAAATGAGGAAACAGAGGCCCAAAGAAGTGAAATGACTTGCCAAAGGCCACCCAGCAGACAGGTAGCGGAGCCGGGATTAGAACCCACAACCTTCTGACTCCCAGGTCTGTGCTCTATCCACTACGCCTTGCTGGCTGGTGATGGGAGGCTGAGCTCCTCGTGGGCGGGAACTGATTATTTTGCTTCCGTTGCAGTTTTCCATTTTCTGAGTACGGTGCAGGGCAACCAGTGGGTGTTCGATAAACACCATTACTACTCTGACTACTACTAGTCCTACTGCTACTATCAGTGACAGAATCCTAGAGAGCTCTAATAATTTCTTGCATGGTTTGGAGTGCTAAAGGGACAGATGTAGGGGTCAGTGTTCATTCATATATTTCAATCGATGGTATTTATGGAGCACTTACAGTGTGCAGAGCACTGTGCTGAGCACTTGGGAGAGGATAGCGTAACAGTATAGCAGACACGTTTCACTCTCCTACTGTCCCTGGGCCCTTGGGCATGTTTTGAGGAGCTTTTTGTTCTCTTGTCCTGCTCTCCTTCAATTTTCCTGCACCATCATCTCCCGGGTCTCAGAGTCCGGGAATTGGGGAGTCATCATCATCGTGGTATATGACTGCTTGCTATTTGCCAAACACTGTACTAAGCACTCGAGTAGATTATAGGAAGGGAACATGTCTGCTAATTCTGTTGTACTCTCCCAAGCACTTAGTACAGTAAGTGCTCAATAAATAACTTTGATTGGACACAGTTCTTGCCCCACATGAGGCTCATGCTCTAAGGGGGAGAACAGATATGCTAGCCCCATTTTACGGAGGGAAAAACTGAGTCCCAGGGAAGAGTTGGAAGAGAAGGGGAAAGATGAAGCTTTCATTCAGTCAATCACTCATATTTATTGGGCACTTACTGTATGCAGAGCAATATATTAAGTGCTTGGGAGAGTCTGACTAAGGTTTGAAAGTCTTTCCTGCTCCTCTTCTGTGCAACATGGATATCAGATTATTATGCAGTTAAATTGATCGTCATCAATGGTATTTGAGTGTCTACCATGTGCAAAGCACTGTACTAAGCACTTGGGAGAGTACACTACAACAGAATGGGTAGAAACGTTCTCTGCCCACAACGAGCAATGCAGAAGGCCACACTGGATAACTCCAATCAAATCTGCTCTAAGTTTCTGCTACAGTTAGTTACACTAGATTCAGCTCACCTACACTGAGGTCATACCAAAAGTAAAATAGTTTTGGTGGGCAGGCTGTGTGAGAAGAATTCACCCACCGCAGGAGGTCCAAGCAGCTGCTGTTTTCTGACCTGAAAGAGGACCCATGCAAGCTAGGAAGGCAAAATAGATTATTTAAAGACATGGTGAAGCACAGCCTCCAACACTATGACTGTAGACCGCAAGCTCATCTTCTAGGCCGTAAGCTCTCCTCTAGACTGTAAGCTCGCTGTGGAAAGGGAACGTTTTTGTTACATTGCACTCTCCCAAGCACTTAGTACAGCGCTCTGCACTAAATACGATTGACTGACATCGTGACATAGAGGTGGACTAACCCTCCAATCGACCGGTCGTATCTACTGAGCGCTTACTGTTTGCAGAGCACTGGACTAAGCAGACTGGCAGGTAGCAATCGGAAAGGGGGTTATTCACTTTGACCAAAGGCTCTGTGAAGATCCGAATACCAGGAGGCAGCCTCAGAAACGGAGACTAGTCATTCTGGGGACAATCACATCGGTCAATGAGTCGATGGCATTTCTCGAGCACATACTGTATGCAGAATACCACGCTAAGTGCTTGGGTAAGATTATTCCATCAGTTGTCATCTTTGAAATGGATTTTTCTTCAGTCCATGGTATTCACCGAGTTCTTACAGTGTGCTGAACACTGTATTAATCTTATGTGATCTTCATTGCGAAACAGTGTTCAGGAGTGTCACCTATATACTGTTTCTATCGATTTTCAAGGCTCATTTGAAAACATAGATTTGCTCCCTACCCTTTATCGGTTGGTCTCCCCGGTGCAGTGTTAAGCTTCTAACTCATATCGTTCATAGCTGTCCCGTGAAGTTGTTTAGGGAACAATGCATAGGAAAGATGTGCTCCAAATGAGAGTTTTGTTGGGATGCGTTCTAAAAATATTGGTGGTATTGGTCAAGTGCTTATTATGTGCCAAGCACTGTTCTAATCACTGGGGAGATACAAAATAATCAGCTTGTCCCATGTGGGGCTCACAGTCTTCATCTCCATTTTAAAGATGAGGTAACGGAGGCCCAGAGAAATGAAGTGACTTGCCCAAGGTCACCCAGCAGACAAGCAGCAGAGCCAGGATTAGAACCCACATCCTCTGACTCCCAAGCCCGTGCTCTTGCCACTAGGCTATGTTGCTAAGTGACCGTAGAGTACGTCCAATGAGTTCATATAAATATTGGAAGTGAAATCTTGATACCGAATTCTTAAAATAGTTTCCTGAATTCAGATATTGGCAAAGGACAGAGTTTCCCTGGAGTTATGTGTATTTATGAAATTCAGTATTGTGAAAGGGATTGATAGCAAGGAATTGAATAAAGAATAGAGGGAAAAGAGAATCTTCCAAATTTATTTTACTGCTTTGTCAATGAATTGCAGTCTTCCCCTAACACACAGAATTGGATTTATATATTACCAGCCTACGAACTACATGACGATATGATATATTAGCTGGTGGCTTCAGAACGTGTACAGATGGGAATTTGGATGAAATGAGCTAATTTATCCAGGGCCATCTCGCTGTGAACTCACACCTCGAGAAGTGAAAGGCTAGCAGTATAACTCACTAGACAACCCCGAGTTTTAATTGAAACTATGAAAAAGCTTCGGAATGCCAGAATTGGAGTTTCTTGTTTAAAAGGCACAACTGGTAGGTTAAGTACAGGCAGAGACCTGGCAACCCATATTTTTATTTATGAATTTCATTTGTAATATGAAGCAAACATTCCAGCCAATGACTCCGAGATGGTTTTGTATCTTTTCTGGGTGATTCAAAGTCTCTCAGTCTTTACCTGGGAGTCTTAAAGCACCCCAATCTGAGAGATTTAATATCTGGGAAGAGTCCTGGTTCATTTATTGCCCTGCTAAACTGTTTCAGTAGAGGGAGAGAGATTGGGATAAGTGTTGAGGTATCCTTTAGCCATCTTCATCTCTTGCACACTGGTTTTGCGTTGCATTGTGTCTTGATTAGATTCTGGAAGTTCACACGGAGGAGAAACATTCAAAGTAAATTCTATCAAAGCATCTTGGAGAAATTCAATAAACTATTCCTAGTTAGTTTCAGAGCCCATTCTGGGCATAATTTACAAAAGAGCAAGTAAAGCGGTTGTTATTTGCTACTTGGATATATGCACACAGTCATATATTCAGTCATGGAGAAGCAGGGTGGCCTAGAGGAAAGAGTTCTACTCCCAGTTCCCCCACCGGTCTACAGTGTGACGCTGGGCAAGTCACTTACTTCCTCTGTACCTCAGTTCCCTCACCTACAGGATGGGGATTCAATACTTGTTCTCCTTGTACTTCAACTGTGAACCCCATGTGGGATCTGATTATCTTGTATTCATTCATTCAGTCTTATTTATTGAGTGCTTACTGTGTGTAGAGCACTATACTAAGGGCTCGGAAGGTACAATTCAGCAATAGAGAGAGATGATCCGTGCCCGTACCGGACTTGCAGTCTAGAAGGGGGGAGACATACATCAAAACAAGTAAACAGGCATCGATATAAATAAATAGAATTATAGATATATGCATATAGACACAAGCGCTGTGGGGTGGGGGTGGGGGAGAGGAAAGGGAGCAAGTCGCGGTGACGGGGAAGGGAGGGGAGCTGAGGAAAGGGAGGTCTTAGTCTGGGAAGGCCTCTCGGAGGAGGTGAGCCTTCAGTAGGGCTTTGAAGCGAGGGAATGTGGTTGACGGTTTTGAGGAGGGAGGGTGTTCCAGGCCAGAGGTAGGACGTGGGCCAGGGTTCGATGGCGGGACAGGCGAGAAGGAGATACAGTGAGAAGATTAGCACCAGAGGAGTGGAGTGTGTGTTCTGGGACGTAGGAGGAGAGAAAGGAGGTGTAGTAGGAGGGGGCAAGGTGACGGAGAGCTTTGAAGCCAACAGTAAGGGGTTTTTGCTTGATACGGAGGTTGATGGGCAACCACTGGAGAGTTTCGAGGAGGGGGGTGACATGCCCAGACCGTTTCGGTAGAAAGATAATCCGGGCAGCAGAGTGCAATATAGACTGAAGTGGGGAGAGACAGGAGAGTGGAAGGTCAGAAAGGAGGCTGATGCAGTTATCCAATGGGGCCAGGATGAGTGCATTTACTAATGTGGTAACGGTTTGGATGGAGAGGAAAGTGCGGATCTTGGCAATGTTGTGAAGGCGAGACCGGCAGGCATTGGTGACGGATTGGCTACGTGGGCTGAATGAGAGAGTGGAGTCAAGGATGACACTAAGGATGACACTAAGGTGCGGGCTTATGAGATGGTAAGGATGGTTGTGCTGTCCACAGTGATGGGAAAGTCAGGGAGAGGACAGGGTTTGGGAGGGAAGATAAGGAACAGTGCTTAGTATAGTGCTTGACACACAGTAAGCCTTTAAAAAATACCACAATGATCAAACAAAAAGTGTATTTTTGCTCCTTTATAAAATCATTGCATGCCCAAGGCAGATCCTGGAATACTACCTATTGTTCTGGTTACCACTTCATTATGAGGGCACATTACAAAAATGAGCAACTAAGATAATTGATTTAGCATTTCAGTTTTTACTAGACAAAAAGTTTTAGTTAATTTTAGTCTTCAAAGTCCGAGGCTGAGTGGTGGCATGATTCAAGTTATCAAGGGCTTGAAGCGTGTGGATAGAGTGAACACAGAACTGTTGTTTACCAAATGCCACGGCAATAAAACTAGAAGACACTCTTTGAAATTTGAAGGTGGGAGGTTTAAAGCAAATAAAAGGAATGCCTTCTTGGTACGGTGGGTGGGAAGCATATGGAATTTATTCCACAGGAAATTGTGGAGGTAGAACATATCAATAAGTCCAAGAAGGGTTTGCATAAATGCAAGGATGACAGATTACTTGGGGATGTTGACGGCTTGAGAAACCTTAAATGGCTGCACGTATAGAGGTCCACGATGAGGTCTTAGAGGAAAAAGATGGGAACATTAGCCGTTCTCTCTATTACCATGGGGTTGAATAGTCAACACTTCTCCTCTTATATATTTTAGTGTCAATATGAGACAGAAGATTAAACTGATGAGAGGTCATACCCAGAAGGGCATTCTAATTTACAATTGTAAATTCACATCTCTTTGAAACTCAGAATCCCCTTGTATTGTACACTGTCTGGACTAGAGATTAAATTAATCAACTTCTAGTGAGTATGTTTATAAAAGGAACATGTCTTGATGCATCGTGTCTACTTTAAGCGTGGAGGTGCCCATGAAGATTTGAAAACTGATGCTCTATGATGTATTTTTGTACGGGAACAGTCTCTCTGAAGAGTAATGCCAGTGAGCAGAAGGATGCAGAAATAAATAACAGCAGGAAAGAACAGACGGAATTCAAATTCAAAGACTCAAACCAGCAGGTAAGGAAGATATATGATTTACCCAACTTAGATTTGTATTTTAGATTATCTGACAGGACAGACTATTTGAAGGGAAGTGAGGAGGAGGAAGAAATTTTATTTTAAAGAGTTAATGAGAAAAGTTTAGTATATCTGCATTCACGATAGACATATTTTGAACAGAATATCCTGAACAGAACTGTTTTAGGGGCCAGTCAGTTTGCTCTTTGGACTCTCCCTGTACTTCTTTTTGCCTCCATTTCGGGAACATGAAATTTTTCAGCTGTTTCCATTTTGCAAACAAGGATTTCCACTTTCCTCTCTGGCATGTCTAATGGAATTTAAGTTTGCATGATTTTTTCATGGCTTCCTTCCCGATTCAAGACCAAGTTACTATCAGATAGTAACAACAATAATAATACATGTAGTAAGTTCACTTTGGGCAGGGAATGTGTCTGTTATGTTGTACTTGCCTAAGCATTTAGTACAGTGCTCTGCACAGAGTAAGTGCTCAATAAATATAATTAATATTGTTAAAAAACTTCCTATGTGGCAGGCATTGTACTAAGTGCTGGGGTAGATACAAGATGATAACAGGGTGCCCTGTTCTGAGGGTGGATGGCTAAAAGCCACCCTTTAGCTTAAGATTCAGGGCAAAGAGTGACAGGTAAATTGGAGAACATTTTTTTGATGTTCATTTCTTGGATAAATGGAGATTTTCCTTTAAAAGTTTCCCAGAGAATCCAGGTGGACTGCTGGCCAATATATAACTAATTTAATCATCCAGTAGTGGTATTTGTTAAGCACTTACTAGGTGTGCCAAGCATTGTACTAAATGCTGGGGTGGTTACAACATAGTCCAGTCCCACATGGGGCTCATATTCTAAATAGCAGGGAGCACAAGGTATTGAATCCCCATTTTGCAGATGACGGAACTGAGGCAGAGAGAAACTCATTCGATTGTATTGATTGAGCACTTACTGTGTGCAGAGCATTGTACTTAGCGCTTGGAAAGTACAATTCAGTAATAAAGAGAGCCAATCCCTGCCCACACGGGGATTACGCTGACTTGCGCAAGGACGCGCAGCAGCGGAAAATGGGTAAATGGTAGAGCAGGGATTAGAACATATGTCGTCTGCTTCTGAGGCACAGAGAAATGGGAAGCCACTGGAAGTTTTAGCAGAGCAGGAAGATGCATCCTGACAAGTTGATTTTGTTTGTTTTTAAAGGCATTTGTTAAGGGCCTGTGGTCTTTTCACTGGGCTAAGGTCTAATCCAGTCCTTCTTCACACATGAGGAGACGCTGCTTCCTCAGTACAGGGAGAAAGCAGATGAAACCCAGCACACCCACCCAGCCTTCCTCAAAGAGTTCAGGATGGGCAAATAAACATAGAAAAAGACTGCAGCCTCCTCACAAGGTTGTAACTCCTTGAGAGCAGGGATCCTATCAACTCCATCACACTGTCCTCTCCTGAGCAATTAGTACAGTCCTGAAGGCAGTAAGTGCTGGATCAAGAAATTATTTATCCATAAACATTTCCTGAGCACCTATTGTGTGAAGAGCATGTAATAAGAATGAATGGATATGATCCTTGTTCTAGGCGAATTTACAGTCTAACTGGGGAGTTGGGTAAAGACCAACTGCATTATTTACAGTGGGAACAGGAAGAAAAACATAGATACAACTGAAAATCACTAAAGTAAGGTAAAGAAATGGAATAAATAAACTATTTTAGGCATAGGTATTAAGGATGACATGATTAAGACAGGACAGGGTTGGTCAGAGAATGCATCCTTAAAGAGATAGATTTTTACAGAAGGCTTTGAAGGGAGGAAGGGACATTATTTGGTAAATTAGAAAAGGAGGGTGTTCCTAGTAGTGTTAAGCACTTCTCCGAGGAAGAGGTAGGGAGTAGAGAGTAGAGGACCTGTAGGACATTTACTTGGGAGGAGTGACGAGTTCACGATGCAGTGTACCAGGTGAAGAGAGGGAGCAGTGTGTCCTAGTGGAAAGAGCCCGGGCCTTGAGTCAGAACCGCTGGGTTCTAATCCCAGCTCTGCCAGTCGGCCGCCCTGTGACACTGGGCCAATCACTTCTCCGTGTCTTTGTTTCCTCATCTGTAAAATGTGGACTCAATGCCTTCCTCCCTCCTACTCATGTGGGCTGTGAGGCCCATGTGGGGCAGGGGCTGTGTCCAACCTGATTAACCTTAGCACTTGGTACACTTTCTGGCACATTGTAAGTGCTTAACAAATACCATAATAATAATTAGAGAACAGTCAGGAAAGGAGAAAGCTGGTGAAGAGCCTGGATATAAATGGAAAGAAATTTATATTTGATGCAGAGAGAAATGGATAGCCACTGGAAGTTTTAGCAGAATAGGAAGATGCATCCTGACAAGTTTTTTTTTGTTTGTTTTTAAAGGTATGTGTTAAGGGTTTACTATGTGACAGGTACTGTTCTAAGTGCTGGGGTTAATCAGGTTGGACACAGTTCCTGTCCCACATGGGGCTTACGGCCTACATAAGTAGGAGAGACAAAGGCATTGATAAGATAATCAGGTTAGGCACAGTTCATGTCCCTCTTGGGGCTCCTAGTCTTAATCCCCATTTTACAGATGTGGTAACCAAGGCACAGAGAAGTAAAATGAAGTCACATAGCAGACAAGTGGAGGAGCCAGAATTAGATCCTAGGTTCATCCGACTCCCCGGCCCATGCTCTATCCACTATGCCACGCTGCTTCTCACAGCAGAAGTTATAGAAAAATGATCTGAAACAGTAAAGTGAAGTGACTGAAGAGGAGAGAGGGCAGAGAGGGGCCATTAAGGAGGCTATTGTGGTAATGCAGCAGGGAGATGAGCTTGACCCAGAGTGGAGGCCACAGAGATCGAGGACAGATCTGGATAATAGTAAGGAGGAAGACGGCAGGATTTTGTAGGAGGTAAAAGACAGTAGAGTTAAAGATGATGACAAGTCCGCACTTCAGGGATAGGGAGGGCATGGTAGTGTGTCAACCATGATGGGAAAAGCAGGAGGAGAAGACAGAGGACCTCTGTTCTAATCCCAGCTCTGCCACTTGCCTGCTGTGTGATCTCAGGCAAGCCACTTAACTTGTCGGAGCCTCAGTTTCCTCATCTGCAAAATGGGGATCCAACACCTGTTCTACCTCCTATTTAGAGTTTGACCCCCATGTGGGACCCTCTCATCTTGTATCGACCCCAGTACTTAGGTACACGGTCTGAAAAATAGTAAGCACTTAAGAAAAAATCACAATCATCACCACCCATCAAAAAGTCTGTTTAAGTAGAAGCCAGAGCATTTTGGTCGATAGAGGATTCATCTAGTTTTGGGGATTGTAGTCCCAACTCTGCCCTGCTTTATTTGTTACATAAATCAAGGCAGCTAGTTCAGACCTTCAATCTGTAAAATGGGGAGAAGAATACATATCATCTTCTACCTTAAAGGACTATAGGAATGATCAAATGAGCGAGTTTCCAGATATGTGTGAAAGCTCTTTCAGCCCAGCTGAGGAAAGGAAGTGTCTAAATTAGAGTGTCCGAGACATCTTCTGTCTGGTTTAACTAGGTGGGGGTGTACTTTGAAGTGGCGAAGGGTATCTCACTGTTCCAGGGACACAACTAGTGATTTGGGATTGACCCTCTCCCTCTTATTTCCCACCTATTCTCCCCATGGTTGAATGAAGAAGACATTTTTTTCGCAATATAACCCTGGCGCCTATTCCAGTATTATCTACTTTATCCTGGATCAGCCCCATGTCTGCAGTGGGACCTTGGGCAAGTCATTTAACTTTTTCTGTGCCACTGTAAAATGGGGATTAAGAGTGTGAGCCCCATGTGGGACAGGGAATGTGTCCAACCTTGTATCTACCCCCACTGCTTAGTAAAGTGCCTGGCACATAATAAGCACTTAATAAATGCCACCATTATTATTATTATTGTTATTGGAGCTCAGTAAACACATGCAATTGGCAATCCTATTGAACCATAAATCTCCACTGAAATTCTCAGTTCACCCAACTCCTCCCGTGAGCCACTAAGCCATGCCACTTCTCTATATTTACATTAAGTTACTTAAAAGATTCCAAATCATTCACCAGCAAGATACAGTTCTAATAGCGTAAATAGCAGGCTGCTCTTGACAAGATCTAAGTGATTCCAAATATTCTTCTATTGAAAAATGCCATGTGATCCAGTCTCCACTTAACTGTAATGTTTGCAATTTCCCACTCTCTTCTTTCAATACTCACAGCAGAGTGCTGGCCTGAGGATGAATGCTCTCACTGGACTTAAGCACTGGTTAAAGCTGAACCAGATGTGGGAAAGTGTAAAGAGCTGCAGAAGGGCACAACTAATAAGAAAATGCTTTAGCTACCGATAACTTTGCAGATTTCTCTAAGAGTTGCAAAATCCTGTCAGCTAGGCAAACTTCCCCAGTGGATCTGTCCCACAATCTCTGATAGCACCAATAGGCTCCTTCGAGGTCCTTTCAGTCATTCTTGGCAATCTCGATCATTTATAAGGAAATACGTGGACAAAGAATGCTGTTCTGCCTATGAACACCTTAGACATATGACTATCTTACGTTGTTCTTCCTAAAGACAAAATAATAAAACCAGAATTTATGGCTATCATCCATGGAACTAACATTATGAGTGCTGGAAGACGCTGTCAGATTTGGAAGTCATAGAGGGTCACAGCCACCCGTTCTCAAGTGACTCTCTTGTGGGGCTGGATTTCTTAGGAAATGAAGAAGATCTTTGTGCACTGTAGTTGTTCTGATTGAACGATAATGGAATATTATTTTCTTATAGGGCATTCCTTCCACAGGCAAGATGGTTTCCAAGAAGTCTAGCAAACAGTCTGTATTCACTGAGAAGAACACAACCGGCTACCTTCCGGAAAAAATCCAGGTATATTGTTTGGCAACTTCCCCTAGACCTAGGGGAGAAGTGAAATTAGAATGGTGCAGGCTTTTTCCTGAGGTCTAGACTTCCCGAGACATGTGTTTCAAGTCATATATTAGGAAGTTGGTAAAAATTAGTGTATTAAAATCTGCTAGGGGGCTATCTGGTTTCAGATCCTACAGTGCAGTAGTTGGATGGGATGCAAAACTAACACAGAAAAATTGAATTAAAAAAAGGATCCCCCGTAGTTATAGGAAAGCTCAAGTTTCTTGATTTTAATCAATTAAACTCGCGTTTCTGATCTGGAATATTGAGCAGAGTGTTCCCAGGTACGGAAACCTCGGCCCATAAATTGATATAGCATGGCAGTAACAAAAAAGCACTGAGGTTGCATACAAGATAATAAGGTTGGAAACAGCCTCTGTCTCCTATGTAGCTCTCTCTGCAAAAGGGAGGGAGAATAGTTTTTCATCCCCATTTTAAAGAAGAGGAAACAGCCACAGAGAAGGTGTCTTACTGAAGGTAACATGGCAGACTAGTGGTAGAGCTGGGATTAGAACTCAAAGTCCAAGTATGACTCCAAGTCCTGCCCTGTCTTCTCTCCACTAGACTATCTGTTGCCAATCGGTCAATCAGTGGTATCTTATTCATTCAATAGTATTTACTGAGCGCTTACTATGTGCAGAGCACTGTACTAAGCGCTTGGAACGTACAATTCGGCAACAGATAGAGACAATCCCTGCCCAGTGACGGGCTCACAGTCTAATGAGGGGAGACAGACGGCAGAGCAAAACGGAATGAAACAAAGACAACATAATCATGATAAATAGAATCTAGGGGATGTACTCCTCATTAACAAAATAAATAAGGTAATAAATCATATATACAAGTGAGCACAGTGCTGATGGGAGGGGAAGGGGGGAGGAGCAGAGGGAAAGGGGGCTCAGCTGAGGGGAGGTGAAGGGGGAAAGGGGAGGTGCAGAGGGAAAACGGGGGGTAGCTCAGTCTGGGAAGGCCTCTTGGAGGAGGTGAATCTTTTCGATGCTTGCAGTGTACACAGCACTATATTAAGTGTTGGGAGAGCATGATACAATCGGAAGACCTGTTCCCTGCCCTCAAGGAGTTTGCAATCTAATGGATGAGACAGATTTTAAAGGAAATGACAGACAAGGGAAGCCACCAAGGATAGAGCTTTGTGGGAGGGGGATGAACACCCAAGTGCTTAGCGGGTGAGAATAAATGCACGGGGGAGGCCTTAGGAAGGGGAAAATGGGATTGGGGGAGAGACCTTAATCAAGAAAGGCTTCCTGGAAGAGATAAGATTTTAGAAGTACCTTGAAGAAAGGAAGATAGGAGGTGGCAGGTGGATAGAGCATTAACGTGGGTTTCAGAAGGACCCGTGCTCAATTCCTGGTTCCACCACTTATCTGCTGGATATTGGGCAAATCACTTAACATAGCTGTGCCTCAGTTACCTCATTTGTAAAATAGGGATTGATAACGTTTTTAGCCCCATGTGGGACATAGACTGTGTAATACCTGATTAGCTTGCGTCTACCCCAGTGCTTTGTACAATGCTTGACACATAGTAAGCACTTAACAATTTGATTATTAAAAAGTTGGAAGGGAGTTCCAAGCTAGAGGGAGGATGTGAAAAAGGAGTCAATAGTGGGCGAGATGAGATTGAGGCACAGAAAGTAAGTTGGTATTAGAGGAGCGAAGTGTGCAAGCTGGGTTTTAGTGGAAGAGGAGTGAAAATAAGTAGGGTGAGAGTTGATTGAGTTCCTTGAATCCGATGATGCCAAGTTTCTTCTTGACGTGGAGATGGATGGGCAACCCATCGGAAGGCACTTGAGGAGACATGCACAGAATAATCTTTTAGAAAAATGATCCAGACAGCAGAGTGAAGCAAAAGGAGTAAGCTCCTTTTGGGCTCGGAACATATCTACCAACTCTGTTATATTGTACTTTCCCAAGTGCTCAGTACAGTGCTCTCCACACAATAAGTGCTCAATAAATACGACTGGTGGATTGATTTGACTGGAGAGGGGAGAAGCTGGAGGTAGAGAGATCAGCATGGAGACTGAGGCAACAGTGGAGGTAGGATACATTAAGAAAGAGCTTGGCGTCGAGGAAGATCGAGGGCTTGGGAGTCAGAGGACCTGGGTTCTAACTCAGGCTCTTCCACTTGTCTGCTCTACGGTCCTAGACAAGTCTGTTAATTTCTCTGTGCCTCTTTCCTCATCTATAAAATAGGGATTCAATGCCTGTTCTCCCTTCTACTTAGATTGTGAGCCCCATGTGTTAAAGGGACTGTGCCTGAGCTGATTATCTTGTATCTACCGCAGCATTTAGAACAGCCCCTCTCTGGATCACATCTGGAGAGTTTCCGGTACTCTACCAGTCTCAGCTATAGGAGGGAGAGTCGAGCAGAGGCCTGTCCATTCCATTCCTAGCTTGGCCAATGGCCAGCGAGTGGAAGGCAATCTGCTACAAGTCAAAACTCACCTGTGCTGGGCAGCAGCGGCACGGGAGAGTGTCAAGGTCAAAGACTCAAGTTTACTGTGTGTAAAAAGGCAATAGCGAACCACTTCCGTATTGTTAGGAAGAAACCTCCATGGATCCACTGGATTGCAGTCGAAGGTGGGGCATTCTGTGAGAGATGTGTCCATGGAGTCACTACGGTCGCAACAACTTGACAGAACAAGACTTAGAACAGCGCTTGACACATAGTAAGTGCTTAACAATTATCATTATTATGTGCTTGAGTCAGTGCAATAGCAGTTTGGAAAGGAAGGAGCAAATTCTAGAGATGTTTTGATAAATTAGTTATCCTCTGCCGTAGAGTTTCTCAGAAGGATGGAAAAGTTTGATGTTCAAAAGCAGCAGTGGAATTAGCAGAGCATTTGCTGAAACAAGCAATCTGCTCTGGATTGCTATTAGTTTCACTCTCATTTTTCCACGTACATGTTGTCCCTGAAGCATTAAGGAGGAAAATATTCCTCTAGAGTAGCCCAATATGCAACCTTGGACATCCTGATGTTCCGCTCATTTGGCTGAGCTTTGAGTTCCATTAACTGACAATGTACAAGCAGCATCTGGCATCACTGATGAGCTGACCATACTTAGAAATTAGAAAACAAATTTATTCCTAGCAAATGGAAGTTTTGGTCACTGTTGTCCTATGCGAAGTACATCAGAGTTCAGGTCGTTCCATTTCTGCTTAGAACTCAGCATCCAGATCATCCTGGATGTCGAGGTCTCTTTTGGGTTTAGTAATTTGCCTGCGTTTGTCAGATAAGGACAACAGCATTCAAATCCATCAATCCATCAGTGGCATTTCTTTATTCAATTATATTTATTGAGTACTTACTGTGTGCAGAGCACTGTACTAAGCACTTGGAAAGTACATTTCTTGAGCACTTACTGTGGGCAGAACTGTACTAAGCACTTGGGTAAGATTAGGTTTGTAATAATAATAATGTTGGGATTTGTTAAGCGCTTATTATGTGCAGAGCACCGTTCTAAGCGCTGGGGTAGATACAGGGTAATCAGGTTGTCCCACACGAGGCTCACGGTTAATCCCCATTTTACAGATGAGGTCACTGAGGCCCAGAGAAGTGAAGTGACTTGCCCACAGTCACACAAGTAGATTGAATGACAGGGCTAGAGAAGAGGCTGTAAGCGCATTCTCTAGACTGTATGCTCGTTGTAGGCAGAGTGTGTGTCTGTTGTTGTGTTGTACTCTCCCAAGAGCTTAGCACAGTGCTCTGCACAGAGTAAGTACTCAGTAAGAATAAATGAATACATGTGGGAGTTGTCTGCATAGTGAGGGCAGCTGAAGCAAAGTGAGGACGTGAGGTTTGAGGGAGAAGAGTAGGGGGACAAGTAACCGGAGCTTGGGGAAGGCCAAGAATACAAGGATGGAAGGCAGAAGAGGAGCCAGCAAACAAAACAGAGAAGCCAAAGTCAGAGAGGTGAACAGAGAACCAGGTAGGAAGAACCTCCAACTCTGAATTAGGTGGAGAATGATAGAAGAGGGTAGAAGTAGAAAGAAGCACTTAGATCCATATCCATAATTTATATTAATGTTTGTCTCCCTCTCTAGACCGTAAACTCGTTGCGGGCGAGTTTATTATTATACTGAACTCTCGCAAGCACTTACTGCCTGCTGAACACTGTACTAAGTGCTCAGTAAATACAGTTGACTGACTTCCCTTATGTGGTTTCACCATTTCTTGGAAATGAACTTGTATAGCGTGGCTCAGTGGAAAGAGAACGGGCTTTGGAGTCATAGGTCATGGGTTTGAATCCCGGCGCTGCCGCTTGTCAGCTGTGTGACTGTGGGCAAGTCACTTAACTTCTCGGTGCCTCAGTGACCTCATCTGTAAAATGGGGATTAAGACTGTGAGCCCCACGTGGGACAACCTGATTCCCCTGTGTCTACCCCAGCGCTTAGAACGGTGCTCTGCACATAGTAAGCGCTTAACAAATACCAACATTATTATTTACATTATTATTATTCTCATTTCTCTCTGTTTTTGCCACGTCTTTGGGTCCGCTACAGGCAGGGACATTTAGAATTGGGCACGTGTGTGTGCGCGCATCCACACACTGCACAGTGGTGAAGGGAAACAACAATTTCCGATCTGTTTTCAGTCTGTTGGATAGAGAAAAATGAAGCAAATACTGTTATTCATCTCCCTCAGGTGGCCACATTTCAAAATGATTCATTTTTGATCTCTGGGAAGTCCAGGGCCTCTGCATAATCAATCAGAGGCAACGGGAAGTACTATTTAAATAGAAAATGCTCACTCCAGGGTTTCCCCCTCCCCTATCAAAATTCAACTGTAAATCCTCACATGTGAGTTAGCATAGTTCTGAGACTTAAGGGATCCTGTTGATTAATATAGTGGCATTTCAGAAGAGCATTTTGATTTTAGATTTCTGCATTAATTTATTAATTTAAGGCCCGGATACAGTCCTAGGACCACTTTGAATAGGGGCGGCCGGCGGCCATCGAACTTCAGCTAATAACCCCCGGACCCTTGATTGGACCCTCGGGAGTTGGGAAGGTGGTTATAGTTGTTTCACTAGGTAGGCAGCGAGGAAATCTGATGGACGTTTGTTCAACAAGAACCACTAAGGGGAGAAGCATTCATTAATGAATTTTCCAAGAACCTTAACATTAGGAGGGAGCACTGAAGCAAGGGAATAGTACTCTGAAACCTGGACCCAAAGAGATCCCTGACAGGCCACTGACCTCTCACCCGCATCCTGACTGTGGCCTGGAACACCCTCCTCCTTCATATCACTCTTCCTTTCCCCCTCTCCCACCTCAAAGTCTTAGTGAAGGCACAGCTCCTCCATGAGGCCTTCCCTGACTAAGCCCTCTTTTCTTTTCCTCCCACTGCCTTCTGCATCACCCTGAGTCGCTCCCTATATTCATGTCTCCCCACCAGCCCCCAGTAATTGTAATTTATTTATATTAACTTCTGTCCATCCCCCTCCCCACCTCCCAGATTGTGAACTCGTAGTGGGCAGGGAATATGTCTACCAACTCTGTTATGTTGTGCTCTCCCACACTTACTGCAGTGCTCTGCACGTGGTAAGTGCTCAATAAATACAAGAGATTCAGTTAATCATCAGTTTATTGAGTACTATGGAGTGCAAAGCCTTGGACTGTCTGGGAGTGTATAACTGAAGACACACATTCCAATCTATCATATTGATTCAGTGCTTACTCTGTGCAGAGCACTTTACACCACACACTTGGGACGGTACAATATAGCAGAGTTGGTAGATATATTCCCTGTCGACAAGGAGCTTACAGTCTACAGCGGGAGACAGACATTAATACAAATAAATTACTGATATAATAATAATAATGTTGGTATTTGTTAAGCACTGACTATGTGCAGGGCACTGTTCTATGCGCTGGGGGCGATACAGAATAATCAGGTTGTCCCACGTGGGGCTCACAGTCTTCATCCCCATTTTACAGATGGGGTCACTGAGGCACAGAGAAGTGAAGTGACTTGTCCACGGTCACACAGCTGACGAGTGGCAGAGTGGGGATTCGAATCCATGACCTCTGACTCCCGAGCCCGGGCTCTTTCCACTGAGCCACGCTGCTTCTCAGCGTACAAAAGAGCTGTGGGGCTGAGGATGGAGAGGATTAAGGGTGCTTTCCCTGTCTTCAAGAATGATGACAGACAAAATGAATTACTAATACTGAGAGCAAGAGGAAGAACAACCATGTATTGTCTTGAATATGATCCCCACGGGGTTGAGGATATTCAAAATCTGTTGGGTAGGTGCATCAAACTGGAGCTAGACCGGATTTCCTCAGTGTGACAATCTAAAAAAGCTGAAATTATCTGTCTTTGGAGTTTGCCCACAAGATAACTTCTGTGCAGTAGAAGGATTGATCTGCTGACACCATGTCCCTCCTGCATAGATGATATCTTAGAGAAATGCACCTCTTCCTTGTAATATATGGCATATCTGCACTGGTCCCTGCACCTGAGAATAAACTCGCTGTTAAAGATGTTTTGCATTTACATCGGTGACAACTGACACACAGGTCTTCAATGTTCAATAATTAAGAAACATATTTCAGTAGCGAGGACCCTGTGGGATTATCATGGAAGACTTGGGGGTGATGTCGCTGTCTCGATGGAAGACTGAGTCTGAGGCACGTCCTATTTTGCTTTGGCTGTATTGAGGCTGAAGCAAAATCTACGTCTTTTCAACCAAAAAAAGATTTCATTTAACAGTCGGAACCAAGAAGATTATCCAGTAGTGGGGGGCTGGTTGGTTTCTAAGAACTTCAGTTTTCATGATATACCCGGGACACACTAATAAGCAGGCTTGAGGAGGTGGAAGAAATACGTCCACCTCTCCTAGGATGTATAGCGATGGGGCGCAGTCCTGTTTTGGAAGTTAGAAAAAAAAATCCAAAGAGGGAGTCATTTTTCAATAGTAAACTGCACAGTGCCAACTACAGAGGACCCAGACAGATTTCACAAAAAATGCCATTTTACTTAGTATCAGCTCTGGATACAGCATTGGTTCCTTCTCACAATAGTTGCCATGGCAGTAACTCATTCATTTCCAGAGCGACATACAGTTAATCATCATGGTTTTGTTTTTCCCACCCCTGTATTTTTTCCCTCCCACAGGATATTTCCCACCTACTTGAGTGTGTTTATAAACTGAATGAGTCCACTGCTTTGGAGTTTCAAGAAGTGAAGGACAGAATAACTCAGCTGCAAAACCACCTGCTTAATTTAACAGACCGCTTTTTTTCCACGGAGATTGCCATGGATTCTCTCATTCATTCTGTCAGGGCCCAGGTATGTAACGTTTGCTACTTTTCCAAAATGTGACACTCCTTCATCCTTCCATTAGAGACCTGCTCCACTGGCTCAAAAAAGAAAAAAAAAAAAAAAATCAGGCCCCGACATTCAGGAGGTTTGGATTTTTATCCCTGGGAATCTGCCACCTGCTTTCCCAAAATCCCTATTCATGCTTCCTGCCCCATCTTACTCTGAATAAAAAGACTACTGATCCTCAAAAGAAGACTAACCGATTTTGATGCTGAGCGACAATAAAAAGCCACACACTGATTGATGCAGCAGTTCAAAAATGCTAATCCATTTTGAAAATGTAATTGATGGCTTTCATTAGCTCTTTCCCTGGCATCCCCTGCAGCAGTTAACAGCCCAATGCAGACTTTCCCTAATTTAAGTTACATGAAAAGTTAAAAAAAAAAAAACAAACCAACTACTTGCTAATAGTTAGATTTTGAGATTATCCTCAATGTGACCTGAATGAGCCACTGTTCGGTCTCATCTCAGTTATTCAGGGGCTGATTAACCCATTTGTAGATTTTCCCTTCCATTTTCCTTTCCCCTTCTCCACCCTTCTGTTCAAACTCTCTTGGTAACATGGCTAATATATTGAGAAATGGCACCCAAACCCTCTAAGAAAATCAGTGTTAGGCTTTCAGAGAAGCAGCATGGCCTAGTGGAAAGGGCATGGGCCTGGGAGAAAGATGACCTGGGTTCTAATTCTGGCTCTGCTAATTGCTTTCTGTGTGACCTGGGGCAAATTACTTCTCTGTGCATCAGTTACCTCATCTGTAAAATGGGGATTAAATCCCTTCCCTCTAATTAGACTGGGAACCCCATGTGGGACAGGGACTGGGTCCAGTGTGATAAATATGTATCTACTCCAGCATTTAGAACAATGCTTGACACACAGGAAGCACTTAACAAGTACCGAAAAAAAAATGACACCATAGCAACATCACAGTAGATCTCCTTGGACAAGGAACCTTCTTTTTAAGTGCTTACTATGTGCCAAGCATTGTGCTGAGCATTGGGGTAGATACAAGCTAATCAGGTTGGGCACAGTCCCTGTCCCACATGGGACACTCAGTCTACACAGGATGGAGAACAGGAGAACAGAAGCTCAGAGAAGTTAAGTGATTTGCCTAAGGTCCCACAGCAGTCAATTGGCAAAGCCAGGATTAGATCCCAGGTCCTTTGACTCCCAGGTCCACGCTCTGGACCACGCAGCTGCTCCTCTTCATGTCCTCTTTTTCCTCCTTGTTTACACATTAGTTGGTTGTGTATTTATGTCGTCCGTGCTTGCTATGTACCAAGCAGAGCTTTAAGCCATGGGATAGATACAAACATCAATCAATCAATGATATTTATTGAGCACTTACTGTGGACAGAGCACTATACTAAGCACTGGGAGAATACAGTACAACAGAGTTGGTGGACATATTCCCTTTCCACAGAGAGTTTAGAGATCAAAAGGTCCTGGATTTTTAACAGTAGTTGTTTTCCTGTCTGCCAAGCAGCATGAAGCAACACCATTAAGGTTGTGATATAATTATTATTATTATTATGGTGTTTGTTACCAGGCACTGTAATAAGAGTTGGAGTGGATACAAGCAAATTGGGTTGGACCCAATCCCTGCCCCACATGGGGCTCCCATTCTCAATCCCCATTTTACAGGTGAGTTAACTGAGGCACAGGAGAACTGAAGGCCCAAGGTCGCACAGCAGACAAGTGGTGGGGCCAGAATTAGAACCCAGGTCCTTCTGACTCCCAGGCCTATGCTGTACCCACTATGCCATGATGGGGGGAAGTGGCCTGCAACCTGCCCCTTCACATTAGCCTATCCAACTCCCTCAATCCTTCATCTTCTCTACCTTTTCAAGCCAACCTATTCCATCCCTACCACCCACTATAATTACTAGTCACCGTCATTTTACAGAACCTCCCTTGCCCCTGCTCTTCTGAGTCCTTTTGATGCCTTTCTCACCTCTCTTCTCACCTTCTCTTTACCTACACTGATCCTCGGGAACTTCAGTGCCCCAAGTAACCAAATAACCAGTTCCCAATAACCAGAGAAGCAGCATGGTCTAGGGGGAAGAGCACGAACCTGTGTGTCAGAGACCTGGGTTCTAATTTTGGCTTCATCAGTTGTCTGCTGTGTGATCGGGGGCAAGCCATTTAACTTCTCTGGGCCTCAGTTTCCTCAACTGCTAAAATGTGGATTTCATCCCTGTGAGCCCGTCAAACGGCAGGGACCATCTCTATCTGTTGCCGACTTGTTCATTCCAAGCGCTTGGTACAGTGCTCTGCACATAGTAAGCGCTCAATAAATACTATTGAATGAATCCCTGTTCTACTTAGACCGTGAGCCCCATGTGGGACCTGATCATCTTGTACCTACCCCAGCGCTCAGTACAGTGCCTGGCACAGAGTAAGCACCTACAAATAACATTTTAAAAAAGTACTTGAACAGTGGGACACTCACCCAGACTAAAATTGCTAAACTATGAAGTTTCAATATTAGCAGGTGCTTTATTATAAGCTAGCGATCGCTTAAACTCATTCTGAGATGGCCACCAAACTTTACCCACAGCCATATGGCATATGTTATTTGGTATAAAGAAGCCCATTAGCTTAAGAGATAAGTGAATGGAATATGTTCAACTGAATCTATCTTGCCTTAACTACGAGCAACCCAAAAAGATAGCGTTAAATGCAATCTCTCCCTTATTTCCTCATAAGGAGAATACCGGGAAATGAAGTAGGTGGAATATATAGGAACTTGAAAATCAACCCAGAGCCTTTAGTTTCGAGGTATTCTGAGATAGAGGTATTCTGAGAAATTCACTGCTTTTCCTCCTTAAGCAAGCAACAGAGATTAATTGGTGTTTCCACTGAATGTCAGTGTTGTGCCACCCAAATCCCAACATCGTGCAGAAGAGAACTTTGAATGTGCATATTCAAGATACAGTTTTTAGTGGTAGCTTGTTAAACTCTGTGTTGTGTGCCTGCCTGATTCTCTCGCGTGATCCTTGTCTTCAACCTCCTGCAGAATCCCGTCGATTCGAAAATGAGCACGATGGAGAAACGATTCGATAACACCACCCAGGCACTGAATAACCTTGAAAAGCGCCTCGAGCAGGTCAGTGCTCTGTACATTTGTTTCCCATAATTGAATAGAGCTTATCCTTTATCAGGACGATAATTCCATTTTCAAAGATACACGGTTACTCCCTCTGCACAGAGTAATTTATTTGTTCATCTTGAATGTGGGTGGCAGGGAGCTACACGCAGCTGTTGAAACTGCAGACGGAGGTATAGAATATGTCATAATGTATTTATTCAGTAATAACGCAGACCACATTGGGTTAGGGAAGGAAAATGTATCCCCTGCTGCTTACAAGTAACTGAACATTAAGAGCCAAAATCAAATTGTTTTGTGGGAGGGAGAAGGAATTTCTACGACTTCTTCCCCAAACAAATAAATCTCTAAGGGAACATTGGGACCATTTGCAAACATTCTATTTCCTGTGAAATGAGTAGATCTATTCACAGCTAGGTTTATATTCAAATTTCACGTCTGTTTAACATTTCAAATGTATGCTGAGGACTTGGGCTGCAAATAACACAATCCCGTCTTCTGAAGAATTCAAGGACAACGAGTTTAATTCTCCCGGAACTGTGCTTTTGTGATTTATGACGGCAACGGGCACCTCCTCATAATGGCCTCCTTGTCCTCGGCCTGTAGACAGTCCAGTGTACCATACGGGAATCTGTTTCGGGGCATCTTTGAACATACCCTCTTATCCTTCGAAAGGACAGGCCAGAGAGAGACACTGTGTTTCCTTTTTTCCCAGATTTGCCATCTGCCTCCCTCCTTTCATTTGAAACGGTTCCTGGGATCCGAAGGAGCCCAGTCTTCTTGCTAGATAAAGACATTCAAAGAGCCAGGTGAATCTGAGCCTCCTGACGTTTCCTGGAAACAGTGACTGGAAACTCCGTCCCTGATTAGTGAAGCTAGTTTCTTCTCTTCCCCTGAGTCTGGAAGCAGCGGAAGGTAGATGATACATTTTAAGGAGGAGATAGGGCAGTCGGCTTGAGTGAGTGCTGGGTGAGGTATCCCTTCATTCAATGTCATATTTATAAAGTGCTTACTGTGCTGAGCACTGTACTAAGCGCTTGGGAAAATATAATACAGAATAAACAGGTAGAGAAATGGCAGTAATTTCCAGGACTGATGATTCTAACACGCAACTGGGACGCTTGTTAAGCACTTACTATGTGCCAAGCACTATACTAAGCACTGGGATAGATACAAGGAAATCAGGTCCCACATGGGTACTCTCACAGTCTAAACAGGAATAATAATAATGGTGGTATTTGTTAAGTGCTTACTGTGTGCCAAGCACTGTTCTAAGCCCTGGAGTAGATACAAGGTAATCAGGGTGTCCCACGTGGGGCTCACAGTCATAATCCCCGTTTTACAGATGAGGTCACTGAGACACAGAGAAGTTAAGTGACTAGCCCAAAGTCACAGAGCTCATAAGTGGCGGAGCCAGGATTAGAGCTCACGACCTCTGACTCCCAAGCCTGGGCTCTTTCCACTGAGCCACGCTGCTTACAGGTATTGAATCTTCATTTTGCAGATGAGGGAACTAAGGCACAGACAAGGTAAATAAATGACTTGCTCAAAGTCACCCAGCAGGCCAATAGAGGAGCTGAGATGACAACCCAGGTCCGCTGACTGCTAGGCCTGTGTTCTTTCCACTAGGCAACACTGCTTCCAGGAGGAAAACCGTGCAGGTGGGTGTGCGTGCGTCAGGGCGTGTGAAGCCAAGTGGTCTCCCTCTTGCAGGCTGCAGAAATAAACCCAGCCCCCAGGCAGAGAGAGAGGGTCTCGGAGGTAAAATGGCAATGTGTTTTGCAGTAGTATTATCTGAACCAATTATTCATTGGGTTACTGGAGAGATATTGGGGAAGGAATTAAATAAATAAAAATGTTGGTATTTGTTAAGCGCTTACTATGTGCCAAGCACCGTCCTAAGGGCTGGGGTAGATACAGGGTAATCAGGTTGTCCCATGTGGGGCTCACAGTCTTCATCCCCATTTTCCAGATGAGGTCACTGAGGCACAGAGAAGTGAAGTGACTTGCCCAAGGTCACAGAGCTGACAAGTGGGAGAGTCAGGATTCGAACCCCTGACCTCTGACTCCCAAACCCCCGCTCTTTCCACTAAGCCACGCCGCTTCTCGTTAGTTTTGCGATGACCCCGGACATCGCCGACATCACTGGCTTGACTATTTCGAAGCAGAAATAGTCTGCAAATCA